>NC_092877.1:104994646-105312146 GCF_028372415.1 Notamacropus eugenii | reverse complement strand
TTGCATAGCCCAAGTGCACAGTGTTGGAACTTCTCTCTAAAATCTTTATGTCCTTCACCCCAGGTTCCCACTAGAGACATTAAAATTAGGTTCATGTATAGGGTTTCCCATGAAAGGAAAAATATCCTCAGCTCCCATGCAAGTACTCTGATTAACAAAGCATAAAATATAAGAGGTTTTATTTAGCCCAATAGAGGATTCACACTTGAACCCATAAAGAGTCTACACAACTCTGTTCCTCTCTCTGGTAAGTCACAACTCTAAGAGATCTATCCAAGTCTGGAGAATTAGAATTCTACCCTGGGTGAGCCTTTATCGAAAGGGAAAGAACTCAGGGTTTGTAGGTGACAACCAGCCCGCCCTGTTTAGTGAGTGTCTTCCAAACTATACTAATACTCACACAAAGGGGAAAGTATGCAGGGTTCGTAGAGAGTCTGACCTGTTCAGCTCACATAATTCACAGTTCCAATGAAGGTCGAAGTCTGGCTTTATTCCTTCTTATTATATGGCTCTGTCTCTTGGCTCTGGCTACCACTTGGTCCAAGAATTTGGAATGGTCCAGGAACTTATCCATGGGTCCAGGAGGCTTGGTCTGAGAACTCGTTAATTGTTTTATCATTACTATTGTTCCTCAGCTGTCAGGAAGTCTTTACTGCTATGCTACTTGTAAGGTAGCTAGGTGGAGCAGTGAATAGAGCTTGGAGTCAGGAAGACTCATCTTCCTGAGTTCAAATCCAGCCTCAGACACTTACTAGCTATATTTCCCTGGACAAGTCACTTAAACCTGTTTGCCTCAGTTTCTTCAACTGCAAAATATGTAGAGAAGGGAATGGCAAACTACCCCAGTATCTTTGCCATGAAAACCCCAACTGAACACAACTGAACAAAAACACTGCAGAAAAGCCACTGTCATTGTCATTTCCTAATGCACATGGGTCCTTGAAACAAATGGTTCCTTATAGGAGCTATGGGGTCCTCTGACTACCCAAGTTTCCCTTTGAGGAACCCACTATGCATATCTAATGGGCCTCTTTCTCTCTGCTATTTCTGATTCTCTCACTCTCCACTCAACTGTCTTAAAGGTCAAGGTATAAATTAGTAATGAATCAATGGACCATCAAATGGGCAATACAAGACCAGATAAGGACTTTATGTCTTATCAAAGACACATAATCTGTGCCAGAGGGTAATGAGGCCCTTTACATCCCTTGTTTGGCTACATCATTAGTGCTTTAAAAAAAGTCTTCATCAGTGGAGGCAACGGTGACCCACAGGTTGATGTGTGGGCATGCATGCTAAATGTATACGTACCTTTCTCCTGGTCAACAGGAAAATACTCAGAAATACAGAGGAAGAATGTAATCATTCTCCTTTTTTTGAGGCAGTAAGTAAAGTGTTACCAGTCCTGAAAACTTTCTCACAACTCTCTTAGGCCATAGCGCTTGAACAACCCCAAACTACTGAGCACAGTCTTCAAAGTGGCCTGGGATTCACTGTGCTAGATACAGAAAGACGTGGTCCAGTCCAATGACGAAAGTGGTATCTGATGTTTCCTGCTACTTGGGCCAAATAATGTCCGTTATTCTTCCTGTTTATGACTTAACACTTTGCCTTAGCCACGAGGGGGTCAGACTTTAGAATGAGGTTAGGTACACAGCACTCTTGTGAACTCTTGCAGCAATAATTTGGCTACAAAATTCCCTGCCAGTTTAGTAGAGACAAGAAAGGAATGCTCAAAGGAGAGTGACTCAGGAAGAAGGATGCAGAATTCCAGTAAAGAAATACAACTCATCCCTCACCCCCTGGCCTGAACTCAGCAATAAACAGTTCATAACCAGAGAGTAATAATGTTGTGAGAATGTAAAGCAATGGGGGGAAGTGGAGATAGTATCTCAGAGGACCTTGAAAAGCTAATCTTGGGTAGGCCATCCACCAGGGCTGGCTTTGTGGAACACAACTAAAGTGAAGGTTATTGAAGTATTTTATAGCCCAGGCCACATCGTAAGTCAGTCAACAAGCATTTATTAAGCTCTTATTATATGCCAGCCCCATGCTAACAGCTGGGGATGCCAAGAAAGGCAGAAAACACCAGATCTCCTTAAGAAGTGTAGACTCTAATGGAGAAATCAACATGTAAGTAACTTGGTTCATGCGAGGTAAATATAGAGTAAATAGGATTGAATTTAATTGGTTAATGTGTCCGTCCTCATAGACTACTGAATTAGAGGAATGAGTAATTGGTTTTTCCTTCCCGATGACCACTTCTGGAAACAAGGCTAAGAAGGACTTCACAAATACATGCTAGACTAAACATCTACTTTTAACCCTACTTCTACCCAGGAAATAGCTGAAGGACTTCCCAAGATTTTGAATCAAATCTACTGATGTGCATCAGCCCTAAGACTCAGTCATAGACAATCCTCACTGTGATCAGTAATTTCCCAATAGACCAAGCCGGGATCTCTATGGATTGGTGCCCTCCAATGTAGTCCTTCTTTTGGCACAGATAGTGAGGGTGCATCTTCTCCTCTGTGAAACATTGTACTTGTAGGAATACTTGCCAAGAAGTTGACACTGACTTAAGTACCAAGGCATTTGCCAAGGCTGGAAATGTCTGTCCCTCAGGGTTATTGTTCAATTGTCTGTACTCAGGGAAATAAACAAAAAGCAGAAGACACCCTGCAACTTGAAGTCCAGTCTGACTGACTTAGGCAAGCACATGTTTTCATTGCTGTGTGTTTGCAACCACCAAGACCACTGAGTAGAGGGAAGGAGAGAAATGTCCTCCGTCCCTCACTGGGGAAGAGGGAGAGCTGGCAAAGGGGCAAAACAAAGCATTCAGAAGACAGGGGATGGGACCTTTCTGCAGAGATTCCTGAGACTGGAAAGTGTGGTCTTTCCTGGTTCAATCACCAACCATCTTTGACACAGCCCCTGACTCTTGCAGATTTTGTCATCCACAGTGCTGAGTAAGAGTACCACTTCATCTTCAGTGAGCCAAACTCCATGGGAGTACCCTAGGTTAGTTAATTGGAGGTTCCCCTTGCTTCCTCCATTATATCAGCAATACTGTATTTATTGTCTGGATAGACAGCCAATGAAACTAAAGACAATGTTCAAAGTGAGGAAAGATGTAACTGGAGGTGGTTCCCCAATTGTCAGTCCAGAGGATTTGCTATGAAGAACTCCTAAGCATGTTGGGAAAACTTTGGTCAGGCAACACAAGGAGGGGTAGGAAAGGGAAGAAGTATTTATGAAGTACCAGGCACTGTGCTAAATAAGCCCTTTATAAATATTATCTCATTTGATACAGGTCCAATAGCAACATCCACATGTACTGTTAATTCATTCCCATAATGTTGGCTGTTGGATAAAATGAGAAAGTTATTCAATGACCCTTGGCTCAAGTCTCAGGGATTTACAGCGTCAAGTGACGTAAGAATAATTTATTGGAAATGGACCTTGAAGCTCATTTAGTGTAACCTCCAGCCTTTATAGTTTCAAGAGAATTAAACAAATGCTTATTAAGTGCCTACTATGTTTAAGTGTTTTAGGCGCTAGATGAGGAAAGGGTAGCTGTAGAGTTACTGTCCCAAGAATATGTTTCCCAGGATACTTTCTATAAGCCCCACTGTTTATAGGAAATCTTTCCCAAGCCCCTTTAATTCTAATGTTTCCCTCTTGTTGTCTCCAATTGATCTTGTTTGCACTTGGTTGTGTGCTTGTTATCTTCTCTGTTAGACCGGGAGCTCCTTGAGATGAGGGATTGTCTTTTGTCTTTCTTTGTATCCCCAGAGTTTAGCACAGTGCCTGGCACATAGTCAGTGCTTAATAAATGTTTATTGATTGACTAATGCAGCTAAATAGTGGCAAGACCAATTCCTAATCCAGAAACTTTCTCTGGCTGACCCCCAACTTATTGTTTTTAGTCTTTAGAACAGGACAGACTTTTGTTAACTGGTTAATAGACATGAGGAGAGGCAGTTAGGTGGCCAAGTGGATAGACTGCTGGGCTTAGAGTCAGGAAGATCTAAATTCAAATCCAGTCTCAGGCATTTACTAGCTGTGTGACCTTTGGCAGGTCACTTAATCCTGTTTGCCTCAGTTTCCTCATCTGCAAAATGAACTGGAGGAGAAAATGGCAAACCACTCTAGTATCTTTGCCAAGAAAACCCAAATGTGGTCATGAAGAGTCAGACACAACTGAACAACAACAGACACAAGGAAATGACACAGAGCAAAAGTACACATGGCAATTTTTCTTAATGCTAACATGACATTTGGTAGCCATTTATTCCAGAGTAAGCATGGTCAGAAGACAGACCCAAGTCTTTCAGTCTCCAGCTGTTACATCTGGGGCACACAAACTTTATGATAATAGAGCAGAATCTCAGAATATCATAAATGGAATCTAGGATATATTTGAATGACCTGGTCAGCCCAGACAACTGATTATGCCCAAAGCACCTACAACTGAGGGAAGATCAGGTGTGGTCACCACTCACTTTGCAGCACACATTGTACCTCTACCTGCTCTCTCATCATTGTTAGGAGGAGCAGGGGTGGAAGAGAAGGGAATTCACATTTATATGGAGCCTATGATGTGCCAGGCACCAGGCTAAGGACTTTATAAATGCCTCATTTGACTCTCCTAACAACATGGCAAGGTAGGTGGCTACTATCATTTCCACTTTACATTTGGGGAAACCAAGGCAGACAGATTTTAAGTGCCTTGACAGTCATACTGCCAAGTGTCTGAGGCTCAATTTAAACTAGTTTTCCTGACATCAGGTCCAGCATACTATCTGCTGCACCCACAGCTGTTTTTGGAAGAAGCAGCACCAAGAGAGACTCAGGGAAAGCCTTAGCCACCACCTTGGAAATCCAGAGGAGATATAAAAAGTGTGGTCACACCCTTCCTGCAATCTAGATTTCTCTGGATCTGATCCTTCAATCCCTTCAGAGCAAATCTACTTTAAGGGCAGGGGGCAGCTAGGTGGAGCAGTGGATAGAGCACCAGTGCAGGAGTCAAGAGGACCTGAGTGCAAATCTTACCTCAGACACTTGACACTCACTAGCTGAGTGACCTTGGGCAAATCACTTAACCCCAATTGCCTCATCCTGGATCATCTCCAGTCATCCTGATGAATATCTGGTCACTGGATCCAGATGGCTCTGGAGGAAAAGAGAGGCTGGTGACCTCTACAGCCCTCCTTCACTCAAAACAAAGTCAAATGCAAGTCATATCATTGTTTCTCTGATGGCAAGGTCTTCTTCAGCAATGAAACACTTTAAGAGCAACTAGGCAGCAGTTAGTCTAATTCATATATTGTCAACAATAGTGGCTCATTCTTCTTCCTAAATGTCTCAAAGTAGACACATTTGTCCAGAAGGTCCCTAAGTATCTGTGGGCTTTTCAAATCACTACCTAACACCAGCTTACTGTGACTTCTTATTAAAAATTCTGGCACAAAAGAGCACTATGAGCAGTGCTGAGTCAATCAGTCCATCAATGAAGTGCCTACTATGTGCCAGACATTGTGCTGAGACCACAGCAAGAACCCAGTTTATTTTAATTAAGTTGATTTCAGACAAAGTGGTGGGAAATTTGGAGTCTTGGATATCTAGGAATTGCAGAGGAAGCTGGGGAATTCCCAAAACAGGGAAGTAGACAAGCACAGAACCAAGATTAGGTCAAAACAAGATCTGTGGAGCAAGCAAAGTGTGCCCGGGTGGGCAATGGAAAATGCGGGATCCAAGCAAGCAGTCATGGCAACCAGAGACAGGAGAGTATGAAACTTTGGGCATTTTCTCTGGTTGCCTCGCATGCCTGTAATACTCCCCCTTCTCTTCTCCATCCATTGCCTTCTTTATCTTCAAATCTCAACTAAAATTCTTTCTGCAGGAAGACTTTCCCAAGGAATTTCAGTGCCTTCCCTCTGTTCATTATTTCCTATTTATCTTGTATGTAGCTTGTTTGTTTTGTATATATTTTGTTTGCATGTTGTCTTCCCCATTAGATTATAAGTTCCTTAAGGTCAAGGACTTTTTTTTTTTTGCCTCTTTTTGTATTCCTAATGCTTAGCACAGTGCCTGGCACATAGAAGGTGCTTAATAAATGTATACAGATTGACTGACTGGTGGACAAGAGGAAGACAGGTTTAATGTGACAAAGATCCCCTGTCTAAAGCTTCCTTTTTGACAGAGAGCTGGGATGTGCCATCATCATCTTCCTTTGGGGCAACTCCATTGGTTACACACACAGAAACACACACACACGCACGTTAAAAGGACAATAAGGATAGTGCCAACCAAGAATTTTAGTTTTTCCTTTTCAATTGTAACAGAGATTTCCACATATTTAAGAAAAAATTGTTGAATAAGTGAATTTAGATTCTTGGGGTATTTCCTTTTAAAGGCAACTTAGCTAAGAACTTCCTTTTATAGAGATTTACCTTGAAACTATAACATGTTTGACTGCATGTCAACATTACTGAGGTTTAGATCCTCTTAAAAATCTGTAACTCCCTTACCCCCAAGCAAAGATTTTAATACAAACAACTAAAGAATTTGAAAAGTCTACTTCCTCTACTAAAGTCCTGTTTCCCTTTTTTTTCTTTTCCTATTTTTGCCATGTCCTGGTGGACTCTGGATTCTTGAAGCATAAGCTCTGACTATTTCTACAAAGCTGGAAAGGCTTCAAGAATATAACTAGTGATGGACCAGTCTAGCTAAACTCAGAGAGAGAGGCACATCCGCAGACGATCAGATACCAGATGGTCAACGTCTTTCGGCCACAGCAGCTCAAAAAGACTTTCTGTTAGAACATTTAAAGATATGGGTCTATATCAGCAGAAGAATGGAACAAGAGATCCTTTCAGTATTGAAAAAGTAACATTCACTTAGGAATCTTTTTAAAAAATTCATTGGGTATAATTAAAAATAATGCATACTAACAAATATATTTTGTTTTCCCACATTCCTCCAAAAACAGTAAGTAGCTTGAGATTCCTCTTCTCTCCTCTCCTCTCCTCTCCTCTCCCTTCTTCTCCTCTCCTCTCCTCTCCTCTTTTCTCCTCTCCCCTCCTCTTACAGCTACAGGAGACCTTACAGGACATCTTTTTCGACTCTCATTCTCTTCAGTGAAACTATAAAACACCCACAATTTGAAATAAATTAGCAAAAAGTAGCTTTCATTTACTCTTCATTGACTAGAGTTTTCAGGGTTGTTATTTTGTTACTCTCTTTTCCATTTGTCAGTCATAACTTTGTCTTTTAAGACACATTGATGCCTAATCTAAGATCTTTATTTCTCATATATATGATAATATCAAAGACATCTTTCTCTTTTTTGGTTAATTTCTCCTTATATGCCATTTATGTCTCTGTGCAGCACAATCAATTGACCATTCTATATCTGGCATGCAGTGTCATTTTCATACCCCTCATAGTTTTTTAATGTTTTATTGATGCTTTTTTCTCTTTATTTAAAACATATCTGGTGACTCCCTTTGGAGTTTTCTTGGCAGAGATTCTGGTGTAGTTTGCAATTTCTTTCTCCAGCTCATTTCACAGATAAAGATACTGGGACAAACAGGTTAAGTGACTTGCCCAGGGTCACACAGCTATTAAATGTCTGAGACCCCATTGGCACTCAGGTCTCCCTGGCTCCAGGCTGGGTGCTCTATACTCTGTGCCATTTAGCTGCCCCCATTTGGGGTTACTAGAGTTAAATGACTCCTGCATCACAGCTGTATCTGGTGCATGAATATAGCCCTTAAGCCCCTGCTGATTCCATTTCTAAGTCCTTCAAAGACTGACTTAATGACAGTATGGCACATGATTCTCCCCCCCCCCCCCCCACCAGATTGTGGAGATTCACTTAATGATGAATGGCAAATGGTTCATAAATTTGGGTCCCCCTCCCCCGTCTGCCAATTCAGAGCTTTTGCACACACTTCAAGACCCACTTCCTTTTCTGCCTCTATCAGGACTTCCCCCTTTCTCCACCCCACACTAATACTTCCTCCATTGATTTTTACCATTTTCCAAACAACACATTTTTCTGTTGTGTGTACATTGGAACTTGTCCACTGTTGGAGGTTATATTTAAAAGCTTTGAGTTGTTGAAGAAGAAAAGACAGATAGTCCTTTGTCAAAGAAAATATTAATACTGTATTCTGAATTTTAGGCACAGATTTGCCAGAAAAAAATTTATTTAATTCATCATTGAGCTTATTTCTAAGAATTTCTAGGAGAGAGAGAGACAGAGAGACAGAGAGACAGAGAGACAGAGAGACAGAGAGGGAGGGAGGGAGGGAAGGAAGGAGAGAGATGTCCAAGCTGGCATAGTCTCACGTGTCCTCCAATGTGCTTTTCTAGCCCAAGATGACTTGAGGTCACATTTATAGGAATCTCAAACAAGGAAAGGATTGTAATATTTTAAAATACAGTTATACAGTTTGAGGTTAACATTCCTGAATACTTACTGAATAGTCACTACTGAGCTCCTTCCTGGACCAGTCCCTTCAAGGACTGAAAAAGGTTTCCTCCCTACAATCATTATCTTAATCTTCAAAGCAATAGATGACCCTGCCCTCCAGTCTGCTTTAGGTGGCTGAGGAGGCACAGATCTTATCTAGATAAGAGTTAAATTTAGGCTTCACCCTTATTCCCTTTTCTTAAGAAAGACCCCCTAACAATCCATTCCTAAACATGCAAAATCACCTAATGAAAACCACGTTTTTTTTTCTGCTTATTCCAGAAATGGGGTTAGAGGCATGCTCAGAAACTGACCTTGCACTCCAATGGCCCCTGTTGAACTAGCAAAGCCTCAAGCAGGTTGGGTAGGCCAAAATCCCAGGGATGAGAAGGTTGAGGGGCAGAGGTTGGGGGTCATGGAAGAGGTTTAAGTCCTGGGGCAGACCAGTCCTCCTTTGCCCTCAGCTCCTACCGCATCGGAAGAGATATAATAAATAATATATTTTACCTTGATGAAGACCTGAATTTTGCTCGTGGAAGTGAGTGTTGGAAGGGTTGCTGCTTGTAAGCTGTTGTGAAATGGGATAGTTTTTTACATTCTCTCAATATTTTTCGTGAATGAAATTCCTCAAACACACAGGAAATTTGAGTTATACTTAAATTGTTCCCTAATATATCAATCACATCGGAGGAAATTTTCATTTTCAAAGCAAGTATTATAAGTAGAACTGATGTACTTTTAAACAGGAAAAAGTCTGGAAGGGGTTTTTAGATTAGAGGAATATATATTTCTTAATATTTTCAGTTGAACTTGAAAGTAGGCTTTTATTTTGTTTCTATATCATATTCTCATTTAATCTGTCCCCTTATTTTCTCCCTAAATCTATAGAAAAATTCTTCTGCTTATGAACCTTGTGCTAGATCTATGTGGAATTAGACTTGTAACAATGCTTTCATTCTAAAATATAATTATAAGGTGAAGAGTTTTTTCACTTCTAGCATGTGTAGTTCTTCTACTAAAGCAGACAGCAACCCCTCTGTAACTTCATAGAAGGTTGTCAGGGGAGCATGGGGTGTTCAGGGAGGACTAGTACTTCTGGTGTTAGGGCTTCTTTATCCACCTTTGTTGATCACCTGTCATCCAGCTCTTGCCTGTGACTCCAAGAAGCTGTAGCACATACAGTGGCCACACCCTGGTAAAACCATCTTGGCAGAAGGGCTAAACCAGGCTGAGGGTAACTGACAGGCCTCAAACCCATCAATGAGCTAATGGAATGTCTACTCCAAGCATGTGAAGCCTTCCCCACTATATCCCTAACCATCGCCTGCCATGGGACTTTGATGACTCTAGAAGAGAGAGTGAGGTTGAGGACTTTGTGTGACTCCATCTCACTTAAATCCAATTCATATGCAATTCAAAACATTACCCATTATCCACTATTTTACCCCAGCATGGTGATGTCATTGGTCCATTGGTCCTACTTCAAAACAAATAGCAACAACAGATGGTTGTCAAGAATTGCAGTGACCAAAAATATTCATCACTTTGTGGCCAACCCAATGATTTTCTTCTCTGCTCTTAGGCTGGTCCTTAGACCAGTTGTTACTGTTGTTATTTCATTTCTGGACCCCATAGTTGAAGCCTGTCCAACTTGGTGAGACCAGCCAGAACTTGAGCTCCCTTGAGCCTATCCTTTGAAAATCCAGGCTCACCACACCTTGATGAAGCACTATGCTATTAAAAGATAACAAGGTTTTGAGTTGGATGAGAACTTGAAGAATAGCTAGTCCATCCACATTATAGATGAGGGAGCTGAGGCTCAGAGAATTTAAGTAATTTGCCCAAAGTCACACAGGTATCACATAATTTAAGAGTTGGGAGGAAATTCAGAGGCTATCTACTAGTGTAATCTATAACTAAGGCAATCCCCACTATAAGATACCTACAAGTGGTTGTCTATCCTCTGCTTGAAGACCACCAAGAAAGAGAAACTCATCACATCTTGAGGTCTTGCCTTCCATTTTTAGACAGCTCCATTAAGAAGATTCATCCTTTTCCTCCTTTTCCTCCTACTTAGCACAGTGTGTGTGTATGTGTGTGTGTGTTCATAGTTCTCTCTATAGCTATCCATCCATTTAGCTGTCTATCTAGTCAAATAATCAGTTTGCTAGAGCGAAACACACACAGCCATATGACCTCACAGCTTCTGTAAGGAAGCACAATCTTCAACAAATCATGTGTAGCAGGATATCACATGCATTCTCAGGCATGTCAATTGACTTTCTGCATCAGGGTAACAGTATGTTATAATAAAGAGCTGCAATACAAATATACATTATATGTGTCTACATATATCTGTGTATATATATGTATCTATACACAGTGTTCCAAAAGTCTTAGTATAGTTTTAAGCTTTTAAATTTGTGTGTGTGTGTATGTGTGTATGCATGAAAGAGAGGGAGAGGCTTTGTTGAAAACTTGACTACAATCCCAGCATCCTATCAACTATATCTCTCTTACTGAATCAAATTTGACTGCTTATCTATTGAGGAACCCCTTCGTCTTTCAAAGTGGATGGTGATGATGGAAGAGGTAACATCATGAGGAAATTCTGTTCTGGACCTGATTCTCACCAAAAAAAAGGGAAGTATTTAGCAGACTCTCTCTTGCTGTTCATGTGACTGAGAGAAAGAGATGTGAACAAGACTATAATATAAATAAGTGGAGTCAGAATGAGTTGAATGGCAGAACCAAAAGATTCATCGTGAATATTCAATGTCACTTTGGAAAAAGGTCTTCATTGGTGAATCCCTTCCATCTCTGCTTGACTTTGTGCCATTAATTATTTTTGATCTGTGACTTAAATATAGGCATGATAATGCTTTTCTCAAATTTCCCAGTGACCCAATGTAGAGAGAGATAGTGAACACATTTGATGGAAAAGTCAGAATTCAAAAAAATTTTGTTGTTGGGCCAATGAACAGTATTAAATTTAATAAGGATCATTGTTATACCTGAGTTAAAAAAAAAAAGTCAAGTAGGAATGGCACAGGTGGGATAGCAATTCATCAGAAAAAAGATCTGGAGGTTTCAGTGGACTTCAAGCTCAGTACTAGTCAACAACCTAGAAAGTTACAAAGTCTTAAGTTAAATGAAGAGATGTAGCATTAAAAACTAGAGATATGACAACTCTGTTCTACCCAGTCCTGGTCAGACCTCATTGGTCTGTACTTGCTATGTTCAGTGTATGGTGAAATACTGGAACAATATGTTTAGTTTTGAGTGCAACCTTTTAGAAAAGACCCTGATAAGCTAGAGGATGTCCAGAAGATGCCACTTAGGATAATGATGATGATGACGGTGATAATGATACTAATAATTTTTGTATGGTGCTTACTATGTGCCATGTATTGTGCTACATACCTTACAGTTATTATCTCATCTGATTCTCATAACAATCCTGAAAGGTCAGTACTATTATTATTCTTATTTTACAAGCAGAAGTTAAGTGACTTGCACAAGGTAACACAACTAAAAAATGTCTAAGACTGGATTCGAATTCAGGTCTTCCTCGTTCCAGACCCAGTGCTCTATCCAGCACACCATTTAGCTGCCCCTAGGCTGGTGGAGGGTCTAAAGATCATGACATTTGAGGATTAGTTGAAGGAAATGTTTATCCTGATGAAGAGATGACTTAGAAGAGACTTCATCGCTGTCTTCAAGTACTTAGAGGATGCTCACGAGAAGATAGACAGGTTTTGTGTGCTCTTGGAAAGCAGAACTAGAAATGATGTAGGAAGACTTAGATTCATAAAAGGAAGAACCTTCGAACAATTAGAGCCAGGCTGCTTAGGGGATAGTGGTTTCCTTCTCATTGGAGGTCTGCAAGCAAAGATTGTATGGCTTCTTGTCAGGTGTATTGTATGTGGGAGGTGGGGAAACATTCTTGTTCAGGTCAGAGTTGACTGAGATGGTGTCTGAATTTCCTTGTAACTCTGAGATTCTCTTATTCTGTGATAGTTTAGACAGGATGTTGGCAACTATCTTGTGCCCAGTTGCATCCAGCCACTCACTGGCAGATATGTAGTGTACAGCGAGCCCTCCCAGCTGCTTCCAGAACAAGCCAGGGCAGTTAGCAGAATGAGATGAGTGTGGAGCCAGGCACTGCATGTTCTCTATAGTAGGGTCAAGTGTACAGTTAGCCAACAAGGATTTATTAAGTGCCTCTGCACTCCCTCACTTAAATCCAATTCACTTGCAAGTCATGGCCTCACCTTCCTAAAGTCATGATTCTCTCTGAGAACTAGTGACAAACAACGACCTAGCCTTAGTCACTGAATGGGCATTGCCTCAGTCAAAGTGAGAACTCAGAAAGACTTTAGCTTGAGAAGGCCAAGGTCTTCCACTACATCCAGGGCCATCTCTAGTTTTCCTGATCTATATCAGGACTGAACCCAGATGGCTCTGGAGGACAAAATGAGGCTGGACACTCGACACAGCCCTCCCTCACTTAAATCCAATTTACCTCCAAGTCATGACCTCACCTTCCTGATGTCCTGTCCTCTTCAAGAATGTAGGGCAAATAATAACAGCTATTACATGCCTACTCAGTACTAGGCACTTTTCTAGGCCCTAGAGTTATAAACACAAAGAATGAGACAGAGACAGAGACAGAGACAGAGAGAAAGAGAGAGGAACAGAGATAGAAAGAGAGAGACAGAGACTCAGAATTCGGAGAGACAGAGAGAGAGAGAGAGAGAGAGAGAGAGAGAGGAAGGAAGGAAGAGAAGGAAGGAAGGAAGGAATAAAGGAAGGAAAGAAGGAAGGAATCCTACTCTTTATAAAAAATTTTCTTTATTTATTTTTAGTTTTCAACATTCACTTCCATAAAATTTTGAGTTTCAGATTTTCTCCCCTTCCTTCTCATCCTCCCTCCCCAAGATGGTGTGCAATCTGATACAGGCTCTACTCATGCATTCATATTAAACATATTTTCACATTAGTTATGATGTAAAGAAGAATTAAAACTAATTGGAGGAACCACAAGAAAGAAGAAACAAAACAAAACGACAAAAGGAGAGCAAATAGTCTGCTTCCATCTACATGCAGACTTCAAAGTTCTAATCTGGATGTGGATAACATTTTCCATTGTGAGTCTTTTGGAGTTGTCTTAGATCCTCGCACTGCTGAGAAGAGCTAAGTTTATCAAATTCAGTCATTGCACAATGTGGTTGCTACTGTGTACAGTGTTCTCCTGGTTCTGCTCATTTCACTCACCATCAGTTGATATAAGTCTTCCCAGGTTTCTCTGAAGTCATCTTGCTCATCATTTCTTATAGTGCAATAGTATTTCATTACTTTCATATACCACAACTTATTCAGCAATTCCCCAATTGATGGACATTCCCTCAATTTCCAATTCTTTCTCACCACAAAAAGACCTGCTATAAATACTTTTGTACATGTGGGTCCTTTTCCCATTTTTATGATTTCTTTAGGATACAACCCTATAAGTGGTATTGCTGGGTCAAAGGAACCCAACTTTTAAGAAACTTACATTCTATAAATGGAGACATCATGTATGTGTATGTGTATGTGTGTGTGTGTGTGTGTGATAAATATGAGGCAATTAAAAACAAATTAAGAGAGAGGGCACTAACAGTGTGAATAGGGATAGAATGAGGATCAAAAGAAGCTTCCTGTAGAAGGTGATGAATTGAAAGATGCCAAGGATTCTGTGCAATGGAGAGGAGTACATTCTAGGCACAGAGAGGAGGTTACTTTGTCTCCACCGTAGAGCCCTGAGAGAGGGATAACGTATAATGAGCCTTTAAAGATTGCCTGGGGTAGGGTTGTGAAAGGCTTTAAAACCAAACCGGAGTTTATACTTGATGCTAGGGGCCATTAGAGTTTATTGAGTACAAGAGTAATATGGTTAAATCTGTGCATTTTGGCAGCTGGCTTGGATGAATCAGAGTTGGCGAGACAGTGAAGACAGAGAAGCCAATGTGGACATCACCATAGTCTAGGCAACAACTGTGGGAGTAGAGAGAAGAGATTAGTTGGGAGAGATGTTATAAAGACAGAAACAAGATTTGGCAACTGATTGGTAGAAGATGGGGTGACAGAGAATGAGGAGTGAGGATAATCATGAGGTTATAACCTTTAGGAGACTGGGAAAATTGTGATGCCTTCTATAGAAATAGGGAAGTTTAGTTGAGGGTGAGTTTGGGGAAAAAAAGATGAGTTCTGATTTTGCCCTTTTCAGTCTGAGATGTCTCTGATGCATTCAGTTTGAAATGTCTCCTGCGCATTTGATGATGTAGAACAGGACTCAAGAGACTGGGACTTTTATAGATCTGGGAGTCATCAGTAGAGAGATGATAATTAAATCCAGAAGATCTGATGAGGCCACCAAGAGAGGAAGTATAAGGAAAGAAGGTAAGAGGACCCAGGACAGGGCCCTGAGGGACTCTAAGTGAGAGGGCATTATGATGAGCCAGAGAGGGTGACTAAGGAAGAGGGGTCAGGCAGGTACAACAAACTATTGAGAAGCAAGATAATTGCTTGGAGCAGCTAAGTGTCTCAGTGGGTAGAGCACTGAGTCTGGAATCAGGGAGACCTGAGTTCAAAGCTGGCCTTAGACACTAGTTGTATGATCTTGGGCAAGTGACTTAACCTCAGTTTCCTCATTTATACAGTGGGAATAATAATAGCACTTACCTCTCTTATCCCTGTTTGTTGTGAGCATCAAATGAGAAAATGTTAGCTATTATTATTATTACAGGAATTCTAAATGCCACACTTCTATAGGGTCAGATATCAAAAGGTTCTTCTGGACTATTAAACTTAAGGGCAGGATAGGATAGGATCCCTGGCATTTGTTTTCTACCCTTCCCTGCCCCTGCTTCCAGTCTATCTGAACAGAATACTAGGTGTTTAAGAAGTTTCAATGAATCCACTCCTTACTGTGGGACATCATTGGTTAGCTCTCTTACCCTGTCTGAGCCTCTCTGTATTATCTATAAATTCTGCATAATTACACCTTACCTTCCCAAGCAGAGACTGGATCACATCTACCTTTTGCTGGCCCTTTTAACTCTTAAGATATATTATTTGGTGACTAAGTGAAGAATGGGAGGACTCGGGTCCCATCTATCTAAATTTGATTTCAGGTTCTCAGGCATATTGTTAAAAGAGATTATCCTATGTTTGAATGCTTGGTCTTATTTTTAACTGGGTTATGTTGAAGAATGGCCTTGAACTGAACTTTGTCAGATAGAGTTAGTGACTGCAATGAGCAGTAATGATCTCTCTCCTCTTTCTCACTGGGTCAGAAATGTGCCTGGAATAAATCTTGTGAATGACTCTGAGTAAGGCAGGGATAGGATCTTTCCTTTGCAGAACAAACTCAGTGGCTGGATAGGGATGAGCTGGGAGAGGAAGCAGCCTGATTCAACCTTCCATCCACTTTGTAGTGGAAGTTACCTTTATGTGTCTAACAGATTCTCTAGGCTAGTTCTTTTACACTTAAGAAATAATATTTCCAAGAATGTCAGAATATCAGCTTTGCTTTGATGGCAGAGAAATTTAAAATGCTTCTTCTCTTGTTCTCTTTCTAGGCAATGTGTTTAAGAAGTTAAAAATTTTTTTAAAAAAGATATGGTTGTACAGTGATCTTGAGTTTTATCTAAATCTAAAATCCAAAAGTTTTGTTCAAAGATGAGATGGTGCAATATAGTGGAGCACTTGGCCCTTGGAATCAGGACAAATCTGGCTTCCAATTCCATATCTTACATTTGCTACCTGTGTGACCTTTGGGCAAGTCACTTAATATCTCTGAAACTCATTTTTCTCATCTGTAAAATGGGGATAATAATAGCAAATAGTTCAGAATATTGCAGGGAGGACCAAAAAAGATAATGTGTATCAAGTGCTTTGTAAATTTTAAAATACCACATAAATGTTAATATTATTGTTATACGTTGCTTTCCTAGTCCTCTATGTCAGATATAGTCCAAGTCTAAGAGAGAGGCTAGGTTCTTGTAGTTCTCCCAAAGGATGACCAGCAGATCACCCACTAGGAATTTTCTTTGAACATATTAAGCTGGTTGGGAAAAGATAAATGGCATTCTTCTATTCTGTGTCAGAAAAAAAGGTATATCTTCAAGGAATAGTAAAATGGAAGGTTCTTTTGACCTGATAAATTAAGACCCAGCTAGGTGGCACAGTGGATAGAGAGTTGGACCTGATGTTAGGTAGATCTAAGTTCAAATCTAGTTTTCAAACATTTTCTAGCTGTATGAGTAATGAACAAGTCACTTAACCTTTCTCATCAGACTCTATTCCCTTGCCTGTAAAATGGGGATAACAATGGTACCTATCAACCAGAGTTGTTGTGAAAATAAAATGAGATAATATTTGTAAAGTACTTTGCTAGCTTTAAAGTGCCATGTAAATGCTATGACGATGAAAAATGAAAGGCTTAACCGCACACTATAGGACTCTGATGATTCTCACCCTCCTTTGTTCTGAGAAGAGTTAGAAGATCTGGATTCTGTGACATCTAGGGGTTATACAACCTTTAGTGGTGGGGTGGCATAGCTCTTATTGTTCAGTCATTTTTAATTGTATCCAACTCTTCATGACCCCATTGGTGGTTTTCTTGGCAGAGGTACTGGAGTGGTTTGCCATTTCCTTCAGGGTTACTCTAAGCCACACAGATTATACGGGGGACAGCTGAGATTCCTCAGTCTTCAAATCTAACTAACCCTCAGTTTCCTTATCAGCAGAATGAGTGGGTCGAGCTAGATAAGCCCTAAAGACCCTCCCTGATTGAAATTGTATGGTTCTTTAGAGTACTACTTTCTACTCTTCCAAAATTCTTAATTTAGGAATCCCAGAGCCAGCTAGCAATATATTGTCTGCATGTGCCTAACTATTGGAAAGTTGACTCTCTGACTTGAATGCAAGCTCCTTAAAGACAGGGACTGTTTCTGCCTTTCTGGGTATTGTCAGTGTTTAGTATAGTGTCTGGCCCTGGCACATTGTAAATGCTTAATCAATGCCTGTTGATTGATTGGTTCATTGATTGAAAGAACTGGAACTATGAAAGACAAGGCTACTGAGTACAATAGAAGCAAGATGCATGGAGGACTGGGAATCAACAAGACTCAGGTTCCAGTCCTTCCTGTAACACATACTAGATGTGGACAAATCATTTAACTTTCATGAATATCAGTTTTATCATCTGTAAAATGGGGTAGATAATTTCTGTTTGGTAATTTCTTGGTTTCTCACAAAGTCATTAGCTTCCATCTGCTCCATTCTAACTTTTAAAAAACTACTTTCTTCAGGAGTTTTTGAACCTCCTTTTCCATTTGGCTAATTCTGCTTTGTAATGCATTCTTCTCCTCATTGTCTTTTTGGATCTCTTTTGCCATTTGAATTAGTCTATTTTTAAAGGTGTTATTTTCTTCAGCATTTTTTGGGTCTCCTTTAGCAAGCTGTTGACTCGCTTTTCATGATTTTCTTGCATCACTCTCATTTCTCTTCCCAATTTTTCCTCCACCTCTCTTACTTGATTTTCAAAATCCTTTTTGAGCTCTTCCATGGCCTGAGACCATTGCATTTTTTTGGAGGTTTTGGATGTAGAAGCCTTGACTTTTATGTCTTCCTCTGATGGTATGCTTTGGTCTTCCTTATCCAAAAGGATGGAAGAAAAACCTTTTCACCCAGAAAGTAACCTTCTATAGTCTTATTTTTCTCCCTTTTTTGACATTTTCCCAGCCAGTTCCTTGACTTTTGAGTCCTTTATCAAGTGAAAGATATACTCTAAGGACCTGTAAGTTCTCAGTTACTTCAAGGTGGCACAATCAAGGAAGAGGAGTTTACTCCTCTCCTAGCCTGTGCTCTGGTCTGGGAGCAACCTCAAGCTTTTCTGCCCAGGATCTGTAAGTAGGATTCCTTCTCCAGAGCTTCCACCACTCCACCATGCCAGTGCTCCTCCTCTCCTCAGGACCATCACTCAGGATTGAGACCCAGGTTGACCACTCAATTCCCCCAGAGCCTTTATGCTGAGGGCTCCAAAAGTGGATGCTGCTGCCACTCTGGGGCCAAGGCTGAAACCAGACCAGGCTCCCTTCTCACCCAGGTGAAAGAGCTTTCTTACTGACCTTTGAAGCTGACTTTTGCGTTTGTGAGTTGAGAAATCTGGAAACCACAGCTGCTACCCCTGATTCTATGCCCTGAAGCCTGCTCCAGTCCTGTTCATGCCATGCCTCAGGCCAAGACTGGGCTGTGCTCCACTCTAAGCCGGGTATGATAGATCTTTTCTGTCAGCCCTCTGGGCCGTCTTGGGCTGGAAATCTCTTTCACTCTGTCATCTTGTGGCTTCTGATGTTCTAGAATTTGTTAGTCATTTTTTACAAGTATTTTATGGGCTATGGGGGATAGAGCTAGAGCAGATCCATCCTTCTACTCCACCATCTTGGTTCTGCCTGGGGTAGATAATTTCTCACAAAATTGTTGTTAGACTTAAATGATATAGTATGTTAAAAGCATTTTGAAGACTTTAATGTGCTATATAGATGTCAGTTATCTCCCCTTTTCCATTTTTTCTAGACTCTAGTTCCCATTTCTATCTCCTTCTCATCCACTGAAGATCTGGGATTCTAAGAGAAGCTGCCCCAATGAGAACCCAGCTATGAATGGCTAAGGAACCATGCAAGGTTTGGCTACTAGTAGTCAATCATCTGTTGGTGACCTGAAGATACCCACCCAGCTGAACCATCTATCATAAGACCCCTAAATGCTTCTTAACTTTGGGGAAATGTAGCTGTTGTTGTTATTTAGTCAGTTTTAAGTTGTATCTGACTTTTCATAACCCCGTTTGGGGTTTTCTTGACAGAGATATTGGAGTGGTTTGCAACTTCCTTTTCCAGCTCGTTTTACAGATGAGGAAATTGAGGAAACAGGGTTAAGTGACTTGTCCAGGGTCACATAGCTAGTAAGTGTCTGAAGTTGGATTTGAATTCATGAGGACAAAGTCTTCCTGACTCCAAGACCACCAGTCTATACACTGAGCCATCTAGCTGTAACCCCTATTCTAATTCCCCATTCCCTGACAGCCATATGTTCAGTGGCAGGGAAATCTTTCTCAGTGGTGAGTGAACTTCAAAGGACATACCATCAACCAAATACTTAAATGTGGTATAAAAAAAAAATTGATAGTTGTCTGAAAGACTCTGGAATTACCTTTGAATTCAGGAGATATGGTGCAGTGTCTGAGTCTGGCATCAGCATTTCCACATGTTGCAGAGCTAAGAACAGCCCAGGCTACAAACATTCGGCTTCCCCTCCCCATTGTGCAACCAATCCAGCTGAGATCATTCAAAACCAGCTGGAGAGTCTGGATTGAATTTAGAGCCCTTTGCAGGGTCTTACACACGCATCTTCTGTAACAGATAATGGCTCGAAGCACAACCAAAGTGCGCAGGGATTCTCATATCATTTCCAGCCATTACATCACCCATCTCTTTTCTTTGAATATAACGACTACTCTTCACAATGCACAAAAGCAGGTGATGACTTTCTGTCTTGGATATGGCGTTTGTATCTACTTTAACCCCTGAGTGTGATGAATGCTGTGTACGCATTAGACACTTAATAAATGTTTGTGGGGTGAAAGTTTGTGAGGCCATCTTCCAAATTCTGCCCAAGAGTGAACTCTGAGTTGGCAGTTCCTTTAGGAGATAGGCTGTTCTATCAACCTAGCACCTCAGTCATCTGTTTCAACCGGTCAGTAATCATGGCATCAGGAAGGCAATTTGTTACGTCCATGCCTTACATAGCAAGCTAGTTCTCTGCTTTGATGTTCCAGAGCCTTCCAGAATCACCAGTGAGAGTCATGGATGAAATGCACTGCAACTCAACTCACACAGTTTTTTACATTGTCTGAAAAGTCTGTGGCTGATGAAAATTTGTTGGCTATGAAATGAAAAGGTAAAAGGATGGTCAAAGTAATTTTTTTCCTTTTCCTCTTTGGGATTATATTTCTGAATTTCTTTTGCATCTCTTAGCAACAAGAGAATAAGACCTATCTGAGTCAATCGGTTCAGTAGAAGATATTCTAATAAAACCAAAGTACTTATTAGCCCTCTTGTCCTATTTCTTTATTTAAAGGAAACTAAAGGTAGCTATCTTGTCTTTGTATGCAAGACCCCTAGCACATAGTAAGGAAGCTAGGTGGTGCAATGGATAGAGAGCCCTGGGCTTGAAATCAAGAACACTCCTCTTCATGAGCTCGAATCTGGCCTCAGACACTTACTAGCCATGTGATGGTGGGCAAATCACTTAACCATGTTTGCCTCAGCTTTCTCATCTGTAAAATGAACTGAGAAGAAAATGGCAAACCACTGCAGTATCTTTGTCAAGAAAACCTCAAATGGGGTCATGAAGAGACAGATACAACTGAAATGACTGAGAGACAACAAAGCACATAGTAGGTGCTTGACCAGTTTTTGGTTATGATGATGATGAAGATCATGGATTTGACCTTGATAGCTGTCAGCTTCACTTATTCCATGGTCACAGGTCATCTTACAAATTTGACAGTACCTTAGGCTGTGGTAAGAAGATGTAAATAAATAAGTGGAAACCCATTCCCAATACCATAAAGAAGATAAGAAGTAGAAATGTGATTTCACTGGTATAAGGAACTGTCAGGTGAGGAAATTCCTTCCTTTAGTGCAGATTGGTACCTTCTATTCCACTTATATTCTTATAGAGTAGCCTTGAACAGCTTAAGTGACTTTCCCAGGCTCACATGCCAATATTGTGTCAAGAGGTGAGACATGAACCAAGGTCTTCTTAGCATCAAGTCCTCTACCCACTGTGCTAACCACTGTAAAACCAACTCAAAACCTATGCTCTGGAAGGAAGCATTGGAGAAAAAGAAAGGAAAAAAAGAGGTAAATGTTGGGTAATTGCAGTGAAGGAAGAGGCATTTGTCTTCTCAATGCCATGCTTCCACATTTGACCTGGCTCCAGAAATCACATCTCCCTCAATATTGCCCACTCCAGGGAGCCCCATGAGTCTAAGAGCTAAGAAATTGGTCACAGTCTCTAGGATTAAATAAGCAACCTATTCTTTCTCTTCATAAAGAAGTTAATTGATGGGGGAAATGTCTCATGTGTGTCTCTGTGTTTGTCTGTGTATGTGTGTGTATGTGTGTGTGTGTGTGTATGTGTAGATTTCTTCACTGTGTAACAGTTAGTACAGTTTAGTTTTCTTAAGACTCTACTAATACAGTCCTAGTTTTGCCCTTCAGTTTCATGGCACAAAAATGGGGAGTCAACAGCAGCACATCCAAACAAGAGGCTACAGATATTGATTACTTCTTTTCTTCTTCCTTTCTGGATTTTAGCTTCCTCATCAGAAAAAAGGGAGAATAGTAATACTTACAATACGCATTCTATTGGGTTACTTTGACAAAGGCATTCTGCCAATCTTAAAGCACTAAATAAATGTAAGTTTTCATTATCATAATTAATAGATTATCAAATGTAAAGTTATCATTATCATTCTTCTACATTTCTTTCTCCACAGGGTCTCCTTCCCTCCTTGTTCTATTTCAGCCAGGGCAACTTCTGCGTAGCAATAAGACATCAGCGCCAGCTGGCCAAGAGACCAAGAGAAACAGAGCCAGGTCTAAAAAAAAAATCAGATGGTGGGCAATTATAAAGTTTAATTAAATGGAAAATATATTCCATAACCCTTATTCAAAACTAAATCACTGGAAAATTTGCACAGGTTTGGTCAAAGTTCTTAGAAGGGGATAATGAGTGTGCTGATAGGTAGCTCTTCAGGGATCCTTTCCATCCAGGGTCTGACTTATCTTTAGTGGAGCATAAAGGGTGTTCTGGGCCATGCTATTCATTTTTTAATGTTGTTAAACAGTGCCACGTCCAGCTGTGCAAATAATCCCTCACCTCCAGCCCCTCTCTTGGTCCCGGTGGTAAAGGTTTACAATTAGAGGACAAAATTGATATCCCTCACATAGACCCTCTCTCTAAGTATAGCCTTGTTCTGTGACCTCAGAGTTTTTCCTTTCTTATTTGATTCTGCCCGAAGACTTAAGCCTTCCCACCCCATTCCCCAGTAGCACTTTTAGTGACTTCTCTCCAGGTGCTTTGGTATAGAAGGATGGCCCTGTGTCATTTTATTTGGACTAGTTATGATAAGAGGATAGAAACATAACTTTTAAATGGCAGGAAATAATGAATCATTTTGTACATGTTATCTTCTTTATTATAAATAAGATGATACAGTAAGGTGGGATGACTCCGAAGAGACAGGATATTACCTTAAACATTTATAAAGCTGTGGTTAAAAGTCTCCTTAAAGTACCTTTTCAACCCATGCAACTTCTATAAATATTTGGTTTCCAGTGATAGCACTAATAAATCTGTTTAGAATGTTGCTGTAATATTTACTTGCAGAGCAAAGCCCTAAGTCCTCTCTGCAAACAACTTTAAGCAGGGGAAACGCTACTTTTTAGCACCTAGCATAAATATTTGTAAAACCTGTAAATCCCAGATAACCTGGGCTTTTCCTTAAAGAACTGACGTCCCCTCAGATATCTGTTTTTGAAGCTCAGTTGGATGAGTTTGACATTTGCTTGAAACGAATTTGATTTCTGAGAGTTTTAAGCAGAAATGTAGGGATCCTTACTTATCTTAGATCCCTTAGGTCCCTTGGTGGGCAAGAATGACATTTTGTCCAAAATGTTTATGAATTTTCAACTTGATTTTGAATCTCAGTTTTCCTCATCTGTAAAATAGGGATAATGCTACCTAATTTGGGTCAGTAAGCATTGCTTTAGCTTCTACTATGTCAGGGGTTTTACAGAACAAATCCTTTTATTAAGAGAATTTGTTCTGTGAAGTTTGGATTCAGTCAAAGGGCTGCCCTTGAACACCTAGTGGGCTGCATGTGGCCTGGAGGCTGCAGGTTCCCCACCACTATACCAAATATAAGACAGACACTATGTTGGGTGCAGGGAATACAAAGACAGAATACATTCCAAGGGCTGAGGTTGGGGAAAATAGGCAGCAATAAGTATAAGTAAAGTGAATACAGAGTAATTTTAGTGGGTGGGAGACAGCCCTGAGCCATGGGAGGTCAAGTGTTAGAGGAAATTCTTGTGTAGAACTGAGCTAGACCGTGAAGGGAGCTAAGGATTCCAAGAGGCAGAAGGGAAGATGGGTAAAGTGTTTACATTACTTACCTTATATAGTGTGTGTGTGTGTGTGTGTGTGTGTGTGTGTGTGTGTATAAATGCTTTGTATGCTACAGGAAAGGGAATTGTTATTTAAATTACAGTATTAATTTCATTAGTGGAGGTAATGTGGAAAGAAAACTTGAGTGTTAAAATATGAAATTTGAGAAATAATTCCTGGGGGGTGGAGCCAAGATGGTGGAGTAGAAAGATGCACATACACATAGCTCCGGACCCACAACCCATAGAACATCTGTATAAAGTAACTCACGGTGAATTCTGGAGCAGTAGAGGCCACAGAACAGTGGAGCAAAGGAGATTTCTGTTCCAGAGGGACCTGCAAACCTCTCGCAAGAGGTCCGTCACGCTGAGGACGCGGAGCCCAGCCCAGCCCTGCCATGGCCGTGGCACTGAGAGGAGAAGATCCGAGGAGGCTTCAGGGACGGGATCTCCAGCGGCCGCGTGGGTCCCTCCACCCACAGGTGACGGGGGTCTGTGAGAGGGTCTCTTTGGCAGGTCGAGAGGGGAGTGGGGTGCCTCCATAACTCAGGCCCCCTCGGGAGGCAGAAGCTGAGGCAGCAGCAGATCAGGGCTCCCCAAGCAGGCAGGAGCCTGGATCCATTGTTGAAGGGCTGTGCATAAACCCCCTGAGGGAACGGAGCCTGAGAGGCGGCCCTGCCCCCACCTGAGCACCTGAACTTAATCTCACACTGAACAGCAGTCCTGCCCCCACCCAAAGCCCTGAGGCTGGGAAGCAGCATTTGAATTTCAGACCCCAAGTGCTGGCTGGGTGGATCTGGAGGCGAGGTGGGGGTGGAGAGGACACTCAGAAGTCAAGTCACTGGCTGGGAAAATGCCTAGAAAAGGGAAAAAAAATAAGACTATAGAAGGTTACTTTCTTGGTGAACAGGCATTTCCTCCCTTCCTTTCTGATGAGGAAGAACAATGCTTACCATCAGAGAATGACACAGAAGTCAAGGCTTCTGTATCCCAGCCCACTCAATGGGCTCAGGCCATGGAAGAGCTCAAAAAGGATTTTGAAAATCAAGTTAGAGAGGTGAAGGAAAAACTGGGAAGAGAAATGAGTGACATGCAAGCAAAGCATGAAAAACAAGTAAACACCCTGCTAAAGGAGACCCAAAAAAATGCTGAAGAAAATAACACCTTGAAAAATAGGCTAACTCAATTGGCAAAAGAGGTTCAAAAAGCCAATGAGGAGAAGAATGCTTTCAAAAGCAGAATTAGCCAAATGGAAAAGGAGATTCAAAAGCTCACTGAAGAAAATAGTTCTTTCAAAATTAGAATGGAGCAGGTGGAGGCTAATGACTTTATGAGAAACCAAGAAATCACAAAACAAAACCAAAAGAATGAAAAAATGGAAGATAATGTGAAATATCTCATTGGAAAAACAACTGACCTGGAAAATAGATCCAGGAGAGACAATTTAAAAATTATGGGACTACCTGAAAGCCATGATCAAAAAAAGAGCCTAGACATCATCTTTCATGAAATTATGAAGGAAAACTGCCCTGAGATTCTAGAACCAGAGGGCAAAATAAATATTCAAGGAATCCACAGATCACCGCCTGAAAGAGATCCAAAAAGAGAAACTCCTAGGAACATTGTGGCCAAATTCCAGAGTTTCCAGGTCAAGGAGAAAATATTGCAAGCAGCTAGAAAGAAACAATTCAAGTATTGTGGAAATACAATCAGGATAACACAAGATCTAGCAGCTTCTACATTAAGGGATCCAAGGGCATGGAATAGGATATTCCAGTAGTCAAAGGAACTAGGACTAAAACCAAGAATCACCTACCCAGCAAAACTGAGTATAATACTTCAGGGGAAAAATTGGTCTTTCAATGAAATAGAGGACTTTCAAGCATTCTTGATGAAAAGACCAGAGGTGAAAAGAGAAATAATTCCTTTTAGATCTACTTTTGAAGGAACCCTCTACTCTACCTTGCATCTTATGGGAACCATTGAATCTTTGAATTAAAAAGGACCTTAAAGGTATTAAAATACATCTCCCCAGTGTAGGAATTCCCTCAACAGCATCCCTGAAACTCTGAGTGCTTGAAGTGAAGGTAGGTTTGTAGACTTAAAGTTCAGAGAGACTTTAGACCTTCTAGCCCAGGGGATTCTGAACTTTTTTTGTCTCATGGACCTTTTCAGAAAAATTCACCACTGAAGCATCCCTGGGGTCAGTGCATGAGCAGACCCCACCAACTTGCTCAGCTGATAAAAAATCTCCATGTGGAGAGGCCAGGAGCCTGCTCTAGGAGAGTCATGATGACATGCAAGGGAAGTACATTGGAGAGATTGTGAGGCATGATTAAGGTTTGGATCAGCTCACTACACGTTGAAGAGGAAGCATGTTGATCGGCTGTGGAGGCATTGAAAAAAACCCATCCACTTTAGCTTCTTCGTCTTGACCTTTGGTGCCTCCTTTCTTTGTTCATGGTATCTGCTGAAAAAGAGCCCAGTAAAGCCTGTGCACAAGGCCTTTCCCCTCAGAAGCCAGAGAGCTTCATTTTAACAAGTCAGAAACTGAGGCATTGTTTATTGGAGATAGTCGCAAAAATAAGCAAGTTGGACAGACCTTTGGGGGCTGCTTCTTCCCCTGTGCTTCTTCACCAGGCTCTGGTCTGTTCTGGAGGTTCAGGGCTGTAGCCCTTAGCCAATGGGGTGCCATCAGAGTTCACATTGAGCCTGGGCAGGGTCAGAAGAAGATTGAGGCTCCAGGATCAGGAAGGTGCTGTAGTGGGTAGGGGCCCAGCAGTTTAGGAGGTGAAAGAGATGATTTGGGACCCTCAGCCTCTGAGCTGCTAAAGCATCCCTCCACCCCAATCCCACTCTGGCAATGGCCATTTTTGGCTAGCCTCACCACACAGAAGCCCCTGGGGTCTTCCTGCAAGGTGATAAAGTCCTGACCAGTACCTTCTAAACTTTCAAAGTGGACCGAGGCACAGGGATAGTGGAGAATCTCAGGATAGTGGGCTGTATAGGCCAGTACATCTGGTGGGAGCTACTTGCCTGGCTGTAGGACATGAATACAAATGAAGCCCCAGCTCAGGATTCATAGGACCTGGTCTTGAAATCTGGCTCTACCTTTTATTCCCTATGTGACTTTGACACTCCATAAGTGACTTTGATCTGTTAATTCATTAGACCTTCCTGGGCTCCAGTTTCCTCATCAACAAAGTAAGTAGTTGACCAGACTTGTCAAAGCACAGGATTTGGCATTCAAGGACCTGGATTCCATTTCTGGTTCTAATGTCTCTTTCAGCTCTGACTCAGTAGTAGTAGAAATACATGAATAGAGAAGGTACACCTCTGTTTAGGAATCAGAGAATCCCAGGGTGATTTCCATTGTTTTACTATAGTTGTATCCTAGTCATCAATTTCCAAACCAATAGTGTGATACAGTGGAAAGAGACTTGAACTGGAAAGTAGAACATCTGTATTCTAATTCCAGCTCTGACACTAATTAGCCATGTGATCTTAAGCAAG
Organism: Notamacropus eugenii; assembly: GCF_028372415.1. Lineage (NCBI taxonomy): Eukaryota > Metazoa > Chordata > Mammalia > Diprotodontia > Macropodidae > Notamacropus > Notamacropus eugenii. The sequence goes on along the minus strand of NC_092877.1, from coordinate 105,284,870 downwards.
GTACTTAACCCTAGCTGGGTGTCATTTTCCTTATCTGTGAAATGAGGAGATTGGATGTCTAAGGTCTTTTCCAGCTCTGATTTTATGTGATTCATGTAAAGAGGTCACAGTTTATAAGGAAACAGTGATTGACTTATAAGGGGGGTGCCACTTCAGAGTTTCAACATTTTTTTTAAAAATTGCCCTTTTTCAATTTTATGATGGAGACTTTCAGTTAAAAAAAATCTTGGAGGAGAACAAAAGAACTTCAGTCTGGTATTTGGTATATTATCTGGGGCAAAAATAAAAATAAAAGAGCTTTGATGTTCTAAAGAAAAGAGAAGAATTGATATTTGTCCTTTTTTTAGTAAGTGAACTTATACCAGATGCTCCATTAAAAATAGAGCCCCCCCCCCATTTAAAACCATTTTACACCAAATGGGACCATCCTGAAAGTCTTCATTTCCTTTCTGGCAACAGCTAGTGTGAAATCAGCTTTGCTTGAGCTTTGCTGATACAGCTCTCAGTTCTTTCTGCCTTTCCTACAGCTGCCAAAAGATAAAGTGAGGCTACCCAAAATAACTTCAGGTAAAATCCCACTTCAGTAAAATCTATGAGGTAATAGGGCTTATTTAGCAAAGCTTTTTCCATGTGCCTGTGGAGAGAGCCCATAATAAGGGAATGGAATTACATGAATTCTCTACAGTGGAATTACTTGGATAACATAGGTTTTCTCTGAAATTGACAAATGTTACTCTGTTGGAACACACCTTGGTGCATGCTATTTGCATTATTGGTAGAGATGAGAGAGAGGTAAAAAGTAAACTAGAGTAACTCTTTTACAGTTTTTCCCAAGCTTTCAAGTAGAAAGTAAATCATCATAGTGTAATGGCTTGAGAATGAACCTATGTTGGAGACCAGAAGACCTGCCATTAAGTCTAGTCCCTGGCCTTTCCCTATACAAATCCTTTGACTTCTCAGCACCCCCAACCAATGCTCTAGGAATCTGAATTACAGAAGAATGGCTATTTGCTCTGGTAGCAGAAGATTTTACTTGAGGGGTTCTCCAAAACTCCAGAACTCCAGTTACAGAAACCTGGATCAAGAATATATTAAATAGCAACTACCTTCCTCATCTCTCAAAAATCCTAACTTTTTCCATTAATTTTGATTGATTACTAGATCAATTAATAATAATAATCTAAATTATTCAGATGCCCTTTTGTACTCTAGAGTCATAGGTAAGACAACAGAAGACTATTTTCTTAGCTCCATAGAATTTCCGAGCAAGAAGAGGTCTTAAGCATCTAGTCCCAACCCTTTAATTTACTGGAGGATAATGAGGAGGCTAGGGAAATAAAGTGATTGATGAAAAGTGTGGAATACTATACTATACTAAATCTATAGCAGGTGGAATAGAAAGGGACAGATTTATCGAAGATATATTGTAGAGATTGATTATTTTTTAAATGAAAGACTAGATAACAGTCCATGCAGTTGGAACACTTGACCCAAAATAATTGCAATTTTTAGTAGCCTGTAAGCTCAGCATCAGTCATCAGGGTGATGTGGTGGCTAGGAAAGCAAATGTAGTATACGGCATCGTATTCAGAAGGAAGCTGGCAATAATTGTTTTCAAGGAATATGAAGAATCATCCCATGGAAGTTAATGGATAGCGTGGAGTTAGTGGGTGGAGAATCAGCCTGAGGGCAAGAAAGATCTGAGTTGAAGTTCTCTCCTGACATATAATGAAATGACTATGTGAACCCAGGTGAATCACTTAACCTCTCAGGGCCCTAAGTGATTCTCAATTCTGTAAGCTGCATTGATAGAAAACACTCTCTCCTTATCTAGGAGTTCCCTGGATCAGTGACATCAGAAGTCCTGCCTCATCCCTATCTTATTTGGCTCCAGTGGGCAGAATTTAAAACAACTGAGAGAAGTTAGAGAGGCAGATTAAGGGTCTAGGTGAGAAAAAATTTCCTCACAATCAGATCTCTCCAGAAGAGTAATGGGCTGTTCCAATGAGTTCTGCCCTATATGTATTTACTGTTGTATTGTTGTAATGTGGGTTTGACTAGATGAACTTTGGTCCCTTTCAGTTTTGAAATTCTGCACTTCTGTGACTGATAGAAATTAGCCTTTGCATGGATGTACATGTATTCAGGGAAAGAGAAGATATGGAATGAGCATGGGGAGGAGAGTAGATTTTAAAAGGGAGGAGGAAAGAGAGAGAGGTCCACAGCACAGTGTACAAGTGGGAGGTCCTGGACTACATCAGTGCATGAGCTACCTTCCTTAAGGCAAAGGGAGAGAGAAATGGAGATCTAGAAATAGATAATGACAGAGATATTGTAAGTGGGAGAGTAGAATGACCAACTTTCTTACTTAAAAATTTTGCTCAAGTATATCATTGAAATGGATTTTTAAATAAGGCTCACCAAATTAGGAACTAAAATTTATCAGAAAATATTCCAGGGCAGTGTGTGTGTGTGTGTGTGTGTGTGTGTGTGTGTGTATGTGTGTGTATGTATACATATTGAAGAACAGAATATATTTACTAAAATAATGCCATCCTTCATCATCCTGTTAGTTCTTAGTTTCAAATCCTTCAACTTTGAAATACTAGTGTAAGGACTTTTATAAGCCGATCATTATTTCTTTTCTCTGAGAGTAAAAAAGAAAAAAGCTAGTTATGTTTAAATTATTTGTGTTTTATATGTATAGTTTTCTTTTTGATCTACTCTTAGACATTTCTTATTTATATGATGAAATATAGAGGAAGAAGTCATTGAAAACCACAAATAACCTTTTTTTTACTTGATTCAATTGTAAAGGCACAAATTATTTCAGAAGTTTCAGCCCAATAAACATCTCACCTGTCACAGAAAATGCTGTTGAATAGACATCACAAAGAAAAGAGTGGTCCTCCACCTACCACCTCTTAAACCCCCTGCGTAGCCCATTGACTTTGGCCCCATGCCCAGAATCCTTCCAGGTGCAGACCTCTCAAAGTGATGTAATATGACTTTGTTTATAATATATATATATATTTTGTTTATAATACGTTGCCAGTTTGATTAGATTGAGTGTATTTCAAGATCAAGGAGGGCAATAATGGGAATAAAATTCATTTCTTCACATCACAACTTGGAACCAACCCTTAAGCAAAAGTCAAATGGAAAACTGGGCTGTCATCAGGCAATGAAAATATCAGAATGAAATACAGTTTGTGAGAAATCTTATGGCAAATGTGACAGGTTAAGGCAATCAGTGTGAAGGAAAGGCAAGCTGTTTAAAATGTCTGGTTACATTTTCCCCTCTTGTTCTCCCCTCTAAGTTTTTTTCATCCATAGTAAGCAAGGTCAGTACTTAATGCTCCCTCAGAAATGCTTAAGTGATTCAGGAAGTCTCATCTCTAAGGCTTACAGTGCTGTTGAGGAAGGAGAATGATCTCAACATGCATGCTAACGTTAGGCCACATCAACTAGAAAATGATCGAAGAGCCTCACTCTCTAATAGAGAATTCATATTGAGTTGAGTGGGGGTTTTATTTAGATTATTAATTATTTCTTTGATAGCAAATGATAGGGAGCAACTAAGTGGCAAAGTGGATAGAGCATCAGCCTTGGAGTCAGGAGGTCCTCAGTTCAACTCTGGCCTCAGACATTTACTAGCTGTGTGACCCTGGGCAAGTCACTTAACCCTGATTGCCTTAAAAAAATAACAAGTGATGCCCTGGTATGCTGAAAGAGCTTGCTACTATGGGACAATGGGAGGTATCTATTGGCAGTGTGGAGGAATGGCTACTGTATTTCCATTTAGAAGACCTTAATCTAAATCCTGCCTTTACCACTAATGATGACTTTGGACAACACATTTAACCTTCTTAGCCAAGGTTTCCTCATTTGTAAAATGGGAATAATAACACCTCTTGTATCTATGTAGAGTTATGAGAGTCAAGTGATACAAGTGCAACCAAGGAGAGTAATGTCAACGGTTTGAGGGTATGGGTAGGGCTGGACCTGTTATTTCATCCAATATCTTCTGGTGCAGAAATTCTCACTGATGTAGATAGTCTTAGAGAATTGCCTGGAACATTCAAAGGCTAGCATGTGTGGGAGGCAGGAACTGAATCCAGATCTCCCTCACTCTACAACTGGCCTTCTATTCCCTCTCCTACATTGCATCTCCAGTGACTGTAATTTTGGACAGATTTAATAACATTTTTTATTTTTAAATTTTATTTATTTTATTCTGAACTTAAGAAATAAAACAAGCATTTCTATAATGTAGTGCAGTAGGAAAAAAGATAATTGCACATGAAACTAAAATACTATTTTTCAAACTTGCCTTTTAAATATATAATAAAGTTATCATGTAAATGTCTTTTTTTCTCTCCCCACCAACCCAGCCCTAGAGATGGCATTAGATACATATGTGTGTGTGTATGTGTGTATGTATAATGGCATCACCCTTCACATGTCCTCCGTAGTTAATTTGGGTATTTATAATAATTAAAATGACTTAGTCATTCAAGATTGTTCTTAAAAACAATATTGCTGCTACATGTACAATGTTCTCTTGGTTCTGTGCACTGCAATCTTCATTATTTTGTGTGTCTTTCCATATTTCTCTAAGATTACCTCATCATTTATTATAGCCCAGTAGTATTCCATCACAATCATATACCACACACAACTTGTTCAGTCATTCCTCAACTGACAGGCATTCCCACAATTTCCAGTTCTTTGCTACCACAAAGAGAGCCGCTATAAATGTTTTAGAACATATCACTTCTTTTTCTTTTTCTCTGATCACCTTAGGAAACTGGGTGAAAGGTTATAGTTAGTTTAATAGATCTTTGGGCATAATTCCAGATGATTCTCCATAATGGCTGGATCAGTTCACAGTTCCACATTTTTATAAGGCTTTTTGTCCAAGTCCGACTCCAATGCCTCATCTTGGTGTGAAGTGGACTCCAGGTCTTAGAGACTACATCTGTTCCACACAAGCTCTGGGAAGTTTTTCCAACTTGAAAATGCAAACAAATAAAGACCTGGTGTCAGACTGACATTAGTTTGACCAATCAAGCTAAGGTACAAAAGGCTCATCAAAAGAAAACTAGCCATGTGGTAATGAATATTTTGGTCCCAAGGGTTTGCAATCTCTCTCTGTGGGGAAGAGGTCAAATGTAATAAAATTCTCTTATGGGAGTCTCATAATAATAAAATCTAAGAGGCAATAATGGGAAGGAAAATTCCATTCAAACTAGTTACAAAATACATAAAATATTGGGGGGGGGGAGGCAATCTACCAAAGAACAAAAATATGTGTATAGATAGAATCGATTACAAGATACTCTTTAAAGAAAGAAATAACTTAAATAGCTGGAGGAATGGTCAGTTCTCATGGCTAAGCAAAGTCAATATAATAAAAATGACAATACTATCAAAGTTAATTGCAATTGTTCTGCTATACCAATCAAATTATCAAAGCGATACTTTACAGAACTCGATAAAAACAAAATTCATTTGGAGAAACAAAAGCTCTAGAACATCAAAATAAATAATATAATGAAAATGGAGAGGAATGACAGGGAACTTGAATTTAAAAGTTACAAACAATATAAAGTAGCAATCATCAAAACCATTGGTTTTGGTTTAAAAATGGAAAAGTAGACCATTGGAACAGATTAGACAAGGAAGAATCAGAAACAATGAAACAATATCCCTAGTGTTCAATAAGTCCTAAAAACAAATTACTTAAGAAAGACCAGACTATTTGATGAAAATTGCTAGGGAAACTGGAAAGCAGTCTGGAAAAAAAATTGGGTTTTGATCAATTGTGCCATGTCACAATAAATTCAAAACTTATAGGTCACTTGAATATAAGATCATACAGTAAATATGTTGGATGAGATTGGAGAGAATCCCAGGTCTGGGAAGAGTCAGTGAAAATGTTTGGAGTTGGGAGATGGAGTATCTTGTACAAGTAACAGCAAAGAGGCCTGTATCACTGGATTGCAGAATGTGTGTGGAGCGGGGAGATGCGTGGGGGGAAGGAGGGAGTAAATTGCAGAAGACAGGAAATGTAGGAGGGAGGGCAGGATATGAAGGGCTTTTATACCAAACAGAGAATTTTATTTTTGATCCAGAAGTATTGGGGAGTCATTGAATAAAGGAGTGACATGATCAGCCATAGGTTTTAGGTTTTAGGAAGATCACTAGGATAGCTAAATGGAAGATGGATTGGGATGGGAAGAGAGACTTGGCCCCAGGAGACCAACAAGAAAGTTTTTTTATAGACTAGGCATGAGGCGATGAGGGTCTGTACTAGGTACAGTAGTAGTGTCAGAGGAGAAAAACAAAATCAATAGGACATGGCAATTGATTAGATATGAGGGGCGGGGAGATGAAAAATCACAACTGGAGTCCTTTCAAACCTTCACTATCATGGCAAATGATCTCTTTTCATGTCTGCAGGCAATCACTTTCTGTTTAATTTACTCAGAATTTACTCAGAATCATCTTCCTATTTGTCATCAAAAGCAAATTCATTCTCTCAGGAAATAGTCCTTTTTACTTAGTGCTTTCTTTAACCATCAAAAATTTAGCACCGTTTCCAGAATGTACTCTAAACTGGCAATTCCTCATAGACTACTCATAAAATCATCTTCACAAATTTATAAACTTATCTTCATAAGTTAACATAATCTAATAAGATAGAAGTTTTTACTTCTTTTCCTTCTATTTTCTGACAAATTCTTTATAGATAAAAATTAAATGCTCATGTACTTTGTCTGACTTCATAGGGAGAAGCACTTCATAGAATGACAGTTGCAACTATAACTGTAAACTGACAGTCAAATTGACTTTTCTGCAAATATTCCATTTGGCTTTTAAAGATATAGTAGTAATAAATTTTTTTCATTTCTTTATCCTCAACAATTTTTCTGTCTTGTTTTCTTTTTTTCTTTCTTCTATACTATGAACACTTTTTACAGTGAAGTCACTGAATATCAAGTTATAATTTTACTCTTGTTATATTTGGAAGCTCTTGCTTTTCTAACACCTGGTTGTCAATGCCTATAGATACTCATCATAAATGGTCTCTTAAGTACATGTGTATTTATACATATACATGTGTATATATGTGTACATATACATATGTGTGTATATGTATGTATGTGTATGTATATAATATGTATATTATATATACGTATATAATATACGTATATATAATATACATATTATACATATACAAATATATATGTATGTATATATGTCTTCTTCTCCGCCAGTTTGTAAATTTCTTGAGGGTAAGCTCATTCTTGTACAGTTTTGTGTTTTTCATAGTACTTTTCACAGTGTCTATCACATAGTAAGCAGCCAACAAACATTTCTGGAATGAACGTGTCACTGGTATGTCAGAGACTTTCTCATGATACAATGGTAGGAATAGACTATAGTGGATTTTTACATTTTTCTTGGTCTGTAGTTCCTTCCAGAAAACCTGAGATACCACTTCTAAGATACCCCTTCTCCCACTAAGATCACCTTCCTTCTTGTACATATGCAGTTCACAGTGTTATTGACTAAAATTATTTTCAAATAACAAAGACAATAGAAATCTTTGGAAAAACCTCCCCATAAGGAACCTTCTCCCAACAATTTTGAATAGAATTTCGATCACAGTTGCAATGGGGGAGAGGTTGCAGAGGAGAACTCCTTGTAGGTGTTTCTTCTGTAGTTCTATGCAGCTCCCAACAGGTGGCATCAAGCATCTCTCCCCAGTGTGACCTTTCCATAGATCCCATCAGGCAGCCTGGTCCAGTGTTTCATTGGGCAGTGTCCTGAAAGAATGGAGAGAAGAATGCCTCAGCACCACAGCTTTAGTGATGTGCCAGACTGAGGTCTTCCTCTTAATCTCATAACATCCTCATTATAATGCTAGCATTTGCATATATGTGTGTGTGTGTGTGTGTGTGTGCAGTGTTTTGCAAACATATAAGAGCTAACTAAGATATTGCTAAGTGACTTGCCCAAAGTCACATAGCTAGTGGCAGCATTTGAACTCTGTACCCTTCACTCAAGAGCAGTACTTTTTTTTTTTATTTTTACTATACCAAGCTACTTTCATTGCTTCTCTTCCAGGAGACCCTACCTTCACATTTAGTCCAGGGATCAGCAATATATCATTTTCTGTCTCTAAGAGTGATCTGATCCCTAACATCGCATTCAGATAGAATGTTTTTTTCTCTTGGACACTTGGGAAGGATGTCATCTCTCCACCCCACCCCCATCTAAATGAGTGATATCCAGTAACTGACTCTGATTCTCTCTCAAATCTCAAAAATAATCTCTTGAGATCATCCAGGTAGAGACATTCAGATCACCTTACACTGTTACCAGCCCTAGAATAGAGGGGTGGCAAAGGAAGGCATAGCTTCCCACTGCCAAAACCAGCTACAAATGGATTCCTGGAATGGATGACTGTGTTACTATCCAAAGAGAATCCAGCGCCTAAGGAGTTAATTATAGCTAGAAGCATGGGTGATTGAGACAAAAGAGTGGATTGTTGGGAGCTGTAGATATAGACACTTCTCTCCACTAAAAACAAATCCTAGAAGCTGTGGAGAGGTTCCAAAAGCAAGCAAAGGCCATTCTCCAGAAGCCAGGAGGGAGGTCAGATTGAAGGAAGAGAAAAGGGGCTGCCAAAAATGCCATAGCTGAAGCTAGGAGCATGAATAATGCTCAGATAGTCAGGATACTAGCTAGGGAATGCCTAAGAGCAACTGCCCCATTCTGACATTGGATCTATAGTTGTAAACCTCATTTCGAGTCCATCTACTCTACTTCTTTAAAAAAAAAAAGGGGGGGGGGATGAGGGGGCTAACTTGGGCTGGTATTCAAAGAGGCTTTGACAGAATGAATGAAAAGGGTACTTCTTACTTTCAGGACATCTGGACATCACTTCCTGAGAGTTGTTTCAGTCATCTATTAAAATGGCACCCACATATCCTGAAAGTATAAATTTCCTTTCCAAAATGCTTCACATATATTCAAGGAGCCAATGATTCACCCAGCAGGTGACATAAAATAAAAAGGGAATTACATATTCATGTTTGTCTCTTATGAATGATGTCCTGAACAGAGCTCAGAATGAAGAGGGATTCCCTATCAATAGTGAGGTCCTCCAGATGTTCATATTTGTGGATGATTCTGCACTAATCAAGCCCCAGAATATTGGAGGGCCTCCTCAATGAGATTTATGGCCATTCAAAAGGAATTGACCTAGTAACCCAGTCTGGGAGAACCAAAATTACAACACAGAATTGAATGGAAAGTCCACTGAGTTATTCCATCGGCACATATATCTTCAACAAGCATTACAAATGGACAACAAACTGATCCTGAACCTGATTAAGGACAGGAGAGCACATTGAACTACATTTGGGAAGTCTGCAGCACTTTCCAAAACCCAAACAGCTCTCTAATCCAAAAACCCATCTTTATCAACTGCAATGTTCTTCAGACATACTATGTTTGTAAATCATGAAACATCGTTTTCTCCAAAGAATAAAACTTGCAGATGATTCTGAGAAATCAGTGAGAAAGCAATGGAAAGATACTATTCATTCATTCAGCCACGTCCAACTCTCTGTGACCCCATGGATCATAGCATGCCAGGCTCTTCCATCCTCTACTCTCAAAGTCTGTCCAAGTTTATACTTGTTGTTTCCATGATATTATCTATCCATTTCATCTTCTACTGTCCCTTTTTCTTTTTTCCTTCAATCTTTCCCAACATCACGATCTTTTCCCTGAGTCCTATCTCCTCATCATGTGGCTAAAGTATTCAGGCTTCAGCTTCAGTATTTGACCTTTCAGGTAATAGCCTGAATTAATTTCTTTAAGTATTGACTGATTTGACCTCTTTGCTCTCAGAAGTCTCCAGCACAATTCAAAATCATCAGTTCTGTGGTGCTCAGTTTTCCTTATATTCCATCTCTCACAACCATACATTGCTACTGGAGAAACCATAGTTTTGACTATATGAACCTTTGTTGGCAAAGTGATGTCTCTTCTCTTTAGTATGCTGTCCACATTTGCCATAGCTGTCCTTCCAAGGAGCAAGTGTCTTTTAATTTAATTTCACGACACCAACTGTAGTGATCTTCGAACGCAAGAATATTAAGATTTGACACTGCTTCCATTTCTTCTCCCTCTATTTGCCATGAAGTGATGGGACCATATGCCAAGATCTTCGGATTTTTTTAATGTTAAGCTTCAAACGAGCTTTTAACACTCTCTTCTTTCACTCTCATTAAGAGGTTTATTAATTCCTCTTCACTTTCTGCCATCAAATGGAAAGACAGAGGCTTAGATATGAAGTCATACCATTATATTTATACTATATTAACATCTTAAAGATACCATATCACTTAGGTTGCCTAACTTGTGCTGCCAACCCACCTACTATTTTTATCTTTGATGACGAACTTTTTAAAAAAAATAGCAGTCCCTTATACCTCAGTGTAAATATCTTTATTAGATCTTTAAAACAAATTTATTTTCAATTTATGGGATAAAACAGACTTTTCTATAACATAGTATAATAAGAAAGACGATTCCACATGAAATTGCAAATCTACTATGTTTAACTTGTTATTCCTTTTAAATATATAACAATTATCATGTAAATTTCTTTTTTCTTTTTTCCTTCCCTCTCTCACCCTAGAGTGGGGCACCATTAGGCAAACATAGCTATATATATATATATATATATATATATATATATATATATATATATATATATATATATATATATGCAAAATTTTTCTATATGAACTTATCAGTTCTTTCTCTGGATGAAGATATCTTTCTTCATATGTCCTTTATTGTTAATTTGGGTGTTTATAAAATAATCAAAATAATTTTTTTGCTCAAAGTTGTTGTTAAAACAATATTGCTCTTACTGTATGCAATGATCCTGTGGTTCTACTCATTTCAAACTTCATTATTTTGTGTGTCTTCCCATGTTTTTTCTAAGATCATTGAGCTCATCACTTCTTATAGCACAGTAGCATCCCATCACAATCATATCCCACAATTTCTTTGGCCATTTTTCAATTCATGGGTATCCCTGCATTTTCCAGTTCTTTGCAATCACAAAAAGAGCTACTACAAATACTTTATAACATATAGGTTTCTTTTCCTTTTCCTAATCATCTTTGGAAATCGATCTAGAAGTGGTATTACTGGAAAAAAACAAATTTTTATTATCACATTTAGCATGCAAGTTATTTTTGCTAATGATATGACTTTATATTTTCCCTCTATATAGAGTGAAGATATGAAGTCACACCATTAGCAACATGACTTGCATGTTAGAAGTAATTTTAAAAATTGTTGAAATGCTAAAAGAATATAGAAGAAGGATTCTAGTGCATTGATTTTATTCTCTGTGGTGGAGAATAAATGAGAATGCATAGATAAGCACTACATAGGATGATGATGATTACATAGGCTTAGATGTAGTATAAGCTGCACCAGATTATCCACATGGATGAAATTGCAGGTCCTCCATTGAGGTATCAAAGCAAAGATGGTAGACGAGGTAAGTCCATGAACTGAGATGAAGAATACTGCTTAGCTGGGAAATTGAAAGTGGTTCAAATTGGCTAGAGTACAGAAGGTGTTAGAAATTTATGGGAGACTAGACAGATAATTTTGTGCCATCTTGTGGAGAGCCTTCAATGTCAAGTTAAGACATTTGGATTTTATTTAGTAGGCAATGGGTGCCATTGAAGGCTTATGACTGAGTGGGTCAAAATGTAATCAAAGATTCATCCATCTAGTGTTCTTGTACAGAATGGATATGGTTTTTTGAAACAATCTAAGATTCTTAAATTTTTCACCAAGAATTAACCCTCCCTCATCTGAACCATTCTGTAGGAATGGAATTAGTGTTCTAATTTCTATTGATTGATTCCATTGCAACTAGGGTAAGTCACCAGCTAGTTGCCTTTTCCTTTTCAAGTAGCAAGGCTGTGGAAATGACCCATATGAAAGTATTTATTTACCCTCAGGGTATCTTCCAGTCTACCAGTTGTTTTCTGCATTATCCCTGGTTGAATCACTTTTTTTTTTTTTGCTTGCTCACTAGCCCATTAAATTCAATCACTTACAATGGGTCCCTCTGTCACTATGAATTAAGGGGTTTCTACTCAAGTGGCAACAAAGGACCTATAACAAAGAACCTATTACTTCTGATGATGATCACTGAGCATTGTTTAGAAACATAGAACAGGAAAGGGAGATTAAAAGGGGCAGCCCAACCCTGGTGAAAGTCCATGCCTGCCCAGCGATCATCAAAACGTAATCATTGTGTAACTTACTTTATAAATTACATTGACTTTGTAACGTGAATGTAAGCAAAGGTCCACTGAAAATGAAGTCTTGAGGAACTGAGTTCTTTTCTCATATGTAGCTATGAGATTCATCTACTAATCAGGAGATATTTAGAGAGTTCTACTATGAGTGAGACCCTATGCATCACATTCTCTGGGAGATTTTTTTTTTAAGTATAAGGAAGCATGGGAAGACTTGTGGATAAAACACTAAGGGAAAGCCAAACCCTGAGTAATTATAATATGCAGCCAGGATCCCAGGGAGAAACTAATGTAATCCATTTCCCTCCTCATGGTAAATAAGTGGGCAGATAGCACTAGGGTAGAATGCTGCATATGCTGTTATATAAGGTAAATTTATCAGTCAGTTTTGCTTAATCTTTTTTTTCTTTACTACCAGGGAGGGTTCGATGCTTGGGGCTGGTGATGGTAGGCTATATTCATAAATTACTATGTTATAAAAACAGAAGGCATCAATGTATTTTTCTTCAAGTATGAGACCTTTTCCTTTTACTTAAGGAACTTAACATCTACATGGGGAGAAAAGAACCTGTAATAAAGTTACATGAGAAATTGAGTAGTAGCACCAGAATAGTGAACAAGATGTCACAAATAGTAATGTAGAAGACACACCTATTTAGAAGCAGCACTGGAATTTTGGAGCTACAATTTTTGGCCCTGATTTAATGGGCCATTCCCCACTAGTGACACAGCCCTCAGGATGAATTCTGTTTTGCCTGAGGATGGAAGGGGAGGAAGAGACACTGCCATGCCATGTCCTAAGAGCTCTGTGGGCTGCCCCTGGCTCCATGGTCTGGCTAGTGAGAGGTACAGAGCAGCTGTGACAAGACTGTCAAATCAGAATCATGAGTGTATCCCAAAGACTTCCACCAGTTCCTTAAACTACTGTTACTGAGTGCTGTTTGGATTCCTCTGAAGAGTCCTTATGTGGAACAGGTCTCCCATGCCAGAGCAGAGCTCCTAAATCATACAGCTGTAACTTTCCCATCCTGAAGACTTACTCTGCTGATGGGCAAGTTACTATCACCATATTCCCAACTCCTCTTGATTGACCTTTCCGGGTCACAGGCTGGCATGGATCAGACTCACAATCTTCTACTCTTGGAGAGACGGATTTGTCGAGAGGCGACAAGGTTGCTTATTTAGTCCATTAAGTTCAATCACTCATAATAGGTCCCCCTGTCACTATGAATTAGCAGCTAGGTGATGTAGTGGGTAGAATGAATGCTAGGCTTGGAGACAGGAAGACCTGAGTGCAAACCCTGCTTCAGATGTTTATGAATTATGTGACACAAATTACTTAACCTCACTCAAACTTCAGTTTCCTCATCTGGAAAATGGGGATAGTAATAGTATTTACTCTGAGAAGGAAATGGCAAACCAGTCCAGTATCCTTGCCAAGAACATCCCAAGTGGGGTCATGAAGAGTCAGACATGACTGAAACAACTGTACAATAACAAAATCGTACTTACTGCCTAGCCCTGTGATGAAAATCAAATGAAATAATACATGTGAAGCACTTTGCAAACCTTAAAGCAATAGCTTCTTAGTATTACTGTTATTATTGTTACCTGGGTCACTGGTTTGGGGAGTACTCACTGCTAGTGTGTGTGTGTGAGTGTGTGTGTGTGTGTATGTGTATTTTTATTGTACCACACTTGTTATTTTCAACAAACTGCCTTTGTTTTTACTAAATGAAGTCTAAGTGATTTGATAATATGGTTGGATTAGAGAGGGAATGGAGAATTTCTAGTAGGCAAATAAGCCAATGAATGTAGAATCTGGGAGTAATATGGGAGGTAGGTCCCCTCTGATAGGGTCTTCACAGTACCCCTGTTAGAAGATGTAATGATTAAGGAAATGGTGTCAGAAAATAGGGTTTATCTTTCTAGACCATGGTATAAGATATAGTAATGATTTTTGGTTTTTAGTCAGGGACTGAGTATACTTAATGATGGGTTCAGGACTAGTTGGATGACCAGATCCAAAGAATAGTCATCATTAAAGATGACTATAAAAAAGTCATTAAAGCAGCAGGTATCCACTGGAGTACACCTGAGATTTGTAATTGGTCCAATGCCATTTAACATTTTTATCAATATAATGTGGGTGGAGGCATAATGTTGAGGTATATAGCACCTCATTCCCTTGGGAGAGTGAACTTACACATAAAGCAGTTGCCATAGTAGCCTTTGGGGTGCCTTATCCTTCCTCATACACACTCTGATGAGTTGGATTCCCCATAACAAGGCATTTTGCTACATCTGATTTCCAACAATGCCCTTGAAGGTTGAGGTGATTCTCCTATAATGCCATTGGCTTGAACTCCATTCCAATATATTCTCTCCAATGTCAATCACCATGATTAATTGGTGACAGACCAGTTTCAGTTAACCAATTAACATCAATTAGCTTTTACAAAGGGATAGTTATTGAGATGATAGAGTAAGGATAGAAATGAAAATGATTCCCCTGAACTAGGAAGATAGTCTTTCATATACCACCTCTGACCCACCTGCACAGAGACAAAGAAAACAGACCATGTGTTGGTCCAGGTGGTGCAGTTTAAGGACCAAGGCTTCTCTCCCCATCCAGAGATTTACAGAAGGTAAGATTTTATCACAGTCAGAAGAGGTAGGGGAAGACAGAGACAGAAATGGAGAGACAGAGAGAAAGAGAGGGAAGAAGAGAAGAAGGTAGGGACTTATTTTCAGGGTCTTTTCAAACATCTTTTCTGAGTCAACCATCAATCAAAAGTCCATCCCTTTGGTTAGTGGACCAGAAACAGTTGTGGAATAAGGACGCATGCTCTGAAGGTCCCTTGTGAACTATGGCAGCCAACCACAGTTCACATGCCCTTAGTAAAGGGCTATGCTTGACCAGTCCCCTATCACACTACAAAGGATTCATCCCAACAGGTTCACTTCCCAATGCAACACTACTGATGGACAGGGTCATTGCCTTGCTTATAGGAGCTGACATCTTGGCCTCACAGTCAGTACATTGCTGAGTTGCTTCCTGGTTGCTCCATTCCTCAGGGTTATGCTGGTACCTCATCTAACTGGGAGTATGGACTCAGGTATGGACTCCTAATCACTGGACCGCTGTTCCTATGACCCTACAAAGCTTATAAGGTCTTGGTTATCTTCCATACTCATTCACATAAAAAGTAGTAAAGAATAAATCAAAGAATCAAAAAATAGAGATGTCATATAGTCACAAGCCACATGGAAGTCTGGGGTGGGGAAGCTTATAGCATGTTTTTCCTCCATGGCATCCAGAAAAAAAGAGAGCTATCTTTGGCTTATTAAAGCCTTTTGTTTGATAGACAATCAAAATTCTATTCCTTTATCACAATGGAGAATTAATCACCGAATACCTACACATACTCTGGAATCCAGGTGAGGACTGAATTTGTCAAGCTTACCATGTATGTTCATAAAGGCTAGGCTCTCATTGGCCAGTATCTCCCTTTTCCCTTTCACCCCTCCATTACACATAGTACCCATGTTGTTTTGCCTTCCTGGATGTGGTTTATAGGTGAGTGAAGTATATGGCTATAAATGTCTGTGTGACTACAAGTATGGTAAAATAGGGAGACCTGGGACAGAACAAGTACTTCCTACAAGGTGTGTAAAGTATTTGCCATGACTGATGGCAGAACTTCTAGATTTCCGTACTAGTTGGAGTCTGTTGTTTTTATTTGGCATTTCCTTGTGTACACTGCAGTCTCCACAAGTATACACCATTGCACACTATGATGCAGACTTGTCCATGTGAGAGATCAAGGCCCCCAGTGGTCTGTGTTCTTGGTAGATCTTCAGTAAATGCTTCTAGAATCTGACCAGCATCAAGAACTTGTTAGCACTCTAGTCTTTTCCTTGCTTGGAGGAGAAGAGGGGGAGAATCTGGCCCCAAGTGTTTTAATTCCTCTGACATCTCTTTCACTCGCTCTGTAAATAACTATAGTCCAGCAACAGCTGTAACCTTACTGTACCCAGAGAGTAAAACCATTTGTAGTCCATCTGGAAAATTCTTGCCAGATCCTCTTTGGTCTGAGTTGTCTCAGAGTTTAGAAATCTAAACACGTATTCCATTTTGTCAAACTTCCTCAAGTGCTGGGATGTATTATCTGGTTGCATAATAACATTAAGCTAAGCTGCTGAGCAGCTCCTCCTCCCCCACCCCCTGCCAAGGTTGAGGGAAGAGGCTGGAGTGGGGGGGAGGGGTGGGAGATGAAGGAGGGGGTAGCAAGCAAAAGAAATGTGTACATGCATACTAGAGAATCATTGTGTTGTAGAAAGCAAAACTTCTTATGTTGGTGCTAGTTCTGACAGCTCTTTGGGGGGCAAAAATTTAATCTTTAATTTCTAAGTGGTTTTAATGATGAGTAGAAAAAACACTAGGGCTCCCTTCTATCTGCATCCAGATTTTGTTGTTCTTTAGGACTTTGCTCAGTCATGTCCAATTCTTCATGACCCCTTTTGGAGGTTTTCTTGGCTAAGATACTTGAGTGGTTTGCCATTTTCAACTCATTTTATAATTGAGGAAACAGGATTAAGTGACTTGCCCAGGGTCACACAGCTAGTAAGTGTCTAAGGTTGGATTTGAACTCAGGAAGATGAGTCTTCCTGATTTCAGATCTCGTGCTTTATCCACCGTGCTGCCTAGCTGCCCCTGCATCCGGGATCCTGTATTATTTAACACCTGATTTTCAAGAATTGCAGTGTTGGAGCAGAGCTATCTCTACCTTAGGGAGTTGGCTTCCATATGGTGTATGTAATTTCAGGGGCTTGAAGACCCCCTCTGCACTTTTAACTGCTTCCCACCAACTGGCTAATGCCTGAAATTTCATTGGTGAGAGTTTATCTCATTTAATCCAATTCTTGTTAAAAATAAAAGAGGGCACTCTTTTAGGATGTTATCAGATAATTATAACTTATGGTGAATTAAATAATTGTGAGAAAGTTAGAAGAAGGGAAAGGAATAGAAGAAGCAGAGGACCTTTGGGAATTAAGTTAGGAGAAGGAAGAGGCTTCAAATAAGAGGAAAACGGCAGAGAACAAAAGAAGGACTCTTGGGATAAATTTCACTTCCTTCCTAATTCTGCCTTGGGGCCACACCTGTAATTGAGCCCCTAGTTAAAAAAAAAAAGTAACTGAGAAAGTGGTCTTTGACATCCTTACTTCAACTGGATTTCTATTCTACTTGTGAGAAGTGCTGTCATTTTTCAGAAATCCAACCCAACAGGGTACTCAGAAGTTTTAAAAAAGTTAAAAAGATATTTTAGTCCTGTCGATAGGTCATTTTTCTTCTATAACCTTTCATTCAGCCAAGCAGAGCAAAGGGCTGCAGTTTTTCCTTAACAACGACAAAAAAGCTTTCTGAATGATAAAATGAGTGCAATGAAGATGAATTCCATGATATTGGAATTTCCATCAGCATCTGGTGAGAAACCATCATGTCCATAAGATGGGGTCCAGGTCCATTTTATTTCACAGAGCTGACTGAAGACGGCTGATGTTAATTAAGTTGGGAGGTAAATCTTCCATATTTTCAATGCTAGAAGAGAGAAAATGGTGATGGATGTAGTCTGCCTTTAACAGTTTCTCTTTTCTTGGAATCAAAACAATTATTGAACTAGTTCTCAAGAAAATTTTCTTATGATAATAAGGAACATTTCTATAATATTTGAAGGTTTAAAAATGGGTTTTACACACAGTTGGTCCTCTGTGAAGTAGTTGCTTTAGGTACCATCTGCTTTTTACACATCAGGAAACTGAGATTCAGACAGGTTAATGCTCTGTCCAGGCTCCCATAGCTAGTAAGTGCCTGAGGTTGCATTGGAATGCAGGTCTTTGTGACTTTTTAATTCTCAAGATCTTCAATGATTTCCACTTTGGGATACTGAGAGGACCAATGAGGTCATTACTTATGCAGAGTTCATTTTTTCCTCCAGTGTATCTCTCTTCCTAACCTTCATTTATTATGCCTTTTGCTAACTAACTTATGCCACCTGTTAACATGGGAGTGGAGGAGAACAAGAATAATTCCCAGATGGTACGTAATTGATGTTTATTTCTATCTAGTTTTGACATGTGATTTTATAACAATTATTATTATCATAACTAATATTTATGTAGCACTTACCGTGTGCCAGGCACTATGCTAATAACACAACAAATATTATCTAATTCAGTCCTCACAACTGCTATCATGATTTCCATTTTAAGAGAAGAGGAAACTTAGGTAAACTGAGCTCAAATGACTTGTTCACAGGCATACAAATAGAAAGTATCTGAGGTCAGATCTTGACTTCAGGTCCAGCATTCTATCCACAGCACTGTTATTTAACTCCTTTGGCTTCACTGTTGATCATGGTTAGTTCAAAGTGTTTGAAATTTGTAAAACTTTAAATATTAGGGAGAGTCTGAGTGGTGTAGTGGAGAGGGTACTGGACTTGGATTCAGGAAGACCTGCCTCAAGCACATAGTAGTTGTGTGACCCTGGGTAAGTCACTTAACTTCCTTTAGGCTTCATTTCCTCATCTGAAAAATGGTGATCGCATGAGCCTCGCAGGGCTTTTGTGAGGATCAAATGAGATCTTCAAATCTTAAAACAAATCTTAAAGTTCTATATAAGGGGTAGCTATAAAGACGTCCTCTCAAAGGACTAAGTTTATCAGAGTTTCCCAGGAGGGCCTAAAGGACAATTGTGAGTCAGGCCTGGAGACCAGGTAGGCTGGGTCCAATATTCTACCCAACCTAATACATACCTTTGTCACCTCCTGCTTCCAACAGCATAACAGGTAACCCAGACCCTTTAACCCTGGCTGTTCCCTCCTCATTCCTGGCCTACCTTGCTTCTGTCACAGGCTGTTGGTTAATTTGAAGATGTATAAGGCATGTTCTTGGTTACAGATGATAAGATCAGGATCACTAGCAAAGATATAAAGAAAAATTTAGACTTAAACAGAAATAGAATGACCTACTTCCAATGGTGGTACATTGCCCATTGCTGGAGGTCTTCAGAGATGTTGGAGAACAGCCTGTTCATGGATCACTTCTGGATGACTGGATGACTTCTGAGCCTCTTTCATCTCTGAGATGCTTGACTTGGTGAACGTACTCGAACAGAAGCTTCCTTATGTCTTCCCTTCTCCTTATTCTCATGATGTAAACAGCATTACCTCTGGTGCTTCATAGAATCTTAGTTCACTATCACAGACCTGAAGAGCAAAAGACTTTTTAAACCAAATTCTTAACTATTTAGGTCATGCACTAATTATTGTGTTATTTAATTCAAGTATTTAATCACTGGCCGCCTCCCCAGGGATTGTGAAAGTCAGAAATACTATCAAGATAAGAGCTGCATCAAGGCATGATGGATGGATGGCCATCCTTAGAGTCTGGAAGATATGTCTGTATGACCCTGGGCAAGTGACTTACCAGCTCTGTGTTCTGGGAAGCTCTCTAAGGCTATGAGTTACAGATGTATGGCATCACTGGAGGGAATTCTCACACCAGATTCATAGGTCTGGATTTTTTAAAATGTGACAATGTTTGCTTCGTCTGACCATTAAAGCACATCCTCACCATTCTGCTTTGGTTTTCAACTTCTTCGTCCACTAGACAAAGGTCGTCACTGAATATCACTTACTCTCATCACTGACTTGAATACTGCGTAGATGACAGAATCTGGAGTTGATAGTGTATTTGTCAATATTTTAATGATATACAAAATATTATAGCTAAAATGTATATAACTTTTGATCACTACCACTACTTGCCATATACCCCAAAGAAGTCAAAGAAAGAGAAAAAGAATCCATGCATACACAAAATATTTATGGCAGCACTTTTGTGGTAGCAAAATGTGTGCCCATCAATTGGGGGCTTGCAGAACAAATTATGGTGAATGAATATAACAGAATATTTATTTGTCATTATCTATATTTTTGTAGGCTCAGAATTTCAGAGTTGGGAGGGTCATTTAAATTCATCCTCATTTATTATAAAAGCAAGAAAAACGTAACTCTGAAAGGCTAAGTGATTGCCCAAGGTCACACAGCTAATGAGATTTCTTGAATAGGATAAATGTCATTTTTTTGTGTTGATGATTAGCATATTGTAAGAAGTATTCCACTGTAAGTGAGATGCCCTTTCTGCTCTCTACCATATGCAGAGCACATGTCTTTCACAGCAGGCTTCATAGAAGCCAGTTTCTAGAAATTTCCACCAGTGCAAAAATGATAAGTTCAGTGAAGAGATAGTGAGTTTACTTGGCATATGGCTTAAACACCACTCAATCCCATTTAATTCTCTGGTAAATTATCCATGAAAAAAAAAGTTCTTTTTTTCAGTTCAGTGCTTTAGAGACATTCAGTCCAAATAACTTAAGTAACAAAGCCTCCATAGCGGTGCTGTTACCAGATGCCTTGGTGAAAGAAAGGTAGCTGCGAAGTTACCAGATAAATGTCTGTCAGGTAAACAGACCTACCCTTAGAGAACTTGGATATTTGAGTGGCAGATAATATTTTCATGGTGTGGAGGTAGGGGTAGGGGTGAGGAGGTGACCTCAACCCTTGGGAACTTTCATATCCTCTACTAAAATAACAACCCCCACATTGCCAGCATTCCATTGATCTAAGTATTGTTTTTTCAGAGGCAGTTGGAGTGGTAGAAAGAACAGCCTAGATTTGGAACCAGAGGACTCTTTTCATATCCTAACTGCAATTTACTGTCTTTGTGTGATTATGGGAAAGTTATTACCCATCTCTGGGTCACAGTTTCCTCATCTTCAAAATGACTCTGGCTTAGATTAGGTGATTTCTGCAATCCCTTTCAGCTCTAAATCCTCTAAACAGATAAATATTCTCTAGTTCTCTTTACTTCCATTCTACTTGAGGAATTTTAAAAAAAGCTCATAGAATCTCAGTGTTGAAAGGCATCTCATTGCATGTCTAAAGCAACCTATGTCTAACTAGGCAAGGTTATATCTAGTTTTTCCTGGAAGTTCTCAAGTGAGGGGTAAATTACCGAGGAAGGCCATTCTACTTTAAGGGGACTCCAATTCTTATGAAGTTTTTTCCTAAACCTGCCTCTTTTAAAGTTCTACACTTTGTTCTAAGTTCTGTCCTCTGAGACCAAGAAGAGTAAGTCTAATCCCTGGTCCAAATGAAAGCCCATCCCATGGGTGAATATATTTGGTCTTCTCCAGTTCTTTTAAATATTCTTCATATGGCATGAACTCAAGGACCAACATCGTCCTGGTTGTCTTCCTCTGGATTGTTTCCAACTTATCTATGTCCTTCTTAGAATGTGGCACCTACAGTACTCCAGATGAGAATATTATTTGCCCAGTACTGAACACTAATGATTCTCTTCATGCAAACTAGGATTGCATTAGCCATTTTGACAACCATACCATACTCTTGACTCTTTGAGCTTATATTTCACTGTGACCCTCAGATTTTTTTCAGCAGAACTTCTATCTAACCATGCCCCCCCTGTTTTATACTTGTGAAGTTGATTTCTTGAACCCAAACATAAAATGTTACATTGTTCTCTATTAAATTGCATCTTATTAGGTTTCACCCAACATTCTAGCCCATCAAGATTTTCATATCTCCTGATACTGTTATCCAGAGTGTTACCTATCCCTTCCAAACTTATGATATCTGAAAACCAGGTAAGCATTCCATCCATACCTTTATCCAAATGAATGATAAAATTGTTAAATAACAATGACTAAACTCCCCTGTAGACTTGCTTCCAAGTTGATGTTGAATAATTAAAGGCAATTTTTTGGTTTTGGCCATTCAATCAATCTTTATTCTGATTTACTGTACTGTTATCTAGCCCATATCTCTCCATCCATTCTTTTACAAAATTTGCTTTTTTATCACAAATTTAACAATCCTGCACCTATATGACAAATAAGAATAGGAAAAGGGGAATGTGAATAAAACCATGAATATCTATTACTACACAGTTTGGTTTTTACAAGTATATGTTAAATTTAACATGATTATACCAACACTATTCTGTCCCCTTTACACGTGTTCCTGTTCTCTTCTGTATACTTTTAAATGGTTCGTGGATGCTCTTTTAAAATTTGTTTATTATCTCTATCTATCCACTATCTTCTACAACTCTTCCTCCTCAAAGTAAAAGCTTTCCTTTGTAACAAACATTATCAAGCAAAAATCCACACATTGGCCCTGTCTGAAAACATTATGTCTCGTTTTTTATTCCTTGTTCATTATCTCTCTGCCAAAAGATGGGAAGCATGTTTCATCATCCATTTTCCATGGTCATAATTGGTCATGGTGTTTATACAACCTTTAAAAGGTGTTTTTCCCTCTTTCAATTATTATAATCATTGTGTAAATTGTTCAAAGGTAGCTAGGTGGCACAGGGAATAGAGTATTGAGCTTGGAATAGGGAAGACTCATCTTTCTGGGTTCAAATCTGGCCTCAGACAAATTACTAGCTGTGTGACCCTGGGCAAATCACTTAACCCCATTTGCCACAGCTTCCTCATCTGTAAAATGAGCTGGAGAAGGAAATGGCAAATCGCTCTAGTGTCTTTGCCAAGAAAATCCCAAATGAGGTCATAAAGAGTTGGATACAACTGAAATGACTGAACAACATAAGTTGTTCTCCGTGGTTTTGTTTCTTTCACTATGAATTGGTTGATACAAGTCTTCCCAGAGCGATAGGATACCAGCAGTTTTCATCAAATAGTGAATCTTTACCTCAGTAGTTGATTGTACATGAGTTTAACACTAGTCCTCTATGTTCAGTTACCACAAGTCTTGCGTACTTAACCTCTTCCATTGATCAATCTGTTCTTTAACCATGCTAAACCAGGAGTTTTTTGGTATAATCTGAGACTTAGTGCTCCTAGGTTCCCTTCATTCCCACTTTTTTCATCATTTTCCTTGAGATTCTTATCCTTTTATTCTTCCAGATGAACTCCATTAATATTTTTCTAGTTATATAAAATAATTCCTTAGTAGTTTGATTGATTTGGCACAGAAAATGTAAATTACTTTGGGCAATAGTACTATTTTTATTATGTTAACATGATCCAACCATAAATAATCGGAATCTCTCTAATCATTTAACTCTTTTTTTTATTTTTGTAAGGAATGTTTTGTAGTGATATAATTCCTTTATCTGTCTTGGCAAGCGTACTGTCAGATATTTTACATATTATTTAGTTATTTTCAATAGAATTGCTTTTCACATCTCTTCCTGCAGGGTCTTGCTGCTACTACATAACATGGTTGGTGATTTTTGTGGGTTTTTAACAAATTGCTACAATACTAAATTTATTAATTATCTCAATTAATTTTCCATTGAATTTCTGGAGTTTTCTAAATAATTCATCATATGATCTGCAAAAATCAATAATTTTATTTCTTCTTTTGCTCCACTTCTTTACCTATCTTTTCTATAACATTAGACTATAACATTTAGCAAAACATAAGTGTTTTGCTAAATTCTATCCAATGCATTCCCCTGAAATACCAATTTAGTAACCTACTCAGTAAAGGAAAGAAATTTATCCTGTTCATGATGAGACCATGCTGGCTCTTTCTAATCACAATTTCCTTTCTTAGCTGTTTATTAAGTGTCTCACTTAATTTTTGTTTTTTAAAAATGTCATTTTCCTTTGCATATGACATTTCTCCATGGAAATGAAAAAATGAATTGAATATCTTAATCTCACAAAAGCAGGGAAATTTCCATTTGTCTTTCCCTTCCATTTCTTCTCTCCTTCCTTCCTGAACAACCTTCATGGAGAAAAGAGAATCTCTCTGTACTAACCCTAATGCCTGATTTCTTGGAATTCAGTGCAGATCTCCTACAGGAGTGGAGGTATGACCTAACACTGGAACTTCCTCAGGGCTGGGTGACTTCTATCTGTGTGTGTGTGTGTGTGTGTGTGTGTGTGTGTGTGTGTGTGTGTGTGTGTATGTAGCTGGCTTTACCTTTTGCTTTGGAAGAGTTCTACAACTGAAAAATTAAGTGAGCTTAAAGCAGGGAGCATTCAATTCTAAGGATGAATCTGAGGTGTGAGAGCAGGCTCAGCTCTATTTGAAAACTGGAATATTAGCTTTTACTTTCTTTTAATGTCATCTTTTCTCTCCTTGATTACTCTTCCTTTAAAAGGAGTTCAGTTTAACTGGACGGGTTCTTCGACATCACCTCTTGAGGACGTTGTCAGTCTGAGACTTTATATGCTTTCTTTTGAATCCTAAAACAACTTGATAAGATACCCCCGTCTGTATCTCTCCTCTTTTCAGGGAGAGATCCTGGAGCTGGTGAGGTGGCTTTCATCTCTGGCTGATAAAACTCTATGTTTATCTAGCACCGGTCATACTGAAGTCATCCAGGCAATTACATATTGTGCCTTTCACCCAGATCGATTACCCCAATCTCTCTGTTCTCTGCCTTCATTCACAAGGAATGTAAGAAATGAAGTGCAGAGTTCTGGGATGGAATGACAGAGAAATATTTCTAGATCTGGGGACCTGTGGAACGAACAGATTTCTCAGATGTCCTTCCACCTTTGTTTTATTTTATTTTTTTACCAGGAACCCTTCAGTTCTCTGATAGAGCCTCATCTGGGTGAAATCACAGTTCTTCCCTCCCACCTGATGGATAATTTCCTGTATTTCACATGGAAGGCAATCTGGTGAACACTACTTCCTTTCTACCCAGCCAAACTGTTTCATAATTCTCCAGTCAGTTTATCCAGCTCACAAGCAGCAGTCTCTGCTTTTTCCTATGCTAATATTTTGGTAGGACTTTCCTCCCAAGGATGTGACTCAGAAGTCTTTCAAAGTGTTTCCTTTGGTTCTGTTTTCTCTTGTATTTCTGTGTGGAAGCATTTAACCTCCTGGGGGGCTGTTGAGTCTTCGTGGCGGGGAGAGGCTGTGGTCTTGAGCTGGGTTCTGTAGATCTGAAAATTTAGACCTAACTCTCCACAGAGACTTTTTTGACGATGAAGGAGGTGATGCTTTCCCTGCCCAACTATTTATAACATGATCATAGAGAGATATCATGAGGTGAGATGAGTAAATTTGTCTAGTCGCTGGATCACAGAACTGACAAATTTCAAAGCTCTATACGATCATAGCTAAGATCATCAACCGTTATTTTCATCCACTTCATTTTGCAACTAGGGAAAGAACCTACCCAAGGCCATACTGCAAGTTAGTGGCAAATAAGAGACTAGAACACTCATCATCTCTCTGAGGAAACCCTGAAAGGAAAAAAAAATATTCTTTTAATGGCTGTTTGTTCATCCTTCATTCTGGAAGAGGACCCGTGACAGCAGGAGGGTAATGTCTTGACTTGCAGGTGAATTGGATTTAAGTGAGACAGGGCTGTGTAAAGTCATCAACTTCACTCTCTCCTCCAGAGTCATGGAAGTCCAGTGGGAAGATATAGGTCAGGCCAACTGGCAATGGCCTCAGATGCAGTGGGGGACCCTGGCCTACAGGTAATGGAGAAACCAGGTAAATAGGAAGCATTTTAGACAATGATGAAAATAATTGTTGAATGACATCTCTCATGGAATCAGTTCAGTTGGAGACCGCTTTAAGGTCACTCCTCCCCACCACCACCAAAGGAGGGTAGAATCCTTAATTTTGACTGTAAAGAAAAACGTCTTTGTACTTGAACTGAAATGACATAACATTTTGCTGGAGGGGATAGGGAAGTCAAAATTCCATAGGTTAAAAATTCTGGTTCAGGGCAAATTTTGAAAGCTTCCATTGCTAAGTCTTAACTTTATTCTTCTCCTCTGCATTCATCTGAAAGATTCTGAGCATTTAAAACCAGAACAGATAGAATGAGAAGCTCACTTTCTAAGAGGAGAGAACGAAGAAAGTCGCTAAAATGCAAGTGTAAGTGGTGCTGTCTCTCGCCACTCCCACCCCCCCACCCCCAAGGGCTTAGAGTCATTTTGAGGGTTTAAATGTCAAGTAGAGCTTCAAGGCTTGGAAAGGGGTCTTGGACTAAACACTAATGAAGAGTTGTTCAGCACTAAAATGTGACTTTCTCTGATTATCAAGAGAACGCTAATTTACTCAGCTCGTGTTAAAAGACATGGTCTAGGAGTTGTCAGAAGAGAAGAAACAGACTTCTTGAAAATTACCCTGTCCCAACCTCAGGAAACGACACCAAAGGGAAAAGTCTTATAATTCAATTCTACCGGTACTTATTAAGTACCCACTGTATACAAAGTACTATGCTCAGAGCTGTTGATAAAAAGACAGAAGTAAAAAACAATCCCTGTCCTCAAGAAGCTTACTTTTTACTGCAAATTATATCATGTAAACAGATAAGTAAATACAAAATGATTTGAAGGGGGAGAAAGCATGAGTAATTCCATAGGGGAACTAGGACAGGCTTCTTCTTGGAAGTGACAAATGATCCTTGAAAGGAACAAAAGATTCTAGAAGGCAGACATTAGGAGGGAGCTGATTCCAGGGATGGAGGACAAATTGCAGAGATGAGAAATATGCAATGTGGAGTTTGACTGCAATGTAGAGTGACTGAAAGAGACCGATGTGAAGAAGTCAGACAGAAGCTAGATTGTGAAGAGTTTAAATGCCAGGGTGAGGAATTTGTATTTTATTCTAGGCATTAGAGAACTACTGAAGATTGTTAAGCAACATATGGAATGGGTACCACTAACATGACCAATACTATGCTTTTGGAGGATTATTTTGGCAACTGTGTGAAGGATGGATTGGAGAGAAAACAGACTGGAGTCATGGAAGCCAGTTAGGTGGTGATGACAGTAATGATCACACAAAAGGAGAGAAGAGAAGGGATGTGAGAGGTGTTGCGGAGATAAAATATGGTGAACAACCACTGGGGTTCTGCTCTAAACTTGGGGCTCTTTGCTTTATCTAAGCCACCCAAAAAGCATGGAAATGGAGAAGGAAGAGATGGAAAAAGACATTCTCCACCATTGATTCTACACAATCATTCACTCCTAATAGCCTGCAATGGGTAAGGCTGCTTCTTACAATTTAGGCAAATTATTATCCATATGGCCATGGGCAAATGACACTACCTCCATGGGATGAGATGACCTCTGATACTCCTTCTAGCTCTAAATCCTAGGTTCCTGTGGTCAGCCATGTATAAGACAGCACTAGTCATTATAGACTTGAGCCGGACAGTCTGAATTCCTGAGAGACGCCATGCCAAATGAGTCACGGAGGAAATGGGGCTGAAACAGAAGCCAAACTAACAGTATGAGGGATGGTGTCAACTCCCAGCGAAGCCCTAAAGGGGCCAGACGCTGTCCTTAATTCTCTTCCTGTTACCTTCTCCAATCATTCACCTCCTGTGCTATGTGCCTTATACCATGTTTTCATCAGCACATACCAGAGTCAAAGACACTTCAACTCTTCTCACCAATATTGGTTCTATTTTAGGGTGCATCTGGACCACCCAGCCTAAATCAACTCTGCCTTTGCCCTAGAGAAGAAATAGCCTTCCATATCTGGATTAAATCATTCTCCTTTAGGTCCTTTCATTGGATCCTTATCTGGCTATACAGAACACCTGAGGCTTCTCAAAACTAGATTTTTATGATTAAGAAAAGAAAGAGTGAATTCCTTTACATTTCTGCAGAGTCTTCTCTGTTAGTCAACCTTTGGCCTGTCAAAAACCACCACCTTTGTTTAACATTTTTGAAAGTCCTGTTAGACCTAGAATACTATCTGAGTTTACTTCTAGTTAAGTGGCTTTTGTCTTTGGTATGTGCCGGCGAAGACATGGCAGAAGGGACATTATCTATGTTAGGGAATATCTGAAGGGGAAAAGGGTAGGATGACTCACCTTCTCCCATGTAGTGAAGAGCTTAACAGGCAGAGAAAAATGTACATTTTCCAGCACAGCCAAAATAGGGATTTGTTTTGTTGGACTATGCGTGCTTATATTAAGGGGTTTGTTTTGGGGGGATTTTTGTTTGGTTGATGTTGTTAAATTGGGGTGAGAGTAGACGGAAGCACAGATGATAAATGCATATAAAAGTTAAAAATATTTCAAACATTTATTTTTAAGAATAAACTATTTTCAAAATGTAGTTTCAAAATTTAAAAATAGAAATTTCAAATAAGTAAATTTATACCTCCATCCACACTCTACCCCCACTGACAAGGCAAGTCATTTGATATAGGTTACATATGTGTAACCAGGCAAAACATATCCATAATAGTCATGCTCTGAAAGACAATATAGACCAAAAAAAGTGCAAGAAAAATAAAATAGAAAAAAAGTTTTAAAAAATAAATTTATATTTCATTTTTGAGAAGCTAAAAGACACCTTTCAAGGAGGAGAGGTGGGTTTAGAAAGACTAAAGGGTAACAGAAAGCCAGAGGACTTCCCTGATGCCCATGGAATTGAAAAGGATTGAAAGGAAGGGCTCTGGTAAGCTGGCTGTGTTCTGTACTCCAGGAAAGAGTACCTCCGTGGAGATAGCAGCTCCTGCAAAGCATGCTGTAGTGAAAGGATTACCTCCTGGAGAATTATAGAACCTTTAGGGAGGAAGCACTTCAGTCAAATGGAATTACACCTAAACATTCATTCAGCACTCAATAATTTGTTTTTTAAAAAAATCACTTATAATTTATATAGCACCTTAATGTTTATAAAATATTTTATAAACATTTTCTGATCTTTTCCACACAATAACCCTGGGAGGGAGATGTAATTATTATCCCTATTTTACAGATAAGGAAATTGAGGCTAAGAGAAATGACTTGTCCAGGGTCACGTAGCTGGTGTCAGAGGCCAAGTGAACTCTGTCTTCCTGACTCTAGGTCCAGTGCTTTGTCCACTGTGCCAAATAGCTGCTGCATAATTGCTATATGCAAAGCACCATTCCAGTATCCTTATCTACTTACTCAACAGTAAATATTTATTGACCACTTCCTGTGCACACACCACTGGGATACACCCCTTCAGGAGATGAGCCATCTAGATTGGAAAACAAAAGACACATTGGATCAAACAAACAATACTTCCAGTCAATGCTTTAATGAACAATCAGTCTCTATTTTCCTTCAGACAACGCAGATCACAACTGCTCTGTGAGTTAGTAGATTGTCTTCAAGAGTTGTTAGGGAAGAAAAAACAAATTGCTTTTGTAGCTAACCTGAAGAGGAGCTTCTCTGAACTGTACTTGGTTGTTTCTTAGACAGTAGACATATAGCCCATGCCTTGGTTCACATTGAAAGGCCCTCCTGAACAGTTTGGCACCTACTATGTGCTAGATACTGTACTAAATTCTTTAACAATATTATCTCACTTAATCCTCACAACAATCCTCAGCTGAGGAAACTAAGGCAGGCAGAGGTTAAGTGACTTCCCCAGGGTCACACAGTTAAATAATGGTTGAGGTCTTCCTGACCGCAGATCTAGCACCACCTAACCATTTAGCAAGGTAAGACTCTCATGCCATCAGAATAAATAATGCTGCCAAACATCTCCTCTTGGATGTCACATAGGCATCTCCAAGTCAACACGTCCAAAAAGAAACTCATTATTTCACCCTTCTCCTTCTCCAAATCCACCTCCTCTTCAAACTTTCCTTAACCAAAAGTTAAGGTTACCACCAATCACACAGGTTTACATTCCCTGATCCTTCTCTCTGACTGACTCCCATCCCACCCGTCTCTCGCATCTGCCCCTTTCTGCTCACTCACTTGGCAAGACTAACTCTGGTTTTTTATAGTATAAAATTCTAGTATTTTATACGTCAGAAGATTTGCATCTATTATTTAATTTGATCCTTAGGTCAAAACATAATTCTTCACACCTTTGAATATGTTGAAGACATATATCATAAAGGAAAATTACCTAGACTATTTCAGTAGGCATCTAATCAATATCCTTAGTTCCAGCCTCTCCTTTCTTTGTCACCCTTCATATGACTGCCCGATAATTTTCCTAAACCATAGGATACTAGTAGGAGGATGTCTGGCTTCTGCTGTGCAACCACCCCTAAGTCCTAGGATCCCAGAACTTTATTTTTCATTTTAAAATATTTTATTTTATTTTTTCCACTTAACAGTATTTTTTTTTTCCAATTACATGGAAAGATAATTTTCAACATTCAGTTTTACAAGATTTTGAGTTCCAAAGTTTTTTCTTCCTCCCTCCCTCCCTTTCCTTCCTGTCAAGATGGCAAGCAATCCGATATAGACTATACATGTATGATCTTATCAAACATACTTCCATGTTAGTCATGTTGTGAAAGAAGAATCAGAACAAAAGGGGAAAACCACAAAAAAGAAAAAAGAGAAAAAGAGAAAATACTATGCCTTAGTCTGCATTCAGATTCCATCAGTTCTTTCTCTGAATGTGGACAGCATTTTCCATCATGAGTCTTTTGTGAGTCTTTCCATCATGAGTCTTAGATCACTGTATTGCTGAGAAGAGCAAAGTCTCTCACAGTGTTGGTTCTACCATGTACAGTGTTCTCCTGGTTCTGCTCACTTCACTCAGCATCAGTTCATAGAAGTCTTTCTAGGTTTTTCTGAAATCCACCTGCTCATCATTTCTTATGGAACAATAGTATTCCATGATATTCATATACCACAACTTGTTCAATCATTTCCCAGTTGATGGGTATCCCTCCAATTTCCAATTTTTTGCCACCACAAAAAGCTGCTATAAATGTTTTTGTAGATATAGCTCTTTTTCTTTTTCTTTTTTTATCTCTTTGGAATACACATCTAGTAGTGATATTGCTAGATCAAAGACTATTGTAAACATAAGCAAAGGGGGATTTTTTGCTGGGTTTTTTTCCTGGAGTTCAGTTTCCTAGGCTCAGGCCAAATTGTAAACATCTGAATACTAGCTGTGTTGAGTCATTTGGGTTGTGATGCCTTTTAGCTCTGAGCCTATTAGTTGAAACCTATGTATACTGGGAGGTTGGTATTTTGCTTTGGGGTCTTGCTCATGAGAAGGAACTTTTGATTCCCTGGACTAGACTCTGGATAGCCATTTGTTAAGAGCCCCCTAACTACTCAGATATCAGTGCTCTCCTGGTCTGGTGGTATATGTAGATGGTTATATTACTTTGTTCAGACAAGTGGAGCCCTGTCTGTTGAATCTCTATGCTAATTTCTCTGCTTGTATTTCCTATACTCACTTCTTTCTGTTATCTATAATTAAAGCAAGATTGTTGACCCCTTTAAAGTTGTCTTTCCTTTAGAAAAGCAGATCAAAGAACCTGTGTTACCAGCCGACTCTGTGTGCTAGTGCAGTTGCTCATACAGGTATGCGCAGTTTTATAGCCCTTTGGGCATAGTTCTAAATGATTCTAGAACTTTGTAATCCACAGGAGTACATGTTCTTGGAGCATGCATTCCTCCAGAAGCTGTATGGGCACTGTTCATGGGTAGCACTCTTGACTAAGGGCACCCAAAAGGTGAACACTAGTGAGACTCTTTATGCAAATGAGTAGTATCCTTTCACAGATCCTTTATTGGAATCAAGCACCATGACAGAGGTAGACATTCATGCTGGACCAATCGCTTGAAGGGGAACTTCAAGCTCTATAGGAGATCATAGATTTAGAGTTGGAAAGGACCTCCGAGGTCATCAAGTCTAATCCTCTTATCTTACAAATGAGGAAAATGAGGCCCAGAGTCATTAAGTAACTTGTCCAGGGTATCTGAGATGGGATGCAAACCAAGATCTTTCCTGATTCTAAATCCAGTGTTCTATCCACTATGCTGGGATGCCTTTCAACACCTCCCAGCATTCTATAGGAAGACTTTCCTAAGCCCTCTTAATTCTCCTTTCTTCCCTTTGCTAAATATTTCCTATTTATCCTATAGATAGCTTGTCTGTACATGGTTGTTTGAATGTTGTCTCGTCGCTTCAATTGTGACACATTCTTCAAAGGCAGGGACCTTCTTTTATCATTCTTCGTATCCTCTGTGCTTAAAACAGTAGTGGCCACACAGTAAATGCATAATGAATGCTTATTGACTGACTGGAAGACCTCATTTATGTAAGCATTGGGAGATACCAAAGAAAAGCTCTTGAACAACTTAAAACTTCAAAACGAGGCAGCTCCTATTCAGTGTGAGCTGGGATACCTACAATGTGTTGTTGAAGTGGCAGTGGGAAGCAGGGTGAAGGAAAAAGGGGATCATCTGAAAGAGTATGGCCAGATCAGTGCATTTCCCTCATCTCCATAGAAGCAACTCAGGATGCAAGTGCTGGAAGTCTTTACATATGAATTCATTCATTCGACAAACATTTGTCAATCGTCAGTATATGCAAGTGACCATTCTCTGCAGTGAGGGATGTAAAGAAAAATCAGCAAAGGTCCCTAACCTGGAGGAAAATAGGATATGGTCATGGCATAAACATGCATAGAAGTAATTACACCACAAAAGAGAATGTAGAAAGTTCATAAAGGAAAAAAAAATAGTCACTGAAAACTCGTTATCATAACAGGAGCTTGTGGACTTAGAGCTTGAAGAGACATTAAAGGTCATCCCATCCAGTATCTTCAGTTTACAGAAGAGGAAACTGAGGCCCAAGGAGAGGAAATGATCTTCCCAAGGCAACATGAGTAGTAAATGACTGAGCCAGGATTCAGGCTCATGCCCTCTGACTCCAGATCCAGCACTCTTATCACTGCACCATGCTCAGACAGAGACAGGTAGCCAGGGGTGGGGGGAGAGAGAGAGAGACAGAGAGACAGAGAGACAGAGGAACAGACAGAGACAGAGAGACAGGAGGGAGAGAGAGAGACAGAGAGAGAGAGAGAGACTGAGATAGAGAACTCAAAGAGACTCAGAGAAAGAAACAGAATCATATGGGGTGAGAGGGTAGAAATGCTTTGCATCTACTGAAGAGAATTAGCAGATTACATGGGCCTGGGGGAAGCGGGGACAGGAAGATTACTTATAATTCTACTGCAAAGTTGCTGAACACTTTTTCCTTGGGCAATACTGAAAATTCATCTGGATCAGTAAAAGTTAAGTGAGGTTAGGGTAACATCCCAACATTTTCTCTTCCAATATGTAGTATTTTCACTGACTCTAACAGGACAAGTTTACATACTCGGGGCCAGCCCGGTGCCCAGTGCACAAAGGTCTGGTATCAGCCCCTGCATCACCTGCTCATGCCTCCAAACATCTCATGTATCACTGAGTCTATAATAAGTCATTTTTCCTTTGAATCATACCATTCCTCTTCTATTAAGATCACTGACATTAAAGTTAGAGAGGTCCAGGGCTCAGTCCTACCTCTGGCACCACATGTACATCCTTGAGAAAGTTTCTGAACCTCTCTGGGCCTCAGTTTCCTCATCTGTAAAATGAAGCCCAATGGCTTAGAAGGTCTTTAAAGCCCTTTCCTGTCTGTGATCCTTTGAAATATAAACAATATTTTCAAAAGAACAAATGCAAAATGTCAATGATTGTGAAAAATACTTAGTAATAATAAAAGAAATATGAATGAAAATAACTAAGGTTTCATTTCCTGGAAAAATTATAAGTGATTGACAATGTTGGAGGAGCTATGGGTACATCCGCACAGGAATATGGCATTGTTGGAACTATAAATTGGTACAAAAATCAGTTTGGAATTATGAGAGAAAAATCACTAAAACATTTGATCCCTTTGACTCAGGAATCCTGATGTTGGGCATGGATCTCAAGATCAAAGATCGAAAGATATAGATCAAAGTATTCTCAGGAGCACTTTTTATGTTAGCAAAAAATAGCAACAAAGTTGGTCCCCACTGATTGGATAATGGTAGAATAAATTATGGTACGGAAATGCAAAGTGATATTATTTCACTGCAAAAAATCACAACTACGAGGCATAAAAGAAACATGGAAAGACCTGGGAGAGTTAATGTCTAGTGGAGAACATAGAACCAAGAATCCAATATGCATAATATCTACAATAGTAAAAAGAAAACCAACACTAAAAGACAAAATAATTTAGATTTTATACAACATCTAATCAGAATTCAGAAAAAGGATGATGCAATACATTTCTCACCTTTGGAGGTAGATAATGGGTGCATCCAGAGGTCTACTGGTTGGCTACCATTTTTGTTGTTGTTTAAAAAAAGGGAGATATTTATTGGGAAACTAGCAAGTACTGCCAAGAAGTATCACCACAACCTTTATCAATAAATAAAATATGATGATGAATAATCCTGGAAGGCAGAAAGGTATTATTGCACTAACTGGGGAATCTAGTTATCCATCGTTGCTACTGTTTGAAGAGATTCACGAACAGATTGGCCATGGGGTGATAAATTTTTTGATCACAAAAAGCTGGAAAATCTGTCTCCTAAAGCATGGAAGGAGTTTTGACCTATTTTGGTGGAAGGAGCACTGATGAACTAAGAGATGTTGAAAATATTGAAGTACAAAGTCTCTGCCAGCTCGAGGATGCTGGAACAAGAGTTACCTGAATCAGATATTTACAGATCACTTACTATGGGCTACCTGCTGTGGGGGATATGAAAATAAATCAAAGCTGAAAATAAATCAAAGCTTATAACTTTTGACTGGGGCAGAAGAGGGTCAGAAGAGTGTGTGAGCATAGAGTGCCTGGAGTGAGGTGCATAGGGGATATGCGTGTGTGTGTGTGTGTGTATGTGTGTGCGCATGCATGCTCGTGAACCTGTGTTCATGTGGAGAGAGGTTGTTAGATGGGGATTAGAGAGAACTGTTGGACAGGGGCGAAAAGGGAGGAGAAAGGGAAGGGGATGCTTCAGAAAATGCACTGCTTCCTTCATGATTTTGCTGTAGGCCACTCCTATCCCTGATATGCCCTGCTTTTTTTCTTAACCTTTTGAGATTAGACATCCTGGAGCCTCCAGTTAAGTACATGATACTTTTAAAGCTGACTCGGGTAAAAGTTAAATCCATCCCCATATTTCTAAACAACTTGGAACAGTAACATCTTCCACATGTCAGACCAGTAGCTGTGATTTAATGCCTGTTCCTCTTCTGGGAAGAGAGTGTCCAGGGCTCACCACATCTAGGATCTAGAAAGGGCTGAGATGGATTGTCAGTGGCAATTTAAGATTTAATTGGTTTAGTGGGTATTTTTTAGCTACCACTGGCAGCACATTAAAAATTCTTTCTATGGTTTTTAAAAGAGATCCAGGGTTCAGTTAAAACATTAGAATGTGTTGGAAGCATGGATGAATGGTTGGATAGATGGACAGACCTGAGTACAGAGTTTGTGGAACTAAAAGTCATTTCTACTATTAAAGGAATTTTTCAGTTAATATCTTTCATAAAATCATACCATGGTGCCATTTTGACTCATAACAAATCCTTACTTGGTTTAACATTCATTGGTTTAGGAGTTTAAATGCCTGTGTCTTAATCTAGCTTGCCTCCAACTAGTTGTGTGACCTTGAGAAAATTATTTCCCATTTTAATACTTGAGTTTTCTTACCTGTAAAATGAGTGAGTTAAAGTGGATAACCTCCAAGGCAGTTTCAAGCTCCAAAATTCTATGATTTGAGGAAGGATCACAATTTCTTTTTTGGTGTAAGGCAGGGTCCTAATCTTTCTCTGTATCATGGTTTCTTCTGCTAGTCTGGTAAAGTCTATGGGCCCCTTCTCAGAATAAGTATTTTTTTGGAGTGGGAGACAAGGCAATCAGGGTTAAGTGACTTGCCCAAGGTCATGCAGCTAGTAAGTGTCAAGTTTCTGAGGCTGAATTTGAACTCAGGTCCTCTGGACTCTTGGGCTGATGCTTTACCACTATGCCACCTAGCTACCCTCCAGAATACTATTTTTTAATTTATAAAATACAATACATAAGGCTATAAAGAAAACCAATTATACTGAATTAAAGATATAATTTTTCTTTGCATCCAAGTCCATGGGTGCTCTGAAATATATCCACATATTATGGTCACCTTCCAACCCCAGATAAAGAACCTCTGGTCTGAAGTCTCCTGACCAAAGCATTGACATCAGCTTCCAGCTTTCATTTTTTACATATCTGTCTATCCATCTATTTCCCCAGTTTCCATGAAAAAAACTCAACTGAGAGGAATTGGTGTGTCCCAGTACCTCTCATACTGTGGTGGCATGTGTCTAATGGAGACTCTTGAGGTCTTGCGAAGAGAAAAACAACAGCTGCAGCACCCCCTCTTAATCTAAATTAATAATGACACATAAATTTGTCACAAAGGCAAACACATCTTCACAACCAAAAAATTCAGAAAGATGGCCCCATGAGCAGCCCTTATCACTAGGGAGAGAGGGCCACGATAAGGCTTGTCAATTACCCTGGTAACCACGCACAGAGGATTCCATCCATAACCCGCCTCAGCGTGTGCAATGACTGGCCACAGGACTACTTTGTACATAGATGTATCAAGAAACATCCAAAGGGGACATTCCTGAAGAGCACAGGGACAGTCTTCAACCAGACCCTGAGTCTGCCACATGCTTCCTCTGGAGCTGCTCAGCAGCAGTCAAGCTCATGTATTGGCAGCACAACTCTGCCTACGTGAGTGTACATATGGCTAACAGAAATGTGATTTTCTTTTATTTTAAACAAAGATACCAGAGTTTATATATCCAAACAACCATACAGATGGCACTGCCCTTGCCCAAACTACTCCTGAAATGTAACTGCATTCAGAGCCTATAGTATATTTTAAAGAAATCTTTGAAAATGTAAAAGGTGGAATTGATATTTAGAAGAACCCAGATATCATCTAAGAAGGCATGAACAGAATTGAGGTCTGAGGGCAGTCTGAAGCATACTTTTTTCACTTTCTTTCATCTTCTTGCTTTTTTGCAGGAGTTAAAATGGAAATATGCTTTGCATGATTTCACGTGTATAACTGATATCACATTTTTATCTTCTCAATGGGTGGAAGAGGGGTAGGAGTAGGGAGAGAATTTGGAACTCAAAATTTAAAAAAATGAATGTTAAAAATAAATTATATTTTAAAAATAAGTCATGAGCAAAGGGAGCAATGAAATGAAGTAACGCTAATTAGGGTTAAAAACTGAGACTTGACTAGAAGGTATTAAGGATTGGTTTGCCCATGTGGCAGCAGTTAAGTCAACAAGCATTTTATAAGCACCTACTAAGTGCTAGGTACTATGTTAAGTGCTGGGATACAAAGAAAGACAAAAAACCAGTGGCTTTGTTCAAAGAACTTATATTCTAGTGGAAGGAGAAGTCTATAAGGAAACAATTATGTACAAACAAGATATATACAGGATAAAGTGGAGATAATCTCAGAAGGGGCACTAGGATTAAGAGGAATCAGGAAAGGCTTCTTATAGAAGGTAGGATTTTAGCTGTATGGATTTATTTTTAACATGACAATTTTTTATTTGTTTGCTCTAGGATGGTAGTAAGAAAACAACTTGAAAATAGGAGTTAGAGGATTTAGAATGGATACTTGGCATCTTCATTTCATAATGCCACCATTGGCAAATCATAGTGTCTCGAGCCTTCTTTTCCTCCATACATAAAAAGTGAATAATAATCTTCCTTCCTTGTCATCTATGTCCCTTCATTATCCAATAGAATATTGTATTACTCACTTCAAATGATTACTGCGAGAACCAATTGAAATCATGAATATAAACTTCTTTGCTATGAGAATATGAGGTATCATTCTTATTTGGTTTACATGACATTAGAGAGCTTACACTGGAGAAAAGCTTTATGATTTCAAAGAAGGAAGGGAAGCCTTAATATACATGAAAAATGTTAATGTGCATTAGAAAATTCATACTTGAAAAACACCTTATGAATGTGATAAAACTGGGAAGGCCTTAAGACAGAGGTCACAACTTAATGGACATTAGACAGTTCATCCTGGGGAGAGCCCTTGTTAATGTAATGTGGGATGGCTTTCATCTATAGGTCAGAACTTGCCAAACTTTAAACAATTCAGTGTTGAAAGTTCAGTTATGAACGAATGTGGCCAGAGTTTTCAGCCAGAGGATAAGAGTAAGTCTACATCAGAGAATTCATACTGGTGAGAAACCTTATGAATGAGATCAATGTGGAAAGATCTTCAGCCAGAGATCACAGCTTATGCAACATTTGGGAATTCATACTGGAAAGAAATTTTATTAATGTCATGATCGAGGGAAAACTGTCCTCCTGAGCAAACACACCTTATTGAATATTGGATAATGAAGTGATTCAGATAGCAGGGTACTTTTGTTACAGCCTTGGTAAGTTTAATATAGATTCCTTTACAAAACAAAAGAAAACTATGTGCCAGAAGTACAGTTTCATAGATAGTCTTTTTTGCTGCTCTTTTCTTATGGGGATATTTATATTTGTTGATGTTTATGATAAAAAAATTTATTCTATTTCTACTCCCAAATAAGTTCTCTTCTGGACCACTATTCCCATGTCACATGGTGCTCCTGAGCACTGATGGTCATAGTATCTGCACTTCTCTGTGAATACCCTCTTCCTGGTTTTCAGAGTTCACATGATGAAGAGAGGGAGCACAGAGAAAACAGAGATACACAAATAGTGTTTCTCTTGGTCTACAGAGTGAGCCCCTACGACAAGAAAAAGTAAACCAAAAAACAACAAAAAAGAGAGGATTATCTTGACCCCAGATGAAAAGGGAGGAGAAAAAAATTCTTTTTTAAAAATTTTTTTAGATGTTAATATATTTTATTTTTCATTTTTAACACAGTTCATATCACATAAAACAATTCCAACTTTTGGTCAGGTGATACTTCTTTTTAAAGCATTTACAATATAGATCACAAAAGATTTTTTTTTAAACATTAACCACCTGAGACACAAATAATATTTTTGTATGCTAACTTCACAAGCCCTTGACCTAATTATCTCCACAGTATTACTAAGAATTAAGGGACCCTAACTTATTGTTGTTGGTCTAAAGTCCTAAGCCTAATAGTTTAATTTTAGACTTAACTTCAGATGTTCCCCTACCAACAATCTGTAATTTAATAGATCTGGTATTAAGCTTACACATCTTTTGACTATAGGAAATTGCCACTAAGAGTAGGGACATTGCAGGGAAACAATATCTTCCCAACTTTATGTCAGTTCCAAGCAGGAGTAGATTGTCAACTTGCATTCAGTCAGGCTTAAAGTCTACCAGGTGTTGTGGGGAAATTAAGTCAGGACAATCCTATCTCAGCCCAGGCTGAACAGCCACTCTCCCACCCTTCCCATGAGATCACCTTTTGCAGTTCCTACCAGCATCTCACCAGCTTACTGACATCATGGGTTGGAGGTTCAGATCGCTTTTCTTGCTACCAATACCTGGAGTTAGACTCAGAAGAACAGTCACTTAATAGTCCCATGGCATCTAAAAAATGGCAAGTTCCAATAACCAGGTTTCAAATATGATTATAATTTTCACTTTGGCTAAGGAACATCCTTTGAGACAAGTCTTAAGTGGCTTACATGCTTTTCTATACATGTTCTAGTTCCTGATTAAATAGCAATCATAAAATCAAATTTATCATTAAAACCTTAACTTTTCCATCAATGCCAAATTTTACCCAAGGTTACCTTCCTCTAGGAAATTTAGACTAAAATTCTTTTCCCCAAACTAAAGATGTCATTGATTTATTCTCAGTAATTAATTCAGCTAATTGTTTTAATACTAATAGCTTTTACATCACTTTGTAACATATTTACTTTTTCTCCCCATCACTCCCTTTCCCCTGCTTCCTAATACCTTGCATTCTGATTACTCCTTCCCTCAATGTATCCTCCCTTCTATCACACCTCACCCTTCTCTTATTCCCATCTTCTCTCTTTTCTTGTAGGGCAAGATAAATTTCTATACCCCATTCCCTGTATTTCTTATTTCCTGGTTATATGCAATAAAAATTCTCAACATTCATTACTAATACTTTGATTTTCAACTTCTCTCCCTCCCTCCCTCCCTCCCTCCCTACTCATCCCCACTGAGAAGGCAAGCAACTCAATACAGACTAAATATGTCTCATTTTGCAAAAGACTTCTATAATAAGCATGTTGTGTAATACTAACTATATTGTCCTCTATCCTACTCTATCCCCCTTATTTTTTTATTCCCTCATTTGACCTTGCCCCTTCCCAAAAGTGTTTATTTCTAGTTACTCTTTCTCCCATTTGCCCTCCCTTCTATCATTCCCCTCACCCCCACTTGTTGCCTCCTCCCCTACTTTTATGTAGTGTAAGATATATTTTCATATCAAATTTAGTGAGCATGTTATTTCCTCCTTTAGCCATATGTGGAGAGAGTAGCTTGACTTTTCCCCTCTCCTCTTCTCCCTTTTTTCCTCCATTGAACAAGATTTTTCTTATCTTTTTTGTGAGTTATAGCCTTCACCATTTCATTTCTCGCTTTCTCTTCCCAGTTTTGTCCTCCCTTACCCCTTAATTTTTATTTTATTTTATTTTTTTGTGTGGATATCATCTCTTCTGATTCAATACAATCTGTACTCTCTAT
This sequence comes from Notamacropus eugenii, assembly GCF_028372415.1. Taxonomy (NCBI): domain Eukaryota; kingdom Metazoa; phylum Chordata; class Mammalia; order Diprotodontia; family Macropodidae; genus Notamacropus; species Notamacropus eugenii. The sequence continues at coordinate 105,243,937 of NC_092877.1, read as the reverse complement.
CTATATATGTGTATGTGTGTGTGTATGTACAATCCCTCCACCTACCCAGATACTGAGAAAAGATTCCAAAGTTACAAATATTTTCTTTCCATGTAGGAATGTAAGCAGTTCAGCTTTAGAAAGTCTTTTATGATTTCTCTTTGTTTACCTCCTGTTTACCTTTTCATGCTTCTCTTGATTCTTGTGTTGGAAAGTCAAATTTTCTATACAGTGCTGGTCTTTTCATCAATATGAATGCTTTGAAGTCCTCTATATCATTGAATGATCGTTTATTCCCTTGAAGTATTATACTCAGATTTTCTGGGTAGGTGATTCTTGGTTTTAATCCCAGTTCCTTTGACTTCTGAAATACCCCATTCCAAGCCCTTCGATTCCTTAATATTGAAGTTGCCAGATCCTGTGTTATCCTGATTGTATTTCTACAATACTCAAATTGTTTTTTTCCAGCTGCTTGCAGTATTTTTTCCTTGATCTGGGAAGTCTGAAATTTGGCCACAACATTCCTAGGAGTTTCTCTGTTTGGGTCTCTTTCAGGAGGTGATTGGTGGATTCTTTCAATATTTATTTTGCCCTGTGGTTCTACAATATCAGGGCAGTTTTCCTTGATAATTTCATGGAAGATAATGTCTAGGCTCTTTTTTTGATCATGGTTCTCAGGTAGTTTCATAATTTTTAAATTGTCTCTCCTGGATCTATTTTCCAGGTAGTTGTTTTTCCAATGAGCTATTTCACATTATCTTCTATTTTTTCAAACTTTTGGTTTTGTTTACTAACTGCTTGGTTTATCTCATAGTCATTCATTTCCCTGAACTCAATTCTCTTTCAAATAATTATTTCGTTCAGTGAGCTTTTGAACCTTCTCCTCCATTTGACTAATTCTGCTTTTTAAAGCCTCCTTCTCCTCATTGGCTTTTTGGACCTCTTTTTTCCAATTGAGTTAGTCTCTTTTTAAAGATGTTATTTTCCTCAGCATTTTTTTGGTTCTCCTTTAGTAAGCTGCTAACTCGCTTTTCAAGCTCCTCTATTGCCTGAGCCCAAAGTTCCCTTTGGAGGCTCTGGAGGTAGGAGCCTTGCCTTCCTCTGACAGTATGCCTTGTTCTTCCTCATCAGAAAGGATGGGGGGGAGACACCTGTTCACCAAAAAAGTAACCTTTTATGGTCTTATTTTTTTCCCTTTTTTGGGCATTTTCCCAGCCAGTTACTAGACTTCCGAGTTTCCTCTCCACAACTACCTCCCCTCCAGTTCTGCCAAGCCAGTCCTGGGGGCTGAGATTCAGATGAGCTGCTCTAATCCCCCAGGGGCTTTAGGCTGGGGCAGGACTGCTATTCAGTGTGAGATTAAGATCAGCTGCTCAGGTCAGGACAGGGCCACCACACAGGGCTCAGTTCCCTCAGGGGCTTTACAATGAGGCCTTCAACAATGGATGTGGGCTGCTGTCTGCCTTGGGAGCCCCCTGACTGCTGCCTCTGCTATAGCCACCTGAGGAGGCCTGCGTTATGGGGACACCCTGCTCCCTTCTCAGCCAGCCGAAAAACCCTCTCACTGACCTTTAGTGCCTGTGGGTTGAGGAATTTGTGCTGCCTCTGGAGATTCTGTCCCTGAAGCCTGCTTGGTCCTGCTCCTCCTGGTGCTGAGCAGCCAAGTTGAGCTGGGCTCTGCTCCGTGTTGGGTGCGATAGACCTTTCCCATTGGTCTTTCAGGTCACTCTGGGATAGAAATCTCCTCCACTCCGTTGTTCTGTGGCTTCTGCTGTTCTAGAATTTGTTGAGAGTTCTTCTTTACAGGTATTTTATGGGCTGTGGGGGAAGACCTAGTATATGTGCATCTTTCTACTCTGTCATCTTGGCTCTGCCCCTAAGGAAAAAATTCTAATTCCAGGATCACTGGAAATTATTCCATGATTCTTTCTTTTATACTGTGCTTTCGGGGTACTAGAACCTTCACAGAGATGAAAGATGAGGAGAGAACCTGGAACACATATTAGTAAGATGGACAACATCCAGGTGAGGGGAGCCAGGATAGGGAGGAGTCTCACCATAATGCATGGGTAGACTATGTGTACAAAAACATTTACAGCAGCTCTCTTTGTGGTGGCCAAGAACTGGAAATCGAGGGGATGCCCATCAACTGGGGAATGGCTGAACAAGCTGTCGTAAACGAATGTAATGGAGTACTATTGTTCGATAAGAAATGATGAGCTGATGGATTTTAGAAAAACCTGGAAAGACTTCCTTGAACTGATACTGAGTGAAGTTAGCAGAACCAGGAGAACACTGTGTGATAGACTTCGCTTATCTCAGCAACGCAATGAGCTAAGAAGGCCTTGCTGTCTAGGTGTCATACACAGTAATGATAGTTAGCATTTATATAATGCTCTAGGGTTTATAAATGCCATCTCATTTTATCCTCATAATAATCCTGGGAGAGAGATGTGATTACTACTTCCATTTTACAGATGAAAAACTGAGGCGGATAGTGGTTAAGTGACTTGTCCAGAGTCACGCAGATAGCACATGTCTAAGACAGGGTCTGCACTCGGATCTTCTGGATTCCCAGTCCTTTACTCTATCCACTGAGCCACCTAGCTACAGTAAATTGAAGTAGATGACCTTTGAGGTCCCTTCCCTTCTAATATTTTGAGATTCTGTGATTTGTGGGTAAAAACTGGCCCTCCCATTTATTGTTGTGTGCAGCCCCAGAATCTATATGCACAGTTCTGGGCAGCGTTATCTTCTTGGTGTTTCCTGAGAGAACAAGAGGGCGAAGGGAGCCCTTTTGTGGAACTCTTTTTGTCTGTGAACGAGGGAGGACAGAGGGGAGTCCACCTACCAGGAAACTTTGATATTAAAAAAAAACTACTGATAGCCCATGAGGAAGCAGGTGCTATGCATAGGTTGATGATTAATAAGATAACATTTTCTGACTCAACATGTAACACTGAAATTAGGCTCGGGAGAAGATTCAAAACCTCTTTGATCCACTGTTAAAAAAAAAAAACTAGTAAAAGAACAAACTTTCCAATGGATAGAGTTCTGGGCCTGGAGTCAAAAAGACCAATCTTCATGAATTCAAATTTGGCCTCAGATACTTACTGGCTGTCTGACCCTGGGAAAATAACTTAATTCCATTTCTTTCAGTTTCCTCATCTGTAAAATGATCTGGAGAAGGAAATGGCAAACCACTCCAGTATCTCTGCCAAGAAAACCCCAAAAGGAGTCACAAAGATTTGGACACGACTGAAACAACTAAACAACAACTTAAGAAATACCCATTTACTTATAAGAAATTCAAATGTTAAGGGAGGCACTGGAAAAAGCACCAGCTTCAATTCACAGGGATTAGGTTCAAATCCCATTCCTCACACTTACTATTTCTGTGGCCTTAAATTAGTCACAACACCCATGTCTCTCAGCTACACCAACACTGAGCTCAGTGGTGGCACATAGAAGGTGCTTAGCATTTATTGACTGATCTACAGTCAGTGTTGGATCAGATGGTCTCTGAGGTCCCTTCTAGTCTAGATCTCTGAGACTAATAATTAAAGCCAAGTTTTCAAAAAAAATTCTATTAGACAGTATATAGTTAGCTTAAGGAAGGTTGTTATATGTGCTAACAATCATAGAATGCTTTTATGATACCCATTTTACAGTTGAGGAAACTGAGACAGACAGAAGCTTAGTGACTTTTCCAGGGTCACATAGCTGGTAAAGTATCTGACCTCAGATTTGAACTCTGGTCTTCCTGATGCCAAGTGTAATATTCTATGCATTGTACCATCTAGCTATCTTCTAGCTAAGTAGAGACATTCATCATAAGTAGACTAGATACATAATGCCAGATTCCTTTGTCATGGTATCTGTGGTACAGGGGATGTCTACTAGAGTTCCCCATCTTGTAGGCTGAGCTAGTTCCTTTCCTTAAAAGGCAGTGAAACCCTCTTTGGGACTTAATTGGCTCAGGACACTAAAGACTTGGACTTCCTCATTACCTGGCTACAAAAAGCCATGTGGACACCCACAGACCATCATGAGCGCCTCAGAATCAGAAGAGCTGTGCTCAACTAAATTAATATGTAGTACATGCCCTTGTTGAATATCCCCCTTCTGTTATAGCTAATTAAATCTCTTTTTGTTAGCTGTTGAATAACCTGTGAATACCTCATTTCATTCCAAAGTGACCTAAACTGCTGGGCAGCCTGAGTCAAGTCCACCTTACAACTACTTCCCACAAAACAAAGAAAATTACAAAATGTCTCTTAGTCCTGTATGGCTCCTTTTACCTGCTAAAATGGAAGTCTCAGAGTGACAGAAAAGAAGGCCCACGTCAAAAGTATGAAGTATCACACAATTTTTAAAGGATGTATAAATGTTAACAGGCCTGCAGTCAGGAAGACCCAAGTTCAAATCCGGCTTCAGACATTAACTGTGTGACCCTGGGCAAGTCACTTACCCTCTTTGCTTCAGTTTACTCATCTGTTAAATGAGCTGGAGAAGGTAATGGCAAACCACTTCAGTATCTTTGCCAAGAAAACCCCCAAACGGGGCCACAAAGAGTCAGATACGACTGAAAATAACTGAACAAAAAAAAAATATATGTTAACAAAGATGAACTTAGCTGTTAGTATTCTAAATGTAAACTCATTGTCAAATGAAAGTAAATTAGACCATTGCTAAAGTGACTTCCAATCCTGGGATTCTATGCATTATTGGAGGGAGAATAGTGCTGACTTACAGAACTATGCAGCATTACCATGTATACCAACTGGGGAGTTTGCATTCATCTTTCAGATGGAACCAAAAATTTTATTTATATATTCATTTGGCTGCCTGTTTAATGATCACATTGTTCTGGGGTGGGCTTCCAAACTCCCTAAAGAATAGACACATCCATCCAAACAAATCCAGGGTTTTGGTTACAGTCTTTTTTCAATTAGATGAAGTATTTTCATTTGAATGAATTTTATTATACTTTAAAGAAAACATTCAAAGAATCAATTCTGTACTTAGGAGACCCTTCAGTGCCATTTGCTATTGAGAAGAGATAAAAGTATGTGTGAATACATGAAGTAAACTAAAACTGCAGAGGATATGATTAATTCCTGAAATTTGGGGTATAGTGGAAAACACACTGGCTTTGGAATCGGAGAACCTGGAGTTTGAATTCTAATTCTGCTACTTACTGTATGACCTTTCTGGGCCTCAGTTTCTTAATATGTAAAATGGAGTTGAATTAGATGACCTCCAAGTTCCCAAATCCTACATAATAATTCTGAGGATATTCTGAGATCCCTAATAAAGCTCAATATTGAATTAATAATAACCTCAAATTAAAGGCTAATTAAGGAGCCTCTCTATTTTGATCAAATCATAATTTAGAAAGATCATTGGGGGAAAATATGACATACAATTCATTTGATATTAGTAATGGATCACCATTTCTCAACTTTTTGACTAAGCTTTAGTGATGGGACGGCAGACAGGTACAGAGAAAAGATTGCTGGGCTTGGAATCTGGGACCTGGGTTTGAATTGGCTCTGCTCACTTGTTAACCTCTGGGATCTTGGCAAGTTCCTTCAATTCTCATTCATAAAAGGGGCAGAAGGGGTGAGTTAAGCAGAGATATCTGCTAAGATTCCCTCTAGCACTCAATTCATGATATTTAAAACACTGAGTATCCCTTCCAGTGTGTATCTGTCCCCTCCACTCTCCCTCATTCTAGTAAGAAATTAAACAAATTGAGTCTATGCCCTCGACCTGACAAAGTCTGTCATAATCCAACACAATTAGAAGAGATTTGATTCTTTATTATTCCTCTCCCCCACCTCCAACCCAAACATTCCGGGAAAAAATAAATGAAACAAAACACACGCACAAAACAACAAAAACCCCCTTTGTGGTTCTGGATTTTGTATAGACAGTTAGAACTGATGACGTGCCAAAAAGTCTGCTGAGCAAGCTTTGTGGCAAACAAGAGGGTGGAGAGGAAGGGCACAACAGATTTGCCCTGAGCTGTGTTTATGCAAAAAAGTCTGGAGAGCTGCGATCCCGCCTGAGAACGCACTGATCACCATCAGCTGCCATCCTGGCTCTCTTTCTCGGGGCACCGCCTCCCCTCCATTGTCTCCACGGTTACTCTCCTCCTTCTGCCCGAGTACAGCCCGTGAGATCGCTTGCACAGGCAGACAGTCCTCAGCTCCTCTTTGCAGCCTTGACCATGTGCCCAGTCCCAGAGGACCAAGATCCCCTCCTCAGTTTAGCACCGTTCCTTTCTGGGGCCACAATGGCAGCTAAGCTACCGACAATCTGCAGGTTCCTAGGAACTCCCTTTGTATTTATAGTCAGGATACTTTTCTGGACCCTTCTCCAAATCCTGGACTGTATCACCTTTGCCTGGAGCCCACATTTGGCCCTAATTAAAATAATTCGTTTCTGACTCATTAGTTGCTCACTGGGGTCTATGCATCATTTCTTTATAGCTGTGTATGGTCTGAGGCTGATTTGCACTTATCACTGGATCTGACAAGTCCTCCCCCTCCTTCCTGCTGTTCCTTCCACATCGATCCATTCTAAAGAGTTCTTCATTTCTCATGCCTCGTGTCAGTGGGTCAAAAGTGTGTCACATCCATCTTGAGGTTTTAAGTGCAAAAATAAATGAAGATCTGGTTAGGTGGAGTTGAGGTGGGAAGTCCCCTCTAGAAAAAATTCATTTGCAAACCCTGTAAATCTTGTCAAAGGGAGAATATCATAATTTGTCTCAGGTGGATGTTTAATTCCTCTTGCCTTAGCCATACTCAAATGTTACAGAGAAGGGGATAGAGGGCAAGGGGAAGGTTGGGTTGCTGCTGAGTGAAGGATATTTGCAATCGGTCAATCAGGAAGAGGAAATACATAGAGTAAAAAAGAAAATTCCTTTCTCTCTCTCCCAAATGTTGTAATTTCCATCATTTAAGTTAGGTTAGCTTGTCATTTTTGACTTCAAATACCCAGTGCCTTGCCTGTAGTGTTTAATAAGTGTGTGTGTTGGGGGGGGGGGGGGATGATGGTAGTGGTGCTCATCATGGTGGTGGTGATGGTGATTCTTCCGTTCCTTGAAATAAATAAACATAGATGGAGAAACTCATGAGTCTTCCAAACATCTGACAAAGAATTTAAAAATCAAATAAGAAATGGACCCAGAAACTGCTAAGCCTCCTTTTTTGTGCCATAATGTGCTGTTCTAGGCAGGTTTGTTGGCATGACTCCCAACCTCGTCGCATCCACAAAAAAGTTCAACATTTTAAGAAAAGATTCTAACCCTTCTGGGACACCCTGAACCATCTCCCAATAGCCCCAAATGATTGAAACACAGCCATAAAGTATTCTGGCTTCATAAGCATCATTTGTCCTGTTCGAAAGGAATCTCTTAGAGAGACAACACTGGGTTGGAATTCGAGAAGTCTTGGTTCTAGTTCTGGCTCCAATGCTAGCTGTCTGTGTGACTGAGTAAATTACTTCCCTTTCCCAGGCCTTAGTTCCCTCATCTGGAAAGAGGGATATTAACCCTAATTCCCCTCACAATGAGCTGGAAAGAACCTCAGAGGTTAACTATTCCAGCCCGTTTGGTTTTACAGTAAAAGAAACTGAGGCTCATGGAGGAAAAGTGGTTTCCTCAAGGTCAGACAGGTAATAAGTATCAAAGGTCAGAAAAGAACTCAAGTCAATTCATTATAGAGTCATTGTACCTTTCCAGCGTAGCACACTGCCTACTAATGACACTAGAAAAATACAGCCTTTTCCATTGAGTCTACCCTTCCCTCCGCAGGACTTTTTGCCATCAGTACAAATGAGAACTGGATCAAATAATAGTCTTCTGGATGGGCTAAGAGCACCTGCCTCAGCTGCTTCTGCTTTGGCCACGAATTTCCTCCACCTTTTTGCCCCCCCTTCTTTCTAAAGTGTAAGGGATGATTGACAATCGTAGAAACAGGAGCTGGCGCAGACCCAGGTTCTCATTCAGCTCCGCTCCAAGGCAGCTCCCTGGAGTCCACCTTTGGGTGTTTGGTTCTGGCTTATTCTCAATTCTATAAATGATTGCCCTGCTCCACCAGCCCGGGGTAGGCTGGGCTGTGATCCAAGCACTCTGGCTGTCAGACAGATTTCCTGATATTCTCCCTTTCTTTGCTCTCTCCCCCTACCCCCATTTCCATCACATTACTCTCACTCACATCTCTGGGTGCCAGGTGTGACTGGGGAGGCATGAGATGGTTGGGGCTGGGGGAGAGAAAGGAGAACATGAAACGAGTTTCATTACTTTATAGTCACACTGTATGTAGGTCAAGTCATGCCCTGATTCCTCACACTTTTTCCACCTGTTGATCAGTGGGTATCACCATCCTGGGATCAGTCCCGACTTATACATTCCTTACACCTTTGAAGCCTTTTTTTCTATTTCCTCATTGATTTAGGTCATTCTTCAGTTTAGTTTCTTTAGAAAGTGGGAATAAATTCACAGGGTCGGAGTGTTTAGGGAAATGTCATCTGAGTGTGCTCTCAGACACATAGGTAGGATGTAAGCTCCTTTTGTTTTGGCATCCCCTGTGACCGGTACATAGTAAGTGCTTCTTAAATGCTTGCTGACTGATTGATTGATTGGAGCAGATGAAGGGGAGAAGGATAAATGAGAACACTGCTATACCTCTTCTCTCAAGAAGCTGATGCCTCTTTACATGCCATTCATAGTGATATTAGCCCTTCTTTATTGTCATATCATCCTGCAAACCATAACCAAAATGTGTCCATTTTCTCTCTAGAGACCCATCCACCTTTATGCTTTCCCATCTTTCTTTTATCCACTCAATTTCTGGGTGGGATTTTTTGTTGTGGTTGCCCCAAATGTCTTAGTCTACAAATGATAACATTTAGGATCACTTTGGGATTACCTCTCCAGCTTTCTAATATTTTTTCAGAGTTTATTTACAAGCCCATACTGGTGTTCCCAGCATTTCCCAACAGTTCCAACTACAAATGGCACTAACACACACTTTATTCTGTGTCTTGCATTCAAAGGTAAAGATGTAAAGCTGTATGAGACCTACCAACAGGCCATGTGGGCTCCTATGGATGCTTTTCTGCCCCTCCTATTCAGGCCCCAGAGTGAATATACTGACATTTCTTATTTACTTGGCAATAAATAGTACAAGCATAATGTTTCCATTTCTTGGAATTGGATTTTATTGTTGAAAATTTGGGGTATGGGATTGGCATTAAGTACATGGCCCTCACATTAAATACATGGCCATCACCTTCAAAGTAGAAAGTGCCAAGTACTTGTCCTTAAAGAAAACTGTAGCATGATTCTCTGAAAAGAGATGGCCTCATGTTAAAGGAGAGCAGTATGGCTTAAGTCAGGAGTGGGGAACCTGCAGCCTTAAGGCCACATGTGACCTTCTACATCCTTAAGTGCCACCTTTTGACTTAAGTGATGACATCCAGGGCCAGCCTTATACATGGAGGGATTTGGAGGTCAAAGAGAAGCTCAGTCCTCAGGATATAGGCTTTGCCTGCTATATAACCTGAAGTTCTACCATTGGTCATTCATTTTAATGCTTCACAGAGCTGTCAGTCATCTTCTGCCTAGGCCATCTTGCCATCTACCCTGCTTCTTTTCACCTGGACTAGCCAAGACCCATGCTTCCAATCCCAGAGGAAGTTTATCCAGTTAGTTTTGGAACTCCCAGCCCTAGGCCTAAACCACCTAGACTGGTAACTGCAAATTTATATATCCCAAAGTATCTAGTTAGCTCCAGCCCATTATTCACATCCTATCCAGCCATTCTAGGCTATCTTGCCACTGTGAACGTACCATTCACATTCCCCTTATCTCAGACTTCAACATCTTGTTCTGGGTACAATAAGCCAATCAAGGGTACCATTGCTTCTGTCATATGGACAAACCAGCTATCCCAGACCAAAACTCCTTTCTGCTAGCTGCCATGTATGTTGTCTGCTCCTACTGAAATGGAAGCTTAAGAGCCAGAAGAATTTAGTATTTGTATGCTCAGTGCTTAGCACTGTGTGTGACACATAGTAAGTACTTAATAAAGGCTATTTCAACATTCATTCCTTTGTATTATGAAGATCATATGCTTCAGAGCAATTACTACTAGAAAAAAGTTGTCCATTCATTGACGTTATTAACCATTCATGCCTTAGTCATATGGAATTAGTTCATCAGATTGTTTTCCTCCTAACACATAGAGGAGATAAAGACAATGGTTTTAGAGTAAATGTTTAACACCCATCACTGAAAATTTTTCTATACATTTGTTTATATACTTTTAAGTTTAATCTGCATTATTAACAATTTTCCCATCACTTTCTTAACTATTGACAATCAACAGAACAATGAAACTCAGATTTGAAGCTTTTGCCAATTTCTGAGTTATAAATGCTCATATTGAAAATGTGACAATGCTCTCACAAGAGAGAGTTGAAGCCAAGAACTGGAAATTGAGAGGATGCCCATCCATTGGGGAACGGCTGAACAAGTTGTAGTATATGAATGTACTCGAATACCATTGTGCTCTAAGAAGTGATGAACAGGCAGACCAGAAAAGTCTGGAAAGACTTATTATGAACTTATGCTGAGTGAAGTGAGAAGAACCAGGAGAACATCAGACACAGTAAGAGCCACAATGTGTGATGACTGGCTTTGATAGACTTAGTCCTTTTCAGCAATGTAAGAACCTAAAACAATTCCAAAAGACTCCTGATAGAAAATGCCACCCACATTCAGAGGAAAAGCTATGGAATCTGAATACAGAGCAAAGCAGTTTATTTTCTTTTTTTGTTTTGTTTCATTTTTCTTTCTCAAGGTTCTTCCCATTAGTTCTAATTCTTCTATACCACATGGCTAATGTGAAAATATGTTTAATAGAAGCGTATATGTAGAGCCTATGAAAGACTGAATGCTATCTTGAGGAGAGGGGAGGGGAGGGAGGAGGAGAAAATCTTAAACTTATGGAAGTGAATGTTGAAAACTAAAAATAAATAAAGTTATTTTTCAAAAGAGAGAGATGGTTTAAAGCTGATCCAGCATCCCCCTGTATACAGGAGACTGAGAAAAATGAACTCAGGGAGAGAGTAAGGAAATATGATTTTGAAACATAGAGCACTGAGGGGTTTCTGTAGAACACTGTTCTACAAAACAAGGAAAACCTCAACAAGACTTATAGTAGATGGTATAAAGGCACGATCTTAGATGAAAGTCACTCAGTCTGAGCTTCTGGGTCTTATGTATGTATGAGTCACTGAATCTTGTGTATAGGTTCCTGATTCTGATCTTCTGAAAAAGGTAGATAATAGTAGTTCTGATTTATAGGACTTGCTTCCCTAATTTGTACCAGAAAGAGCACCAAAGAGACACCAAGTCACAGAATCTATGGATTGGAAAGAATCAGCTGGCCTCAGAGGCCAGCTAGTCTTACCCATATCTGAGGAAGAGTTCCTTCTATATAGTGTCCCTGCCTGGTATTTATCCAGCCTCTGCTTAGAGATCTCCAATGAGGGGGAAATGGCAACTAGATGGCACAGTGTCTAGAGTCAGGAAGGTTCATCTCCCTGTGTTCAAATCTGGCTTCAGATAATTACTAATTGTGTGACTGTGGGCAAGTTACTTCATCCTGTTTGCCTCAGTTTCCTCATCTGTAAAATGAACTGGAAAAGGAAATGGCAAACTACTCCAGTATCTCTGACAAGAAAACTCCAAATGGGGTCATGAAGAGTGAGACACAACTGGAAACCTTCCCTCACTAATTCCTAAGGCAAAGATTCCTACTCTGGATAGCTCTAATTGAAAGCTTTTCCTGACATCCAGTCTAAATTAGCTTTTCCCATTGCTTCTAGGTTAACTTAGATCAACTCTAATCCTCCTTTGCACTGGTTCTCTTTATGTTGATTTTAAATGTACTTATATGTCCTTATTGTCTCTCTCATTAGAACAGATGCCCCTTGCAGGTAGGGATTGTTTTCATTCATGTTACTTATATTCCCAGTACTCGTCATATATAGCCAGGCTCAGGTTAGGGGCTTGACACATGCTTGTTGATTAATTTTTCCTCCATGAAAAATTCCTTTCATGCTTCCTTTAAAGGACTTGAATATAGCTATCACGCTAAGCCTTCTGTTCTGCAAACTAAACATACCCAGTTCCTTTAACCAGTCTCAAATGGCAAGTTCTCAAATCCTTTCATCCTTCTGGTCAGCCTTGCCTTTTAGGAAAAATACCGGGCCCAGAACCGAACACAATGCATTAGATGTGACTCATTTTTCATTTGTGTCTGAGTCTCTGTGATCCCTTTTTGGGGTTTTCTTGGCAAATATACTGGAATGATTTGCCATCTCCTGCTCCAGCTCATTTTACAGATAAGGAAAATGAGGCAAACAAGGTTAAGTGACTTACCCAGAGTCACACAACTACAAAGTGTCTGAGGTGAGATTTGAACTCAGGAAAATGAGTCTTCCTAACTCCAGACCCAGTGATCTATACACTATGGCACCACCTAGCTGCTGCTGACATGATAGCTACCTGACTGACTTGATAAGAGTGGATTATAATGATATTATGGCTTTCCTCCCCAAGTGTCTTCTGGACACAGCCTAAAAGGGTATTTATTCATTTTATAGAACTATATATCCATATTGAGCTTGCATTACACTAAACCTCCAGAATTTTCCCACAAATGTGTCTAACTATATCATCCCTCTCCAGGTAGTTAAAATATTTTAAAGTCAAATTTAGAATTATATACTTGTCTCTATTAAATTTTATCTCATTTTATTTGACCATAATTTTAGCCTATCAAAATTTTTGGAAGTTTGGGACTAATGGGAAGAATGAGACATTTTTGGACACAGCCAATGTGGGAGTTATCCTCCCAATAATGGGGATGTGGGATGGGGAGAAACCAAATAAATGTGTGACAATTGAAAAAAAATTGGGACCTTTTGGGACCTGTACTAGTATCTAAAATGTTAGCCATCTCCCTGGACTTTCTGTCATCAAAAAATTTGACAAGGTTATATATCATCTATACCTTCATCTAAGACATTAGCAACAATATGAAATAGCATAGTGCCAAACACTTCCTGGGTCCCTCTACTAAGGACCCTCTTCCAAGATGAAAATGACAACAATTTAGGTTTGGTCCTTCATCCAGTATCCAGTCCATTTAACTATATATGCCAACATCTTCTATAGCTTTCCATCTTGTCCACCAGGAAAACATGAGAGACTGTCAAATATTTTGCTGAAACCTGAGGTAACATGAATATACTATCTCCCTGCCTACCGGAGGGATGACTTTATCAGAAAAGGAAATGAAAAAGGTTCTTGAAAAAGTCTGGTTGCTTTTTAGTGACCATTCCTTCCCTTTCTAAGTGTCTACAGGCCATTCTTGTAGTAATGTATTTTAAAGTTTTCCCAAGAATAAGCATCAAGTCCACCAATCTGGGGTATTTAAACTCCCCCCTTCTGCCATTTTTGACAATTGGGACAATTTATGCTTTCTCTAGCTCTGGGGAGCCTCTCCAACTCTCCCTGTCTTTCAGAGATTGCTGTTAGTAGTAATCTTACCTCCCCTAGGCCAAAGCCAACGAAAGGCAACTAGATGCATTCAGACCATGTCTCTCATGTACTGTGGCTCATTCTTCCCTAATACACATTGTTATTCTCTAGTTTTTCCAATCAAAATTCTCTCTGAAAGAGAATAAATAAGTCAAATGAGAGTTGAGCAATTTGGTCATGTAGCTATTACCTGCTCTCATTATCCCATCCATGCTAAAAGAATTCCTATTCCTTCTTCCTTCCTCCTCTTCTTCCCATATTGCTATAAAAAATCATTTTTTTATGTCCTTAGCACTGATGGAAAGACTCAGCTCATCTCAGGTTTTAGTGATCATGTGACATAACTCTTCTAGGACCATGCGCCTTTTTTATATTCATCCTTATTAAAAAAATCTGAGTTGTGTCTCCAAAATAATCTCCATAAACTGAAATTATTCTGGACAGTTAGGGGGAAAGAACCTCTTCCATTTGTTTTTACACATAGTAGGAGGGAAGAATTGGCAAAAGACGATGATTGTAAACAGATGGCTCTAGCAAATGGAGGGATAACTCTTCTCTTCTATGGGATATGTCTGGTTTCTTAATATATTTAATGGGGTCTGGGATTTCATTGTTTTAGGGCTCCCAAGAAGGAAACATTCTCTACCAATGCAAATGGTCAGTTGTTCTGCAACTTGTGGTCTTAAAGACTTGTGCAGGGCCATTAAGCAGCTAGCTCCCTTCCTGGGTCACACAAGTCTTTCGTGTCAGAGACAGGATTTGAACCCAGTTTGTCCTAATTGCAAGGCTATCAACTTAATCGTGCTGCCTTTCTGGTTGATAAGGAAAATAAAGGAGAAATTAAGAAGAGGTGCTTAAAGGAAGTTGAAATCCAGCCTCACATGCTGACTAACTGGATGACTCTAGGCAAGTCACTTAACCCTGTTTGCCTCAGGTTCCTCATCTGTAAAATGAGCTTGAGAAGGAAGTGGCAAACGACACCAGTATTTTTGCCAGGAAAGCCCCAAAGAGTTGAATACAACTGGAAACAAATAAACAACGACTTAAAGGAAATAAAAAGCAGTTTCATGACATAATTCACACTATGATGTGAATGACAGTTGCTCAGTTTGGGAAAAATTAGGTTGTCTGTCAGTCAGGTTAAAGTCTATCGAATACTTTAATTGCAAAATTCTAAAATTGCCTCATATCTGTATAAAAATTTATAACTAGGACATTTTTTCCCACTGTCAAATCCTCCAGGATAGGAATAGGATCTAATAAACTTTGTGTAGTGTTTATTTCATTAAATATTTTATTTTTCCAAAATTACATGTAAAACAATTTTTAACATTCATTTTTTAAAATTTTGAGTTCCAAATTTTTCCCTTCTTACCCCCCCCCCATTGAGAAGGCAAGTAATTTGATGTAGGTTACGCATATGCAATCATATTTCCATATTAGTCACGTTGTGAAAGAAAACATAGACCAAAAAAAACCACTAATTGATGGGTATCCCCTCAATGTCCAATTCTTTGCTACCACTAGAAGAGTTGCTATAAATATTTTTGTATGTCTAGGTCATTTTCTTTTTGTTTTTTATCTCTGTGAAATACAGACCTAGTAGTGGTATTGCTGGTCAAAGGGTATGCATGGTTTTATAGCCTTTTCTTCCAGATTGCTCCCAGAATGGTTAGATCAGTCCACAACTCCACCAACAGTACATTAGTGTCCCAATTTCCCACATCCTCTCCAACAATTGTTTTCTTTTTCTGCTATATTAGCCAATCTGATAGATGTGGAGTAATACTTCAGAATTATTTATCCTGACTATGGCTCTGTGATACTTGAATTGTTTCTTTCTGGATGCTTGCAACATTTTCCCTTTGACCTAGGAGCTCTGGAATTTGGCTATAATATTCCTGGGAGTTTTCATTTTGGGATCTCTTCCAAGAGGTGATTGGATTCTTTTGATTTCTGTTTTACCATCTGGTTCTAGAATATCAGAGTAGTTTTCCTTGATAGTTTCTTGAAAGATGATGTTGAGGCTCTTTTTTAAATCATGGTTTTTAGGTGGTCCCACAACTTTTAAATTTGCTCTTGTTGATCTATATTCTAGGTTGGTTGTTTTTCCAATGAAATATTTAACATTTTCTTCAATTTTTTTCATTCTTTTGATTTTGTTTTATTGTTTCTTATTGTCTCATGGAGTCATTAGCTTCCACTTGCCCAATTCTAATTTTCAAGGATGTAGTTTCCTCAGTGAGATTTTGTACCTCCATCTCCATTTGGCCGCTTCTGCTTTTTAAGGAATTCTTCCCTTCGTTGGATTTTTGTTCTTCTTTTACCATTTGGCCTACTTAGTTTTTTAACGTAGTATTTTCTGTTATTTTTTGTGCCTCCTTTACTAAGCTGCTGACTCTTTTTTTCATGATTTTCTTGCATCCCTCTAATTGCTTTTTCCAATTTTTCTTCTACCTCTCTTATCTGATTTTTAAAATCCTTTTTTGAGTTCTTCTAGGAATTCTTTTTTGGGCCTGAGGCCAATTAATATTTTTCTTTGAGACTTGGGATGTAGCAGTTTTGCTTGTGGTCTTATTCTGAGTTTATGTTTTGATCTTCCCTATCACCATAGTAACTTTCTGTGATTAGGATCTTTTTTCGTTGTTTACTCATTTTTCCAGCCTATTTCTTGACTTTTAACTTTATGGTAAAGTTGGGCTCTGCTCACAGGATGGAGGCTTCAGGGTTTTTGAGCAACTGTTTTCAGATCTAGGTCAGGGATCTGTAAGTTTTCAGTTCTTCCAAGATGGTTTGATTGAAGGAGAACTGTATTTACTACTCTCTTTGTCTATGATCTGGTCAGGGAGTGACCACAAGTCACTCTTTTCCATCCTGGAACTGTAATTAAGGTCCCTGCTCCCTTGCAGCTGCAAGCTCTGCTAGGCCAGTGTTCCTTCTCATCCTGAAACCACAACTCAGGACTTCAACCAAGAGTCACATATGGGCAATGAAACCAAGTTCTGTACCAGTGCCAGCAAAGGGAAGCCTGTGATCTCCTTCTGACCAGTTGTTCTGCTCCCTTATCATTTGTGAGTTGAGAGCTCCAGAAGCCACAGTTGTTGTAGCTGATTCTGTTGCCCCAAGGCCAACTGCTGGTTTGATAGGGTGTAACCTGCTCCACTCTCACTTCTGTGTAACAGACCTTTCCTGCCAATCTTCTCAGTTGTCTTGGACTGGAAATTTTTTCACCCAGTCCTTTCATAGGTCCTACTACTCCAGAATTTGTTTTGAAACTTAAAAAAAAATTGAATTGAATTTAAATTAAATTTTTTAATTATTTAAGATTATTTGGAGGAGAATTTGGAAGAGCTCAAAAAAAGCCTTGCCTCCACCATTTTGGCTCTGCCCTTCTGTGTGGTATTTAACCATTAGACATTTGATAAAAATGAATAATTGTAATCATTTTTTCTTAGGTTTGTAAACAGACAACTTGAGGTTCTTAATCTTCCTTTTGTCTTTAATATTTTTTTCCATCTCCTCTTATTAGGGACTTTGCTCTCTTCTCTCCTAGGTATTATGCAGATTAATTTTGAAAAACTCCAAATAATACATTCATTTGTTCAACAGATACCTATTAAGTGCCTACTACTATGTACAATGGACTATGCTAAAAAACAAGGGGAGATATAAAAATAAATACGACATAGTCCCTATTCTCAAAGACCTAATAGAACAGGCACTATTGCCACATAAAAGATCCCTGGACTAGAAGACAGTGCAGCTAGGTTCTAGTCTCACTTCTGCCGGTTTCTAGCAGTGTGATCATGAGAAAATCACTTCATCTTTTTGGACCTCTCCGTTTCTTCATCTACAAAAAGAACAGATTGATCCAAATGATGATTAAAATGACTTTCACCATTAGCATTCTATGAATGGTTCTTCATAGTCAGCAATGAATTGTTTTCCCCAAATTTCCCTTGAGTAACCTTTGTTTAATTTATCCCTTTGTGACTCTTTTCTATTGCCATTGTTTCTCAGGTATAACTCTTGCAGGCATGGAACCCTGTGTACAAATAAGTATCTTTAATCAAAACAAAACAACACAATGACCCTGTCTGACAACATGTCTTATTAAACATTTCTATTTTCTTGCATCCCTCTAATTGCTTTTTCCAATTTTTCCTCTGCCTCTCTTATTTGATTTTTAAAATCTTTTTTGAGTTCTTCTAGGAATTCTTTTTGGGCCTGAGACCAATTCATATTTTTGCTTCTGGGAGGTGAAAAATTTTTGCTTGTGGAAGGAAGCATTTTTACCATTGGTCTTCTGGAAGCAAGATTGGTCATCACATTGATCTAAATACTGATGTCTTTTTAGCATTGTTTTCCTTTATATCATTATGCCTATTATATATATTGTTACCTTAGTTCTGCTTACACTGTTCTATATCAGTTCAGACAAGTCTTCCTGAGTTTCTCTGAATTTCTTCTGTCTTTTTTTTCATGGCTCCATAATAGCCCAGTCAGTCAACAAATACTTATTAAGCTCTTACTATGTTCTAGACTCTATGCTAACTACTGGGGCTGCAAAGAAAGGCAAAAATACAGTCCCTACTCTCATGGAAATTACACTCTAATGAGGAAAACAACATGGAAAATACAAAGAATGAGAAGATATAGAGTAAAGGAAAGATAATTTTAGTGGGAAGGGACTAGCGGTGGCCACTCATGTCATTTCTGGTGTTTTTTTCTTGTCACAAAAAGTAAAATTATGAATATTTTTAAATATTAAAAATGTCTCTTTCTGTCTTTGACTTCCTTGGTGTATACAGCCCAATCATGGCATCACTAGGTCAACAGGTATGAACAATTTAATAAGATTTCTTACAGTCAGAAACTTTTTCCATGTTTGCATTTAGAGAAAGCAATGTATGTCAACCTTCGGATTCTGTGCTCAGGTATGCCAACACTGACTCAGAATTGAAGTTTTACATGCTGTGGCATTTCTTTTGTCTTCCTGTTGGGTCACCCTTGTTTAGGACTAAGAACCCAGTCTTCCGAATTAGTAGACTGCCCAAACATCCAGCTAGTTGAATTCTTTGAGGATGGAAGGCAAAGTTTAAGTCTTATCAACAGAAAGACAATATTTCCAAGTCTAACTTTAAACCTGAAAGATCATTTTTGAAGGACATCGCAATTATACGGCCCAGTTTATTTCATGGTGATTATCAAATGACAAAATAGGACTTTCCTTCATTACAGCCTTTGGTCCTGCTTCCCCTCTCGTAAATGAAGATACTCTGGGTAACATGAGAACATACCAGACCAGATGGTCTGGGTGAGAGAGTCATTGCATGATTGCTTTTGTCCAAGGTTTTATTAATCCCACCTTCATCCTACCCTAGACACGTTTTGGCTGTTGTCATTTTTTATAAGAACCATATTAGCTATGGCTGTTGCCAGGTGTTGGCAGTTGGGATTCCTAAGCAAGATGGATAGAAAGTGGGTATTTATGGATGGACTTTAAAAGGCAAGCTGGGTCAGGTTGCACAAACCTCTGGATCAATTTTGTTTACTCAGGAACTTTCTAGAGGATAACAAATACATCCTGAAGGCTAGAGACCAGGGAATAACTTCATTTTGGCTTATACTCAGGGAGAATTTCTATTTTGTGTCACCCTCTAGTAAAATTGTAAGCATATGTCCCTTTCTACTGAAAATAAATTTATCTAGACAATAAGCTGGCACAGTGAAGGTCAGCGTGCAAAAACAGGAAATCAAAGCAAATGCTTCCAGATTTCTCTAGAAGACAGATTGCTTTGTATCATTCACTAGAATCCACTTCTTACTTTTTTCCTCAGCCTGTAGAAATCTCATTTTGTTCCCATGTCAGGTCACAGCATCTCCTCCCAACCTGTAAATAGAGCTACAAAAGTTCTGGATGGAAAAGAAGAAGAATTCAGCCTTTTTAAAACTGGAATATGACACAGGACAATATTTTAAGAATTAATGGATGGAATGGGAATCATTCTTGTATATATAGAATTTATATAGTACTTTTGCCTCTTATGGCAGTGACCCTAGAAAAGAAATCATAGTAACCTAGACCTAAAATTGTAAATGACCTTAAAGGTCATGTAAAGCTAACCCTTTCATTTTACAGATGAGAAAACCAAGGTACAGGAGGTTAAATCACCAGGGTCACACAAGTGGTGTCAGAGGTGGAGAAAAAATACGCACTTCCTCTCAAGAGAGTAAGAAAAGACTCTCTAACTTAGCTGGTGCAAAGGCATAGATGTGAGGCTCTTTCTCAAGAGGATGGGGAGGGAAGACACTGGTTATCCCCTGAGAATGATGATGTGTGTAGGGGCTGTTAGGATACAGATTGCCCATTAAGCAAGGCAGGAAAAATAAGAAGAGAGAGAAAGTAGTGGTTGGTGATGACCTGCTGAGGGGTACTGAGATAGCTATTTGTCAACTTGATAACAGTAGAGAGAACTGATACCTTCCCAGGACTTGTGCACAGTATAGCACTGAGATTCCCCTAAGATTTGTCAAGCTGTACAGATAGTACTCATTTCTCATAATTCATGTAGACATAACTAACACTGTTGGAAGGAACCTAAAAAGTGCATGTCATAAGGGCACATTAGAATGTCCACAATGTGAGATTTTTGACAAACTTTGAGGGGCCACAGTAATTGAGGCCAAAAAAAGGTAGCATTCATTGGAAGAAATTCTAGGAGATCAAGACTCCAATGAGACTTGCGCCTGGACATAGATACTGTATGAAGAAGTAAAGGATGGGGTTGCAAAGATAGGAACCTTGGGGAGGAGGTACAGTGGTGCTCACCCAGCTTCCTTCTGGTCCCAGAGATGATACTGAAGAGGAAGAGAGCCTTTGGACTGAGGGAAGAGGAGAGGTCAAGTGGGTGCATCTATAACAGCATCTTGAAACCTAGGAGTTCCAACAATAATAACCCTGATGAAGGGGTGAGGCAGATCCCAGCCCTGGAGAGTCATCTGCACATTTCTATGTTTACTAATAAGACAAAGCTGAGGCATCTGTCCATGCTGGCTAATAAGGCAAAGCTGATTGATTCTTTCCTTACCCTGTCTCTAAGAGAGAGACAGACAGACAAACAGACAGACAGAGACAGACAGGCAGAGTGGGAGGGAAAGAGAGGGGAGGGGAGGGGAAAGGAGGGGAAGGGAGGGAGGGGAGGGGAGAAGATAAGGATAGGTGAGTAGAAGAGAGGAGAAGAGAGGAGAGGAGGTAAGGAGAGGGGAGGGGAAGGGAGGGGAGGAGAGGGGATTAGAGGAAAGGAGAAGAGACAGGGAGAAGGAGGGAGAGAGAAAAGAGAGGGGGAAGGGATGAGGGAGGGAGAGGACAGAGACAGAGAGAGACACATAGATCAAGACTGCTCAGAACTCACTCCCTTAGCCATACATGTAGGAGGTAGCATGAGCCCCAAAGGACACAATGAGAATGATTGTATTGCCTGTTTATTTTCCTTTACGTTGCCTTGTTATTCTGTCTTAATCAAATACTCCACCATTCTATTCATGGTTCTAGCAGGGTCAATGAGTTAACAGTGCACTGGATGAGGGCTTATGGTTTAGTTTGCTTAACTGAATGCCCCCCCCCCATATCCTCTACTGAACCTGGAGGTAGCTAGTGTTCACAGAGCATGAGGGAAACTTGGTAGGATAAAACTCATGTCCATTCCATGGCTCTGTAGGTTCCATGTTCCAAAGGGAATGGAATAAACATTTTTGTGCTGCCTGCTGCATGTCAGACACTGTGCTAGGTGCTTTACAAACATGATCTCGTTTAAAAAGAAATAAGTAAGAGGTATGGTGATAGTCCTACAGATTAAGAAGACATACCCAGGTGAGGGAAGCCAAAAACCAGAGCAAGGGAAAGATGGAGGGAGAACATCTAGCTGAAGACAGAGATAGAAACAGAAGCAACAATGTCATCAGTGTGCACAACAGCCCACCTAGACAGAGAGAGGAATAGGAGAGGCATTTACAGAACAGACCATCAGCCTGACACACAGATAGAGTCATGTCCAGGGATCGTAATTATGGAGACATGTAAGTGAGTTCCCTGTCTGTCCAAGGCAGCACAGCCAATGTTTTTTAAACAGGACAGGTAGGTGGTATAGTGAATGGAGTGCCAAGCCTGTTATCAGGAAGGCTCATCTTCCTGAATTCAAATTCAACCTCAGATACCTATTAACTGTATAACCCTGAGCAAGTCACTTAACCCTGTTTGTCTCTGTTTTCTCATCTGTAAAAGGAGCTGGAGAAGGAAGGAAATGGCAAACCACTTCAGTATCCATATTGTATCCCAAATTAGGCCACAAAGAGATGGACATGACTGAACAACAACAACACTATGTGCTATGTGCTGGGGATGCAAATACAGAAAAGAAAGACAGAGCCTGCCCTCGAAGAGATTACAATCTAACCAGGGAAGAAAAAAGGAATCTTAAAAGCCAAGGTTTGGGTGGTTGTGAATGGGAGAGGAAAAGTACCTTGAATGAGCATGATGAAGTCCAAAGGAAGGCAGCTGAGTGGGAAATGAAGACATAACTGTCCTGGGTACCCTCCTTAAATGGAGATTTGGGGAGGAGTTCTTTATTCCACCCTCCAATCAGAGGAGCAAAGTGTACTGCTGAGGTGTGAGTATCAAGGAAGCCAGCTTCACTGATGTGACCTTGCAGAATGCTAAGTTTCTTGAAGATGAGGTCCCTGGAGTGGTAATAGAATAGGGGAGTGAAAGAGCCAGAGTTGTGCCTAACAAAAACAAATTTAGCAGCTGTGTAAAGCATAGGCTGGAATAGGAAGAGACTTGAGAACAAGATAGCAATTAAGAGGCTATTGCAATAATCAAGGTGAGAAGTGAAGAGGGAGTGAATTTAAATGGTGACTGTGTGAACAGAGAGAAGCAGCTAGATGCAAAAGATGCTGGGTGGGAGAAGAGGCAAGATTTAGTCACTGATCTGAATATGTGGCAGAGAGTGTGGAGTGAGGATGACAATGAGAAGTAGAAAGAATGGCAGGACATCTGATAGATAATAGGAAGGATGGAAGCTGAATGGATTTGTGGGAATGAGAAGTTCTGTTTTGGGCTTGTTGACTTTAAGATGCCACTAAGATACCCAGTTAGAAAAGTCCAACAGAAAGAAACTGGGGGTGGCTATATAGATCTGTGAGTCTTCTGCATAAATGTGACAAACCCGTGAGAAGTCATCCAGAAAGAAGTGTCTAGCCAAGATGGCGGAGTAGAAAGATTCACATATGCTTGCTCCGAACCCACAGCCCATAAAATATCTGTAAAAAAGAACTCCTAACAAATTCTGGAGCAGCAGAAGCCACAGAACAATGGAGTGGACGAGATTTCTGTTCCAGAGAGCCCTGAAAAACCGACGAAAGATCTGTCGCATCCCAGACCTGGAGCCCAGCCCAGCCCTGCCTTGGCCACACAGCACCGAGAGGAGCAGATCTGAGCAGGCTTCAGGGATGGAATCTCCAGCGGCCGCACGGGTCCCTCCACCCACAGGCGCTGGGGGTGAGTGAGAGAGTCTTCTTGGCTTGCCGGGAGGGCAGCAGGATGTCTCCATAATTCAGGCCCCTTGGGGAGGCAGCAGCAGACCAGGGCTCCCCAAGCAGGCAGGAGCCTGGATCCATTATTGAAGGTCTCTGCATAAACCCCCTGAGGGAACGGAGCCTGAGAGGCGGCCCTGCCCCCACCTGAGCACCTGAACTTAATCTCACACTGAATAGCAGCCCTGCCCCCGCCCAAAGCCCTGAGGCTGGGAAGCAGCATTTGAATCTCAGACCCCAAGCACTGACTGGGCGGATTTGGAGGTGAGGTGGGGGTGGAAAGAAAACTCAGAAATCAAGTCACTGGCTGGGAAAATGCCCAGAAAAGGGGAAAAAAATAAGACTATAGAAGGTTACTTTCTTGGTGAACAGGTATTTCCTCCCTTCCTTTCTGATGAGGAAGAACAATGTTTACCATCAGGGAAAGACATAGAAATCAAGGCTTCTGTATCCCAGCCCACCCAATGGGCTCAGGCCATGGAAGAGCTCAAAAAAGGATTTTGAAAATCAAGTTAGAGAGGTGGAGGAAAAATTGGGAAGAGAAATGAGAGAGATGCAAGTAAAATATGAAAAGCAGGTCAACACCCTGCTAAAGGAGACCCAAAAAAATGCTGAAGAAAATAACACCTTGAAAAATAGGCTAACTCAACTGGCAAAAGAGGTTCAAAAAGACAATGAGGAGAAGAATGCTTTCAAAAGCAGAATTAGCCAAATGGAAAAGGAGGTTCAAAAGCTCACTGAAGAAAATAGTTCTTTCAAAATTAGAATGGAACAGATAGAGGCCAATGACTTTATAAGAAACCAAGAAATCACAAAACAAAACCAAAAGAATGAAAAAATGGAAGATAATGTGAAATATCTCATTGGAAAAACAACTGACCTGGAAAATAGATCCAGGAGAGACAATTTAAAAATTATGGGCCTACCTGAAAGCCATGATCAAAAAAAGAGCCTAGACATCATCTCTCATGAAATTATCAAGGAAAACTGCCCTGATATTCTAGAACCAGAGGGCAAAATAAGTATTCAAGGAATCCACAGATCACTACCTGAAAGAGATCCAAAAAGAGAAACTCCTAGGAACATTGTGGCCAAATTCCAGAGTTTCCAGGTCAAGGAGAAAATATTGTAAGCAGCTAGAAAGAAACAATTCAAGTATTGTGGAAATACAATCAGGATCACACAAGATCTAGCAGCTTCTACATTAAGGGATCGAAGGGCGTGGAATAGGATATTCCAGAAGTCAAAGGAACTAGGACTAAAACCAAGAATCACCTACCCAGTAAAACTGACTATAATACTTCAGGGGAAAAAATGGTCTTTCAATGAAATAGAGAACTTTCAAGCATTCTTGATGAAAAGACCAGAGCCGAAAAGAAAATTTGACTTTCAAACACAAGAATGAAGAGAAGCATGAAAAGGTAAACAGCAAAAAGGAGTCATAAGGGACTTACTAAAGTTGAACTGTTTACATTCCTACATGGAAAGACAATATTTGTAACTCTTGAAACTTTTCAGTATCTGGGTAGTGGGTGGGATTACACACACACACACACACACACGCACATACACACACACATGCACACACACAGAGACAGAATGCACAGAGTGAATTGAAGATGATGGGATCATATCTTAAAAAAATGAAATTAAGCAGTGGGCGAGAAATATATTGGGAGGAGAAAGGGAGAAATGGAATGGGGTAAATTATCTCTCATAAAAGAGGCAAGCAAAAGACTTTTTAGTGGAGGGATAAAGAGGGGAGGTGAGAGAAAAACATGAAGTTAACTCTCATCACATTCCACTAAAGCAAGGAATAAAACGCACACTCATTTTGGTATGAAAACCTATCTTACAATACAGGAAAGTGGAGGATAAGGGGATAAGCAGGGTAGGGGGGGGATGATGGAAGGGAGGGCATTGGGAGGAGGGAGCAATTTGAGGTCAACACTCATGGGGAGGGTCAGGATCAAAAGAGAGAACAGAAGCAATGGGGGGCAGGATAGTATGGAGGGAAATATAGTTAGTCTTATACAACACGACTATTATGGAAGTCATTTGCAAAACTACATAGATATGGCCTATATTGAACTGCTTACCTTCCAAAGGGAAGGGGTGGGGAGGGAGGGATGAAGAGAAGTTGGAACTCAAAGTTTTAGGAACAACTGTCGAGTACTGTTCTTGCTACTAGGAAATAAGAAATACAGGTAAAGGGGTATAGAAAGTTATTTGGCCCTACAGAACAAAAGAGAAGAAGGGGACAAGGGCAGAGAAGGATGATAGAAGAGAGGGCAGATTGGTGATAGGGGCAATTAGAATGCTCAGTGTTTTGGGGTGGGAGGAGGGGACAAATGGGGAGAAAATTTGGAACCCAAAATTTTGTAAAAATGAATGTTAAAAGTTAAATAAATAAATTAAAAAAAAAAAAAGAAGAAGAAGTGTCTAAGAGAAATAGAGCCTTGGAGAATATCCTATAGTTAGGAAGTATGATATGGATGAGATGCCAAGGAAACTGAGAAGGAGCAGTTAGTAGGAGGAAAACCAGGATAGTGTAGTATTATAAAATCCCAGAGAATATCCTGGTAGAGAGGAACTATCAGTAGTGCCAAATTCAGCCAAGCAAAAACATAGAAGGAGGTCTGATAAAAGATTTCACAATGAAGAAGTCATTGGTAACTTTGTAGAAAACTGTGTATTTCAATTAAATTTTAATGCATGAGATGCAATGGTTCCAAGCCCACCTTTTAAAGAAGTATGTATTTATAATCCCAAACTAGCATTGTATGCACTGGGAAAATACTGAAAGTTTTCTCAATAAATACAAGAGTAAAACAAGAATATCCCTTTTGCCCACATAGTTCTAGAATTATTAATGTGTTGCTAATTGCAATGGTAAGAAAAATAAATTAGATATAATAGGCAAAAATGAAACAAAACAATCCTCAATTGCTTATAATATGATAGTTTACTTAGAGAATTCTTGAGAACCAGCACTAATTTAAATAATTAACAGTGTCAATCAAGTCGCAAGATACAAAATAAACCCTTGAAATCTCAGAGCAAGAGGAAATATTATTCAAAATAGCCATAAAATATCTGGGAGAATAAAGACCAATGAATATTCAAGATTTTGGAGATAAAGTTGTAAATAACTGTAACAAACAAACAAAATAACAAACTCTTTAAAGACACAGGAAGTGATTTAAATGACTGGAAGGATACTTGGTGGTCATGGCTGGGACATACCTATAATGATGCCATCTAAACAAATTCATTGTTTCAATGCTATAACACTACAAAGGGGATCATGTGTAAAGTTAGAAAAATAACAAAAAAAATGATTTTAAGGGACTAATGGTTTAGAATCTCAAAGGAAATAATTTTTTAACAGTAAGAATTAAGGAGGAATTTCAGATCTCAAATTATTCTTCTAAACTTCAAATTATACTATAAAACATTTATCATGAAAACTACTTGATACTGGTTAAAAAATAGAAAAGTGGATCAGTAGAAGAGACTAGATAAGAAAAATATACCCCATTCCTATCCAGCTATCTAGCAGCTGCTATTAAACTCAATAGTTCAGTATTCAATAAAGCCAATAATAGAAATACTCAAAGAATTTCCTATTTGAGAAGAATCTCTGGGAAAACTGGAAAGCAGTTTGACATATATTATACAAAACTCAAAATATATCCTTGAATGGAAGATTTAAGGTCACATAATTTTTAAAATGAGAACTATTTCAGATGTTTTTTACAGCTATGGCTAGAAGGAGAATTCTTAATCAAATGAGAGACAGAGGCCATCATGGAAGAGAAAACAGATAATTTTTGATTATGTGAAAGTCAAAGGTTTTTGCATAAGCAAAATGAACACAACCAGGATAAGAAGAAAAGTAGTCAACCAAAAGATCTTTTCATCAAATCTCTGACAAGGGTCAGATACTAAGAAAATTAACACATATATAAGACCCAAAGCCATTTTCCTACTTATAAGTAGTCAAATAATATAAACAGATAGTTCTCAGAAGATGCCTGGTTTAGACATTTATTTAATCTGATATGTAGTAGCTATCTAAACCCAAGAGCCAGCATTATCTTTAATAGGGATACATTAGAGCCCTTTCTAATAAGATCAGGGGTAAAGCAAGAGTTTATATTATTACTATTACTATTCAATACAGTGTTAGAATTATTAGCTGTAGCAATTAGACAAGCTAATTGCATCTGTGTTCATCAATAAGGTATAAAGTAGAAAATACAAAACAAGTGGATTAACTATTCCAGGGATTAGGAACACTTTTTCTGGTGATCTGGTTCAGAGAGAGAGTAATGGGATAGTTGTAAGTCAGACTGCAAGATGAAAACATATTATGAAAATGAAGACTACACATAAGCAAGAAAAGGTTTACATAAATTGATGTTAAGTGAAGTAGGACCAAGAGTTTTACATACATACTGACTACAACAAAGCAAATGAAAAGAATGTTAACCAAAAAGAAAAATCAAGTTAATTACAGTGTAGCTATAATGACTGAGTCTGGTTCTAAAGAAGAGAAATATGATTATATCTCCCCCTCTTTCTTTGCAGAAGTGGAATAGTATAGGTGTGTAAAACTGTATTTGGATTAAACATAGCCAATGAGTTGCTTAGTTTTTCTAAACTGGTTTTTTTTCTCTTTTCTTTTATATACTGTGTTACAAGAGAAGATTCTCTGAGACTAAGAGGAAGGATGGGAAATATTATATTGGAAAATGCAGGTTATGTGAAAACAAAAAAATATTAATAATTTTTTTAAAGTAAGGCATAATTTTTTTCCACCTTTAATCTCTTCTATCAGGGGAGACAGAGGCTGACAAATCTCTTGAGCTCAGGAGTTCTGAGCTTCTGCGGGCTAAGCCAATCATGTGTCCCTACTAAGCTAGGTATTAATATGGTGAGCCCCTGGGAATTGTGTGGCCACTCTATTGCCTAAGGAAAGTAAACAATCTAGGTTGGAAACAGTGCTGATCAGAATGTGACGAGGCTTATGAGTATCCCCTATCCTTTCATCCTGGGTGAGACAGGGATACCCAAACAAAAGAAAAGAAAGGAAAAAAGGGGAAAGAAGGGAGGGAGGGAGGGAAGAAAGAAAGAAAGGAAGGAAGGAAGGAAGGAAGGAAGGAAGGAAGGAAGGAAGGAAGGAAGGAAGGAAGGAAGGAAGGAAGGAAGACATGGTAAAATGGTCCAATTAGTCTAGAAAGTAATTTGGAATTATGACACTCCAAAAGTTAATGAATTGTATATATCCTCTGACCCAGCAATACAACTATTGGGTCTTTACCCCCAAAGAGAGCAAAGAAAGAAGACAAGGATAAGTGCAAAAATATTTATAGCATCTCTTTTTGTGGCAGCAAAGAATTCTAAGCTGAGAGGGTACCCATCAATCTGTTAATGATCGAATAAGTTGTGTTATATGAAGGTAATGGCATACTACTGTGCTGTAAGAAATGATGATGAGAGTCAGAGAAAGGTGTAGAGATTTGTATGAATTGATGCTGATTGAAGCGAGCAAAACTCTACAACAGTAGCAATATTGCCAAGACTTAGAAAGATTTGGAAACTCTGGTCAGTGCAATCATCAACCACAATTCCAGAAGACTTGTGATGTGGCTCACCTTCGGACAGAGAGGTAATAGACTCAGAGTGCAGACTGATACATATTTTTTTATACACGGTGGGAATTTGTTTGTTTGACCATCCTTGTGTTGTAACAGGAGCTTTGTTGTTCCCTCTTTCTCAGATGGGGTGATGAGTGCAGTGATCATGAAGATGTGGTGAGAAGGTGAATATTTGGTTGAAAGTTTACCTTTAAAAAGAAAAATCAAGGAGAAAGAAAGTGCCTTCCTATCAGTAGAGCAAAGATAACCCATACAAATAACATACAGAACTTCACTATTTTAAAAGCCCTTTACATACACAATCTCACTGGATTGTCACAACTACCTACTCCTATGACATAGGTGGTATGAAGTGCTACTAATCCCATTTGGAAGTTGAAGAATCTAAAGCACAGAGATAAAGTGATGTGTCCCAAATCCCACAGCCACAAAGTGCTAGAACCAGAGCCTGAACCTGTCTTCAATCTCTCAGTATGGCGCCCTTCGCTGAATGCTGTTCCAATTCTTGCCCACCTTACCACCATACTTAGTTTTCATCCCATTCCAAAAGTCTTTTGGCAGATCATATTTCAAATCTTCCTGCAAGCTGTTGATGGAATTTGACATTTTAAAAATTCCTGATAACAATTTTAACCAGTTCCTTGATGTAGGGAATACAAATGGTTCTTTGCTTTTATAAACTTTTTCTTAAATTTCCAGTTGACTTTAAATGAACCAAACAGTAAAGCCCCAATCAACATTGGTATGACATGCATAATACCAACCAGCTACAAATCTGGAAGATATTCAACAACCAGACCAGATCTTTGATTTTGTTAAGTATATTTAATCATATTTTAGCAAAATGAAAGACCACAAATCTATTTAGACATTCCAAACAGTGAAAAAATAATTTTTATCAAAATCCTATAACCTCATTCATGCACAGTGAAACAGTCTCTCTAAGCAATGCTGACAACCCTATTGGAAATGTGAATTTTGAAATACTGTATATTGTTTTCATTATAAGATGGTGGTTGAATGTGTATAGTAGAATCCAGAAATTAATCCACTCCAGATTTTGCAGGACCCATTGAATCATCCCCAAAAGCCTCCCCATACCTCCTTAGAGTGTTTCATTTTGCACTGACTTTAATGAATCACACACACAAATTCACAGGATATTCACCCATCTTAAAATAATAGACATTTCCATACTCTGACTCCATTTTTCCATCCCATGTAACATGGAAGACATCTTACTCACACACATGGAACATCTCCAGGATGTGTCCAGCTGGATTTCCGGTTGGTGGTACAGCCCTCCATGCCCCATAAACCTCTCATTACTCAGCCATCTTTATTAGAATTTCCAGGATAATCTGGTCTAACTAATTCCCATCAATATAAAAAAATTACTGTCCTTTGATTTCTATGGAGCAGTAATTCTCTCATAAATGCATTGCCCAGGGAGAGCTTCAGTTTTCTGAGAAATTAGTAACTTATTCTCCTACAGTTAAAGAAGAAATGTTCCATTAAATAATCTGGATCAGGGGAACCTGAGTTTTAGCTGAATAGTTAAATGCGAGTTTAGGGTAATAGGAGGAAGGTGAAAGGTCCATTTAAACTTTTAAGTAGTGTGGCATGGTGGTCAGAGTTCTGGACTTGGAGTCAGGAACTTGTTTCAAACCTCCATATTAGGAACTTCTCATAAATAGTTCCACACTATCTTTTATTTATTATTCTTTCAAGTTCAGATTTTTTAGTCATGACTTTTAACATTTCTTCCCTTTTCAGTGCTTTAGCCCAGCCTCTTCTTGAACTGGGAGGAATGGTATCCCAATAGTAATTAGGAATCAGGAGTGATTCCTTAGGTGTTGGACTTGATGGGAGTGCATTAGATGCCATACAGGGAGGAACATTAAAGGACAACATCAGGAAGCATGGAATCTTTTTGGAATATTCCCTGGACCTCATTCTGCTGATCCCATGTGAGACTTACTCATTGGAAGTACAAAGAGAAATTTAAGAGTCTTGTCTACTTTGAGGTCCAAATGTCCAAAAATGAATTGATCAAAGAGAAGTTATTCATTTGTTTTGGCCAAAGATAATACAAAATTTCTTAATAAAGAAAACTAAAGATACACGTTTCAAATACTCCTTAACAATTCTGGTAAGATGTTCCAGGTACTTCTAGCTACTTTTGTATTTATGTGTCTTGACAGATAGTTGCTAACAGCTGAGGCCATTTCATATTTATAGAATACACCAAAAGAAATAGAAACATTAAATGCCACCTTATTGATGCAAGGGGCTACATCCTGATCCCAAAAAGAAAAGGGTGACTGACTCTCTTTGAGAAAATCTTTAAAGCACAATATGTATTCTGTGAGACCCACCTCTGTAGTCTCTGGAAGATTACTATACCCCCAAGGCAGGATTCCATTCTGAGAATACAGAGATGGGAATCTGTCCTGTTTTGTAAAACTTTTTCTAGGAGAGATGCTCCCTTCTAGCTGAGGTCAGTGTAAAGTCTGTAGACTTTTATGTTCCTCCCAGATGATGTGATATCAGTTATAATTGAAACCATGGACAGTTTTATAACCTTATTTCAGCCACTCATTTCAGCCTCAACCTCATTTCAGCCTCCTCGCTCTGAATTCGAAGGAGCAGGTCTGATAGTATCTGAGTTTCCTCTCTTCTCCCAGTCAGACCCACTCTCCTGTGGGGGCACTCACATGCCTTGAAATGGTCTGGAGGAGGCCAGCAGGTGGGAGAGAAGAAGAGAAAAGCGAAGTGTCTGGCTAATCAGCCCCTGCAACAGAGAAGGCCGGCTGCATCATTTCGCAGGTGCACAGGAAACGGCCTTGAAACGATGACAAATGATCAGGAACATGAGTGAAATAAAGCCAGCAACCTCACAACTCTCAGGACGACAGAGTCATCCGCAGACCAATAAAACGTTCACATCATGATATTAAACTTGGTTTGAATCCTTTAAAGGAGAGCCCAGAGCATCCTCCTGCCTGTTCTCTGCTGGGAGATTCTGGCGCTAGCTATCTCTCCCGCTGACTCTAGCTTGCTGTGTGAATCTGAGCCAATATTTAATTGTGCTGTGCTGAAGTTTTCTGGGAGGTCAAAGGGCAAGACTGACTTCTTCTGACCAATTTTTTCTATGTAAATCTGAAAGAAGGATTACTTCATTATTTTTAAAATGTAAAAACATAGATATTGTTGGGGGAAGTCTGGTAAGAAGAAAGGGGAAATGAAAGCTTGTCATCAGTATATGGTTCCTCATCATCAGGTAATTTAAGTATTATTTATGAGAAGTATAACAAAATCTACCCTTCTGAATGCATTGAAAGGAAATTCTTTGCCTCTTCTTTGTGCTGGCTGTCAGAAAAAACCTTGCAAAGGGCCCGCTCTCCAAGAAGTTTTCACTCCGGTGTATTTGTAATGGTAATAACCGTCACTGTATATAAAACTTTAACATACACGATCTCATTTGAAACTCACAGCACTCTATGACGTTGATACTATAAGTACTATTGTCCTCATTTTACAGATGAGAAAATTGAACCTCAGATTCTCTGGGCACCCAGCTCTGGAGGAAAGATCGAACCTCAGATCTTCCTGACAGCAGGTCTAGCACATTTGTCACGTTTACTTCAGTCTCCCCGTGCTAAACAGCTTGATTGTATTCTCAAGAGAAAAGGGAAAAGGTCTCTTTCACTTTCCACCCAAAATGTAGTATGTTTCTCCTTCATTTACTAATAAAACAATTGCTTGTGTTTAATGTGCATTGATTCAAACAAGGGAATTCAACAAGTTTCCAAATCCACCAACTTCTTCCTGTGTGGTTAAGTGTTCCCATATTTATAGAAAAAAAAAAAGGAGAAAGGAAATGACAAAGGGCTTTTTGGATATTATCTTGGAAGTTACTCTTGTGTTTTCAAAAATCTTAATAATAATAAAGATTTCTCCAATTAACTTTTGTGCTGCACGGTTACTTTATGTCACTTCCCAGAAAGTAAGAATTGTATTACTTTATTGAAGAGAAAAAGCTGTTTTTTAGCAGGACTGGGAAGAGCCGTTGGTGGACTGTGGGCTTCCTTCAGGGCTTCAAGGCATCTGTGAACTCATCAATGTGAGGAGCTCATTGGTGCAAATCACAATCCATTCAGATTCTCTCATGCTATGTTGACTCTTGTCTATGTATTCCCATAGATCTTCAGTGGAGAATTCACCCAAAGCAAAGGCTGCCATCTACTTCTTTTAATATGTGAGTAATTTTGGTACAACACTTGGGCTGCCAATCAAGCCTTCATCTTATTTCATGACTAGCTTACCTCTTTTTTTCAGTCTCAAGTTATGTCTTTGATTTTACTTCTCATAAGCAAGTCACCATTCATCATTTTCTGGGGTCTTTTTATACCCACTGTACACCTTTGCATCTTTGTTTTATCCACAATCAGGCTCCTCCTGAGAGCATAATGTTCCATGATGCTGAGCCAAACTGCATCTCTCAGTGCATATTAGTGTCAAAAGGGCTTTGGTGGCAGGAAATAGCCTGGTATCAAAAGGGCTACTCAGTTTCCCCAAATATGATATGGCTTCCCCTCCTGTTTAATTCTGGTATTCCCCCATTGTGTCTTTCTAACACCTGTAGAACTTGAAGGGGACTCATCTAACTACACGTCATCGTGTGAGTCATATGCATTCATTTTTATCTACTTTGCTCTTCTTTTATGGATGGCTAAGCTACTGTCGATTAGAAAACCCCACAATTTTCTTTCGCTTGATGCACAGCCAAGCAATATCCTCCACGAACATAGGGATCACTTCTCTATGTGTTTTTGTAAAGGATACCTTTCATGAAACTGACTAGTATTTTTGTGGTCATCAGTCTCCCTGACTGGATGTATTGCTTGATGTTGATACTCAACACTTTGAACAATTATCTCCGTGGTTACATTTATCATAGAAGCATGTAGGATCTTAACATATTGTGGAGAACCTTTAAAAGGCTGCCATTTTGCTCTATTAAATCAAACCAGTCAGTCAATCAATAGACATTTTAACAGTGCCTGTCAGGTGTCAGACAATGCAAAGAAAGGCAAAGCACTATTGTTGCTCTCAAGAATAACTGTCTAATGGACTGCAAACAGGCAAACAACTAAATGCAAACAGGCCATATACACTGAACATGATTAAGAATAAATTGTAAACAATCAGCAGAGGGAAGCACTGGAATTAAGAAGGACTGCGGTCAATTCCTCGTTGTTACGTATATGTGTATATATAAGGATTTCATATAGTTGGAAAAAGTAGGAGTTTCGCTCTGTAGTTGATGATGCCTTCCTTGCTATATGTGTGTATAACACGTATGTGTATACACATATACACATGTACATACATAATATAACTGCTTACATATTCAGGATGTCCCAAAAAGTTTTAGTGAGGTTTTAAGCTTTAATAACTTCAGAAATGCAAACACTAGGAATTTCAAATAAAAATTGTTTGAAAATTTAATTATTTAAACTTTTACACTTAGTTTTGTGAATTTTGAATTGTATATTTAAATTTTTAATTTTAATAAGATGGCGTAGCATGTCCTTTTACATTGCTCAAGTGCCAGTTGCAGGATAATATTTTCTCAGGCTGGTGGATCATTAGAGAAGGCCCTTTTGCTTGGCCACCTCAGTCACCTGATCTATCTCCATTAGAGTTTTTTCCAGTGTAGTCATCCTAAAACTGTCATATATGCATCAAAACTTCATTCTTTGGATGGTCTTAAGGTTGTAGAATTATAAATGCAATCTTTTGAGTCACTGAACACTAGCCAATGATTTTTTTAAAAGTTTGAATAAAGTGGTATATCCTACAAGATAGTACTTATAATTAATTTTAACAAGAAAAATATCAATATTTCAAAAAGGTAAATAATTAAATTTTCAAGTGTTCTTTTTTGGTAACTTTGTAAACTTTTATATTTCTAAAGTTATTAAAGCTTAAGTTACACTAAGATTTTTGGGACAACCTCTTTACATATGTCCACATATGTAAGTTGTACATATTTACATATATAAATATTTAGACAAAATATATTTATATATTTATTGTTTATACACATATAAATTTATGATCTTTTCCATCCTCTTGGAATCTTCAAGATATCTTGAAAGTCATTCCCTGAGTACCTTCATTATTGTGCTATTTCCACCATAGATTTCCTTTACACCAGTTAAAGTTTGAAAATTGTGCCCTCTTTTTTTTTTTACTGTCTCTGAAGTTTTGAGCCTTCATTGTACATGTGTAACTTGATTTATCACAAAAAAATGCCTATGTGCCACAAGTATTAAAATTTTCAGACTTTAAAAATATATATCTTTATCAAAAGTATTATTAAAAAGTATCCTATCTAGTTGGTGTGTAGTACTGCCTCTCTACCTCTTTACTTTCCTTCTCTGGTTTTGAGAACAGCAATCATTAATATTATGGTTTCTGGAAAGGGCATCTCAATTGCCTTCCCCCTGGCTCTACTCCCTTCCCTGTGACTTCCATGTCACAATCATACTTTCTTAGCCATCAAACCCCTGTTTATGTTGTTTCCCTTTATTAGGATGTAAACTCTTTGAGAGAAGGGGCTATCTCTATTTTGCATTGTATCCATACCCAGTGCTTAGCACAAAACCTGGCATATAGTTAGTGCTTGATAATGTTTTTTTCATTCATTTTCGAAAAAGTATCTTTCATAGATCCCCTTCTATGTTGAACCCTAAGTATATGACTTTGATCCTAGTCCTGAGTTTCAAATATAACAGTATAAACTCAAAAAGTATATCATAAGTCGGTTTTAACTTATTTAACTTTTTTTTCATGGAATGGCAATGTAGAAAACTAAAAAGAAAACTAGTCTTAAAGCCAGGAATTGGTTTGAGTCCCAATTTGTATACTTACTAGCTATGTGGCCATGGAAAAAGCATTTAGCCTCTCTGTACCTTGGTTTCCTCATCAATAAAATGAGGATGAGAATACACACGCTAAAGATGGCAGAGTATAGGCAGCAGCCCATCTGCACTCTCCCAACATTTCCCTCCAAAAATCTTTAAGATAATTCCTCAAATCAGATTTTGGAGCAGCAGAGCCAACAAAAGGTCAAATTTTTCCCAGTCTAAGACAACTTAGGAGGTCGGTGGAAGATATTTGTAACGCTAGGGTGGAGGCCAACTTGAAGGCAGCTGTGTTAGTGGCAGCAGCTGCAGGAGCAGTAGTTTTGGAAGCTCTCAGCTCAGAGACCCTGGTCAGAAAGAAATTACAGGGGACACTTTGATGGTACTGGATGCAGCTGGCACTGATTGATAACTCTATGGCCCATAGGCAGTTCTGAGTTGTAGTTCCAGGGGAGAGAGGAGCACGTGTAATCAGTAACAAGGGAGCAAGGGCGATGGGCAGAGTTCTGAGGCAGAAAAGTGCACTATGGTTTGTGACTGCAGGAGAGCAGTGGACCTGGTCTCAGTTCCATGACAAAGGAGAGCTAGTTTTTGTGGCTTCAGGGCAGCAAGGATTCTTTCTGGTTAAAGACCAGAGCACAGACCAGGACAGCAATGAGCACACCTCTCCCCACATCACACCTGAGAAGCTCCAGAAACTTGCATACTCCAAGAACTAATTCTGAACACAACAGCTCAACAAAAGACTGAAGCTTGGGACAGTGCCTCTTGCAGATGAACAGAGCCCAAATTTAACATAAAGTTCAAAGTCAAGAAATAGGTTGGAAAAATGAGAAAACAACAAAAAAGAACCTGACCATAAAAAGCAATTACGATGGCAGAGAAGACCAAGACATAAACTCAGAAGAAGACAGCAATATGAAAACAGTTATAACCAAAACCTTAAAGAAAAATGTTAATTGGACCCAAATTCAACAAGAATTCTTGGAAGAGTTAAAAAAAAAAAGAGATGAGATTGGTAGAGAAAAAAGTGGAAAAAGATATGAGAGTGATACAAGAAAATTATGAAAAGAGAATTAACATGTTGGTAAAAGAGACACAAAAATTCACTGAAGAAGAACTCTTTAAAGAATAGAATTGGCTGAATAAAAACCAAAGCTTACTGAAGAAAATAATTTCTTAAAAATTAGAATTGGGCAAGTGGAAGCTAATGATTCCATGAGACATCAAAAATAATGAAAGAATGGGGAAAATAGAAGAAAATGTGAAATATCTCACTGGAAAAATAACTGACCTGGAAAATACATTGAGAAGAGATAATTTAAGAATTATTAAATCACCTGAAAACTGTGATCAAAAAAAAAGACCTTAGACATCATATTTCAAGAAATTCTCAAGGAAAAATGGCCCAACATCTAAGATTCAGAAGGTAAAATAGAAATGGAAATAATCTACCACTAATCCCCTGAAAGAGATCCCAAAATAATAACTTCCAGGAATATTATAACCAAATTCCAGAGTTTTAGGTCAAGGAGAAAGTATTGCAAGTAGCTATAAAGAAACAATATAAATATCATGGAGCCACAATCAGAATCACACTAGAGTTAGCAGTTTCCACTAAAAGGAGTGGAGTGCTTGGAATTTGATACTCTCAAAGGCAAAGGAGTTAGGAATACAACCAAGAATCACCCGCCCAGCAAAATTAATTATTATCCTTCAGAGGAAAAAAATGAATGTTTAATGAAATAGAGGATTTTGAAGCATTCCAAATGAAAAGATCAGTGCTGAATAGAAAATTTGACATTCAAATACAAAACTCAATGGAAGCATAAAAAAGGTAAACATGAAAGAATAATCATAAGGAACTCAATAAAGTGAAACCATTTGCAATCTTATATGAAAAAGATACTTATAAATCCTAAGAACTTTATAATTATTAGGACAGTTAGAAAGACTCTACATAAAGAAAGCTAAGAATGTGAATCCCTTATGTTGGGATGATCTCAAAAAAAATGAAGGAGTGAGAAAAAGGGATGCACTGGGAGAAGGGGGAAGGGAAAAATAGAATGGGGAAAATGTTCTCACATAAGAAGTGTGCAAGGAAAACCTTTTATAGTGGAGAGGGGGTAGAGGTTGGCAATGCTTAAACCTCAATCTCATCATCAGAATTGATTCAAAGAGGGAAGAATACACACATACACACACACACATACACATACATACATACACATGCACGCGTGCACACACACACACACACACACATCCACACAAACACCTTACCCAATAAGGAAATAGGAGGGGAAGAAAATAAGAGATTTGCTGGAGTTGGAGGGATTGATAAAAAGGAAAGTAGATGAAAGAAGGCAGTGGTCAGAGACAAAACAGACTTTTTAAAAGGGAAAGGATAAAAAGAAAGAGAAAATGAGAGAGATGGATAAATAGAAGAAAATGGGATAGAGGGAAATATACAGTAATAATAAGTATGAATGTGAAGGGCATGGGCTCACCCATAAAATGAAAGCAGGTAATAGAATGTATTAGAAACAAGAATATACCAATATATTGTTTACAAGAGACACACTTGAAACAGAAAAACACACAGAGTTAAAATCTAGAGCAGAATCTAATATGCTTCAGCTGAAGTAAAAAAGGCAGGAACAGTAACCATGACCTCAAGCAAAAAGCAAAAGCAAAAATAGACTTGAGGGATAATCAGGGAAACTATATTTTGATTAAAAGTACCACTGAAAATGAAATAATATAAAAAAGTTTTGCATCAAGTTTCCCTGATAAAGCCCTCATTTCTCATATAGAAAACTGAGTCAAATTTATAAAAATAAGAGCCATTCCCCAGTTGCTAAATGGTCAAAGAATGTGAATAGGCAGTTTTCAGCAGAAGAAATCAAAGCTATCTAAAGTCATATGAAAAATGTTCTAAATCACCTCTGATTAGAGAAATGCACATGAAAACACCTCACACCTATCAGAAGTGACAAATTCCAGAGGAGATGAGGGAAAACAGGTATATTAATAAACTGTTACTTGATTTGTGAACTGGTCCAATCATTCTGAAGAACAATTGGGGCTATGCTTAAAGGCCTATAAATCTGTGCATACCCTTTGACTCAGCAATACCTCTACTAGGTCTGTATCCCAAAGAGATCAAAGAAAAAGAAAAAAGACCTATATGTACAAAAATATTTATAACAGTTCTTTTGTGGTGACAGAAGTGGAAATTGAGGGGATGCTCATCAATTGGGAATGGCTGATCATGTTGTGGCATATGATTGTGATAGAATACTGTTGTACTATAAGAAATGAAAAGGGGTGTGGTTTCGGGGGAAAAAAGCATGGCAAGACCTACATGAGCTGAGATCATTATGCACAATAACGGAAATACTGTAATGATGATCAAGACTTGGCTACTCTCATCAATATAATGATCCAAGACAATTCCAAAGGAGTCATGATGAAAAAATGTTATTAACCTCCAGAGATAAAACTGATAGAACTGATGCATATTGAAATATAATTTCCTTGCTTTATCTTTTGCTTTTTTGTAATATGGCTAATATGGAAATATGTTCTGTTTGATTTCACACATATAATTGATAGCATTTTGCTTGTCATTATTAAGATGTCCAGCAAAACAGTTATTCCAAAGCTTCTTTTTTTACTTTATAAACCATAAAACCCCAATAGCATGCATACTGACTGTTCTTTTTTCAGGAAAAACTAGGTGAGTCGGATGTTTACCCCAAAACACTTGATACTGCCTCCAACTCTGAAGTGGCCCTCAGGATCTCTGCAGCACAGTCATCCCCCTCCAACTGGAATTTGTAAGCACTAGTTAAGGGATTTATATACTAAGCTAAATATTCATTGGTTGAATGTAGAGGTACTTTAAACTGAACTAAAGACCAGATTTGTAAGATGGCGTATTAACAAGTGAATCATGCAATCAGTGAATGTTAGAGGTAAAAAGTATCAAGATGAACTTGGCCAACCTCCAGGACATCTTACAAGTGGATTCTTGCTTTTCTGTTGTTGTTATTTGTGGACATTAGTAGCCACAAACAGTTGTCCTCTTTTCTTTCATTTTTCTTGTACTCTTTATCCAAAGCCTCCTGGGAATATGGCCTAGAGTCCCCTCAGGGGTGAGGATGGGAGTTGGGGTGAGGAAGGTGTCACTTGATTCAAATTATGTTGTCACCAGTGAGACTGGCAAACAACACACTAAAGAATATATAGTACCTACCTATCACAGACTCAAAAGTACTTCTCATGGCTCTGCTCTTACCATCACTTCCCAGTCCGTCCCTTGGTATTTTCTTTAGTTAGAGGTTTCTCTTCCGTAAAATATAAGTTATACACTCTGTACCCAGCCTGCACAGGACCAGGGTGCAAGATCAGCTGAATTCTCATCCGCCTTAGCTCTTTTGAAGCTATGCCCTTCATCGTGAAACCAACAATCTTGTCTAACTATGGCAGCTATCATGTGTAGCCAAAACCTATTTCTGCTGATGGAAGCAAGATGTATCAATCCAGGCAGCCCACAAAAACCAAGACACCCACCTTGCAAAAGCTTTTTTCTTTAACTTAATGCTTTTAAGAGGGTTACATAAGCATTTTCAGTGAGCAGTTCCATTAACAGAGAGAGGTTCCAAAGTACACACAAGGCCACCTGCTCTAACCAACAGCTGAGCCTCTAAGTCCCAGCTTGGGTGACTAGTTTGACTCCAGATCTTGGTGCTATGATCAGAGGAATTGTGAAGCATTTGGCTCTTGATAGGACTCAAGTGGAGGACAGAGGTTATTCAAGAGTCAAGCCAATAATCTGATTGAAGAAGCAGGCCAATGGAACCAAATAACAGACAAAATTGTGTAGCGCTGAGAGCGCTGAGTCTAGTTAGGAGAGTCCATGCATCTATCGCCTGCTTTTTGCCATTGCTTCCCAGTGGTCCTGAGCAAGTTACAGCTGATTTTGAGTCCCAATATCCCTTCATCTGAGAAAAGAGGACATGGTAGGACATGACCTGCCATTTAGGAAGTATGGATCAACTTAATCTTTTGAGCTCTGTAGATAAAAGATGCTTTTCTTGGGGCAAAATATGACCCACAAGTACAACTCCTACAAAGAGGAGGAGGAAAATTAGAGCAAAGGTACTTGGGGGAAAAAAATAAAGCGTATTTGATTTGTAGCTTTCCAAAGTAAAGAAATACAGAAAGGAAACCTGGCAACCATCCTGGAAATCCTTTCTGTGACATTAATTGGCATTCAAGCTTTGGAGCAAGAAGAGTATATGGACTTTGTAGACTTGTCACCAATTTTTAAAAAATCAAACCATCCAGATCTTTTCTTTCATTTAGTCTGCTCATTTTTCTCCCTCTGCTTCTGTGCCCAAGCAGAAACCTCAAAGGAATTGCCTAATGGTGTCTCATCAAACAGTGAGAATCCCAGAAAATGATGCCTCACCCCCAAATATCCACCTTGTTTACATTTTAAGCAAGAAGTTTATGTAAACAACAAGATGGTTGACTTGTATAGAAAACTAG
Source organism: Notamacropus eugenii (assembly GCF_028372415.1). Lineage (NCBI taxonomy): Eukaryota > Metazoa > Chordata > Mammalia > Diprotodontia > Macropodidae > Notamacropus > Notamacropus eugenii. The sequence goes on along the minus strand of NC_092877.1, from coordinate 105,202,586 downwards.
GATCAATTTCCTTAGAGTAATTTATCCCTACTTAAAGACAGGGATTGCTTTACATACAATAGCTACAAACTAAAATAAGTTATAAAATTATCCTTGGTTTTGCAATGATAAAAGAAAAACATTGAAATCATCCAATCAAATAGTCATGCAAGGATTTTTTGTGGGTTTTTGCTGTTGCTCTTCTTGTCATGAAATGCTGAGAAGAAAATAATGTATTGCATATATAAAGATAAAAGCTGTAGAAGCACATCACTAATGGGGAACAGGGGAATTTTCTCAAAGCCAGATTGATCTTTCCCCATTTTATATTGACTTAATGTTGATAAAAAAATATAGTTGGCCACTTAGGGAATAAAAAATAGAAACACATCACCTTATGCCCATACAAATACATTAGTTACCTTAGGTACAAGAAAGGGAAAGAGATTGTCAGGAGTTAGTTAACAAGTGTTACTTAAGTGCCTATTTTTGTATTAATCACTGGGGATACAAAGAAAAGCATGTAAAACACTAGATAATAATAAAAAAAAAGTTATAAAATTGTCCTTGGTTTTGCAAAGCTATATATAGAGTGGACAGCAGGTAGTTTGAAAGGGAAAGGTGTTAACAGCTGGGGAAACCAGGAAAGGTATCTAGATGAAGATGAGATTTGGTCAAAATCTGAAAGGAAGCAAAAGGAAGTAAAAAGCAGAGGGGAGAGGACTGTGTTGCAGTAGTTATGGGGTGGGGGTAGTCATTTAAAAGGCACTGAGAAGGGAGGTAGGTTCATATTCGAGGAACTCTAAGTAGGGTAGTGTAGATGGATTATAGGGTTTGTGAAAGGTGATACTGTGTACAAAGGCTATAAAACTAGGAAAGGGCTGACTTAGAAAGAACTAGTAGCAATAGGGAGCCATTGGAGCTCACTGAGCAGGTTAGGGGAACAGGGAGTGACTTCATCAGATCCTTACTTTAGAAAAATCACCTTGGCAGCTAAGTGGAGAATAAATTCGAGTAGGGAGAGACTTGAGGCAAGGAGACCAGTTGAAAGGTGATTGTCATACACCAGGTGAAAGGTAATGGCTGTATAAGTGGAAAGGAGACATGTAAGAAAGATGTTGAGAAAGAAGAAATAAGATTTCTTAATGATTTGAATATGTGGGTGAGTGAGTTGAAGTGGAGTAATAGATCATGGGAATTGAGTATATTTAGGAAGTGGGACATACGGTATTTAAAGGGAAATATTTATGGTGAAGCCACCTAGTCTGAGAGTAGGAGATAGAGAGGAGAATATGATCCAGGAATTGAATTCATTGAAGGAGGAAGATGAGTATCCTAGAGATTGATAGATAATAACCATTGGGATCTGGATTGAGTAATCCATTTGGATAGAATAACATCAAAGGGAGAAAGGTAGCTTAGTGAAGATGGTCAACAGTGGATATGGGAAACTGGGAGAATTCCAAATCTTCTCCCTTGACCAGTTAGTTGGAGATATGAAGGAAAATATAGCCACTACTGGGAAGGCTGGTCAAGGAAACAGCAGCAACAGAAGACAGCCGTGTCTCAGTGAGGGACAGGTGATTTAAAAAAAAAATTTTTAAGTGGTTTAGATCTAGATGAGCTTATACAAAGTGAAGTTAAGAAGAAACAGGAGATCATGATGTATAGTAACAGCAATATCGTAATGATCAACTGTGAAAGACTTGGCTGCTCTGATCAATGCAATGATTCAAGAAAATTTCAAAGGACTCATGATGAAAAGTGCTATCCGGCTCCAGAGAGATAACTGATGAACTCTGAATACAAACAGGTATAATTCTCTCTTTCTTCCTTTCCTTTTCTTCCTTTTCTTCCCTTTTTTCTTCCTTTCTTCCTTTGATTTTTTTTTTTTTTTTTGCAATATGGCTATTGAAGATATGTTTTTGCAGGATTTCACATCTATTATTGATATCATACTGCTTGCCTTCTCAGTGGGTGGAGTGAAAGGAGGGAAGGAATTTGGAACTCAGGATTTAAAAAGAAAATAAATGTTAAAAGTAAATAGTAAGTTATAAAAAAAATAAAAAGTGGTTTAGGATGAAAGGAAGTATGCTAATTATGAAGCAGACGTTCCAGAGAATACAGTGGAAAGGTCTAGTAGAGCTAAAATAGAACAGTGATAGGCAAAGGTGAGATAGGTATGAGGAAGTGGCAAGTTGAGGATGGGGAACCGTGTGAGTGCAAGGGCACCCCAGGACTTGGGATCATTGGAACAGTGTGAGTATATGTAATGCCAATTCAATACCCTGTAATACTAATGCGATACCCATAGCAACCACTATGAATATGCATATGTATTTCTGGGGTAAATTCCCAAAATATAATAAATTCTCTCCCTCAAAGGCAAAGCCAAAATATTTATTTGGGACATCATTAGAATATGAGGAGATAATATTTAACAGAATATTTATCACTAATCTAAGGAGCACCCACATCTTAAACCTTTTTTCTGTCAGGCCTCCCCACAAAAACAAGTTCCACTAGACAAATTCTTCCACCTACTCACAGTCTGCTTCTCTCTCTCTCTGCTCTGTGGGCCAACTGCTCCCACTCACAGCTTGCTTCTCTCTCTCTACTCTGCCTGCTCTCACTTTCTGCTCCTGCACTCTCTCTCTCTCTCTCTCTCTCTCTCTCTCTCTCTCTCTGTCCTCCTTCAGCAAGCTCTTCCCAATCTGAGTTCCATGTGACCTAGGCTCCATGTGACCAGAGGCTCTATGTGTTAGGCCTATTAATGGGCAGGGAAGATCTTCCTATTCTATTAACATTACAGTATACAGAGATGGCAGTATGGTAACCATTAAACAATGAGTCCAGGAAGAGTATTGGTGGTTAGAGAAAAAATTTTTGAAGGAGGCATTAAATTAGACTGGTTGAAGTCATTCCTTGAGGTTTAACCTCTTGGCAGAGGGAATTTGAGAGAATTAGGAATCAAAGGAATGAGAAAGCTATACTATATATAGTACAAGACGTAGCTTTAGGATGTGGATGAACGAAATCTTGGATTTATGGTTATAAATGCATTCTTTTCCTGTGGAGCACAGATCTGGAGTAAAGTGGCAAGTTTCTTCTTTATGAAATGAACCCTGTCTACTATTGAAATTGTTTCTAAATTGTTTCTTTATCCTCCACTTCCAATGTTGCAAACTGTATCGATTTCACTGATTGACTGACCATCAAATTGGACTTCAATCAGCCTCACTGATAAACCACATCATTCACAATAGGTTTTTACTAGTTTACCAAGTAGTGTAATCTTAATCTTAAACCATAACTTAGAGCCCTTTCACCTGCTACCATAAAATGAATGAGATCATTGTTTTCAGTCTGGACCCCTTCCTCTGTCTTCCCCTTAGCTGTGGTAAATCCTGAAGTTTCCTTATTCACCACTTCATAAAAGGACAGCTCCTGGGACACAGAGGCCATCTTGGTTTCAGCTTTGCCCATTAAAATGGTTGAAACCACTAAAAGAAACATTGGAAAGAACGATGAAAAGGGGACACAAAACAGAACTTTGGAAGATACCCACATTTAATGGGGGAAGGGGCAGAGGAAGCACTGAAGGCAAAAGAAAAGCAATAGTTAGGTAGAAGAAAACCAAGATAAAAGCATCATGGAAGCTGAAGAGGGGGGGAGTACCCAGGAGGACTGGGAGGTCAGCAAAGCTACCTGATGATCAATGATCATCGAGGACAAGGACTAAGAAGTGATCCTCAGATTTAGAAATGAGTAGATCATTGATCATCTTTGGGGGAGCCATCTTAGTAGGGTGGTAGAGTCTAAAGCCAGATTGCAAAAGAGTAAGAAAGGAATATATATGGTGGAGTGGAGACATCAGGTTTAGTTCATCTGGTAACTGAACCTCAAAAAGGGGAGAAATATGGGACATTACTCTGAGGTGATTGAAGGGTCAAACAACAGGTTTGTCGCTTGCTCTGTTTTGGTTGTTTTTGGTACGTGAGACCTGAGCATGCTTGTAGGCAACAGAGAAGGAACAGTACCTGAGAAGAGACTGAATATATGCGTGTGGGTGATAGATGGAGCAAGTTCCCACTTGCCCATCCCATTTTCCAGCTCCCTTTTATGTGTTCTTTCCCCATGAGAATCTAAGTTCTCCAAGGGTAGAGATAGTTGTGGTAGTTGTATGCCCAGCACATGTGCTAAGCTTTAAACAAATGTTCTATCCATTTATCTGGTTTCAGTCAGCATCTTAAAATTTTGAGTTCAGCAGCCAGAAAGTAGAGATCCATGGCATGATGAACATTGTGCCCTCTCAGTCTTCTTACCCTTGAATCCCAGATTCCAGGTTCTCTCTGTTCCAGCCTCATTCCTGTCCCTTATGCGTCAGACTCTCTGCCTTTGTCCAGACCATACTATTCTCCCCCAGAGTGGAATGCTCTCCTTCCTCACTTCCCCTGCCTCTTGGCTTCCTTCAAGACTCAGCTCTAGTCCCACCTTTTGGAGGAAGCCTTTTCCAGTCCTACCTCGAACCCCAACTACTAGTGCCTCCAGTCTTCCATTTACACTGCATATATGTTGTTTGTAATGGTTTATACACTGTCTCTCTCATTAGATTGTGGGCCCTTTGAAGGCAGGGACTCTGCTTTTGCCTTTGCATCCTCAAAGCTTAGTATCTGTACATAGAAAGGATTTAATGCTGTTTGTTCTTCATTCTCACAGAGGACCATGACATCAGGAAGGTGATGCCATGACTTGCAAGTGAAAGGAATTTAAGTGAGAGAGGGCTATGCAAGGTAACCGGCCTCACTTTCTACCCCGGAGACATCTGGGTCCAGTAGGGAGATACAGATCAGGATGACTGGAGATGGCCCCCAAAGGTTTAATCATTGCCTCATCTAAACTAGTGGAGGGCAAGATTAGGCATTTACTGATTCATGTACAAAGCCCAGGGCCCAGGTAGAATGTTTGTTGAAAGTATACGTAATTGACAGCAACAATTCCTTTTTAACCTCCTTTCCCCCCTTTTGTTAATGAAACGTCTCATGGATGCCTCAGAACAGTGTCAGTCATCCAAAACCCTGGAGACAAGAGTGGTTTCTGACTCACAGCTTTGCCAGTGAAAGCTGATGAGGCCCCACTTAGCATTAGAGGGAGTCACTGGGTCTCCTCTGGGACCTTGTGGAATGATGCCCACACATGTGGTCAATGAAGAAAAGTAGGCTGGCTTCTCTTACACACTTGGGGCCATGTGGGATTGGGGGGAAAAAGGAGAAAAAAAAAACCTCAGAGAGTCAAGGGAAAAGCCCTGGGGCTATTTTAGGCCAGGCCAAGAACTCATTTCAATGGAGGTTTTGTTTATATAACATCTGCCGAAGCCTCTGCAGAGCAAATAACCTCCAGTGTCCAGGCCAGTATTGCCGCAGTATGTGCTGGGTGTGCGTGTCTGAGTTTCCTGTTGTTCTTGGCTCACAGACGGACACCGTTATTGTGACTCTTTTGTAGCTGTTTTCATGCTGGTCACCTCCTTTCCCTCTCCTCTTTTTAGCTGCCTTCACAAGAGGCTAAGTTGGGGCAGGAGACTTCTCTGGAGAGAGGGTCCTTAGTCACTGTGCTCTGGGAAAGCTGGGTGGGCTGTCTGTTGTTCCTTGAGATATCTGGGGGACTTATAAATTCTCCAAGGGCTGACTAGACTACTCATTGGTCAGCCTGGAATCCCTGTACAGTCCTGTGCCAATACCTTAGGTTACCTCTCAGGGGCTGCCAGGGCCTTCAACCACAGGGCCTTTATTATTTTTAGCATTCTGCTTTTAAAAATACTATATTTCTAAGGCTAAACTGGGGCAGCTAGGTGGTACAGTGACTAAAGCACCAGACTTGTAGGCAGGAAAGTCTGAGCTGAAATCCAGCCGCAGACACTTACTAGCTGTGTAACCCTAGACAAGTCACTTAATCCCTATTTGCCTCAGTTTCTACTCTGTAAAATGGGGACGCACTAGAGAAAGAAATTGCAAACCACTCCAGTGTCTTTGCCAAGAAAGCATAGAGTCAGACCTGACTGAAAGACTGAACAATAAACGCATAGCCTAGTGGATAGAACCTTGGGCTCAGACTCAGAAAGGCCTCTGTTTCAATGCTGCCTCTGGCACCCATTAGCTCAGTATCCATAGCCAAGTCATTGAATCCTGCTGACCCTGATGTGTCCATTATAGATCACAATACCTGTAGACCCTACCCCACAGAGTTGTCATGTGGGTCAAACAGAAGGCAGTTTGAAAACTTTAAAAGTGCCATAAAAATATCAGCGATGGCTTTTGTTCTTGTGATAGCTGAGACCAGGGATTTTAACAACCAGGGAAAGCTTTTCAAAATAAACCAAGACAAGGAACATGAAATGCACTCTCAAGTCAGCTTTTCAGAACAAATTCAATGGGGAGAGTCTGTGAGGCAGAGACCTCAAGACACAAAGAAGTTGATGGGAGCGGGAGTGGAAGGAGTACATGGGGGATGCAGTATCTTGGAGGAAGAAGAATCTGGAGGCCTGTTTGAGCTAATGATTCTTGTGAGCTCAGAGTGAAGTCCACTTGTTTTCTACCAACTAAAGAAGCACAAGAAGCTGCCTCAACCCCCTCTAAATCTGACACCCTAGGGCAAAGTTCTGGTGTCCCCACTTAAGTTATGCCTTTAATTATTGTTATAAAGGGCAAAAAAACCCCAATTCCTCTTTCAACTGGTTTCTGGAGGTTAAAGACTGTGATTAGAATTTAGTTCTTGTGAGTGTCTATAGCAGCAGACCAACCCATAAGGGCAAAATTGGCTTATCCTCCTCTTTATAGGCCAAATTAAAAGAATCAGTGATGCTTGGGAATGACTTTTTCATGTCTCTCTGCCACAGTGGGTAGAGATCTAAGTCATGGAGATCCCATAGCCTCAGGCTCATAGATGGAGTCTCCTGTTACCAGGAAACATGAAGGTCTGAGGGAGGGGGGAAATAACTAGGTTTGGATTATCAGCTGTTTTTATTAAAGAACAGTGGAACATCTAGTTTTCTAGGTAACAGCAAATTGCTATTTTGGAGCATCATTGCCTTAATAGGTTTTACTGAAAAAATATATACATAGACACATACACATATATACACACACATATATATAGGTTTTACTAAAGATATAAATACACACACACACACACACACACACACACACACACACACATATATATAGGTTTTACCAAAGATATATATATACACACATCTGTACTTACATATATGCATGTATATACACATATATATGTATGTATATTTAGGCTTTGTAAGACTATAATAAGAAATTTCACAGTCTATATGCACCTTTGGCATTATAAAAGATTAAAAAATAGGTCAATTAGGGATAGGAACTGAACCTCTGATTCATTTAGTACAGGGAACTCCCAGGTGAGGAAATTCCTTCCACCAAGGCAAGGTAGCCCCTTTTCTGCCACTTAATGCTTTAGAGAATTGCCTAGAGCACTGGGAGGTTAAATCATGTGCTCAGGGTCACACATCCAGTGAGTGAGTTTTTCCTGGTTGCAAGGCTAGCCCTCTATCAACCATGCCATGTTGCCTCTCAATATTTTTTTTTAATTAGCACTTTTATCTTCCATTTACTTGAAGTTGCTTGGGAAGAGTTTATATAAAACATCAATTTTGTCTTTTTGTTTGCTCAAATAATTTTAATAATAATAATAGAAAATATTTATATGGTGTTTCCTATGTGCCAGGTACTATGCTAAGCACTTGGTAATTATCATCTCATTTGATTCTCACAACAAGCCTGCAAGATTAGTGCTATTATTATTTTTATTCAACAGATAAGGAAACTAAGGCAAACAAAGGTTAAGTGACTTTTCCAGGATCCCACAGCTAGTATCTGGGGTCAGATTTGAACTTCAGTCTTCATACCTCTAGAGCTGGTGCTCTATTTACCGCGACACTGAGCAGTCTTTTTAAAGACAAACACATGTATAATTTTGTATTAGACTTAAGGAATTGGATAGGATTGCTTGCCCATAGCTATCCATGGCCCACGTTCACTTAGCCAAACATGATATGTTCTGATACTCATATAATAATAAAACCTAAGGTTTGCAAAACACTGGACAATCAGTTGAGGTAGATATTATAACCCCCCATTTTACAGGTGAGAAAACTGAGGATTAACTCTCTTATGGTCAGACATCTAGAAAATGCCCAAGACAAGATTTGAGAGAAGATATTTCTGACTCCAAGTAGAGCAATTTATTCCACTGTACTATGCTTCTGAATCAACCCTTCCCCAAATGGAACCACTTTTTACAACATCAACAAATGATCATCCAACCTCTGCTTGTTCCTGTTCATCTTTTGTTCTCAAAGAGGACCAGGACATCAAGAGGATGATGTCTTGACTTGCTGATGAATTGGATTTAAGTGAGGCAAGGCTATGCAAAGTCATCAACCTCACTCTCTCCTCCAGAGTCATTGGAATTCAGTGGCAAGACAGAAGTCAAGACAACTGGTGATGACCCAGACTTTGACTTAAAGACCCCTAACGATAGGAAGCTCCCTCCCTCCCAATATAGTTCCTTCTACTTTGAGAAAACAATACTACATTTTCCCTATATTAGTACAAAATTTAGCTCAATATGGCCTCCAGTTCTGTCTTCTGGAGCTAAGTAGACCCAGTCCAATCTTTCCTTTCATGCAACAGCCCTTCACATACTCAAAGATAGCTCTTATATCCTCTTTGTCTTCTCTTCTGACCAAACCCTCTCAGTTCCTTCAGCCAATGATCCTTGAATAGGGTGATAGGACCAGGCTCCCTTCCATTTCCTGTCAATAGGGATTAGTTCTCCCTGAACAGCAGCAAAGGAGTCCCAGGAACTGATTGACTCCTGCCTCTCTTCCTGCAGCTTCCTAAGGGCATAAAAAAGTCCCACCCATATGAAATCAGGGACCCTCTGACTTGGATGTCTAAAGAGTATGTGAACCAATACATCCTGCCCTAATAATAGCTAGCATTTATATATCTCTTATATGACAGGCATTGTGCTAAGCACTTTATAATCATCTCATTTAATTCTCACTTCAACCCTGGGAGGTAGGTACTGTTATCATCTCTATTTTACAAATGAGGAAACTGAGGCAAAAAGTTAAGTGACTTGCCCAGAGTCACACACCTAATCAGTATATAAGGTCAGATTTGAACTTAAGTCTTCCTGACTCCAGGCCTGGAATTCTATCCATTGCACCACCTAGTTTCCCCACTAACTAAACATATTCCAGATGGAGACAAGGGGGACTACCCATAGAAAATGTCACTGTATCCTTCTTGTATAACCTTGCTATATTATATTATATTGCATCCCATAATTGAACCTGGACTCGCAAGGTGTTGGCATCAGGACTATCCCTAATGTATAGCATCCTGACCACCTTTTTATTGGACAAGGTCCGATTTGTCAATATATCTCCCAAAATGTCACCCAAAACTGAACACAAAATTCCAGATGTGAACTGTCTAGGACAAAGTACAGTGAAACTATAACTTCCCTTGCTCCAGACACAACTCAACATTCTGTTCTATGTTTCTTTTATTCTTGCCTTAGATTACTTTAGCTTTGATGGCTGTTACACCAGTTTGTTAACACATATTGAGTCTGTTAAACTCCTCAGATTTTTTCACATGAATTGGTGTCTGTAGACACACCTCTTCTATTTGTACATAGGGTTTTTTTTTCTTTAACCCAAAAGTATAGGATTTTACATCTGCTCCTACTAAATTTCATCTCATTAAAGCTGTCCCATTGTTTTAGTCTTTTTGAGCCCTGATTCAGTAATCTAACCACTTGACCATCCCTCCTAGCTTTGTGCCACCAAATTGTTAAGCTCACCAATTACAATATCCTCCCCCAGGTCATTGATTTGACTAGACATTTGACTAGAAAAGGGTTAAGGATGGAGTCCCAGTGTCATAGTAGAGATCTTCCTCTAATGAATGACTCCAGTTTGACACTGGTCAAAACTTTTTGGAGCCAACAATTCTGAATCACTGTAACTATGCTACCATCTGGTCTATATTTCTCCATCTACCACGGGGAGAGCCCTGTATACATACTGAACTTTATATTGTTAGGTTGCTTTGCTATATTTTCAATATACCTAGAGATTATGCAGAACTCTCATTCAGAGTATCTCATTTTGGCTAGAAGATATCTTAGAGCTGGATACTGATCTTTCCTAGGGTTGGGAGGCATTGTGTCCTCGAGCATAGTGAGCTGACTCAGAGAGAGAAAGAATCGTGTTTAAATCCTTCCTTAGACCCATACTGTTTATATGACCTTAGGCAAGTCATTTAACCTCTGCAGTTCTAGAGAACCTTTGTCCCATAAAGGTTCTCAACCTTTTTTTGTGTGTCCTTTGGCAGTCTGATGAACCCTATGGACCCATTCTCAGAATCATGTTCTAAATGCATAAAATAAATGGAAGGAAATGCTAGGTTTCGGTTAGGAATGAGTAAAAAATAAAGATGTATTTTTATTTTCCCATCTGAGTTCAAGGACACCTGCTCAAAGACTGAGCTGCCCAGAAGCATTGGTAGAGAGAGTTTCCTTGCCCAGGAGTTCTCTATGCCAATGAAATCACTGGTTCAGTGCTCCTATTTGTAGATTCCTTTTCACATTATCAGGATGCCAAAATAATCACAAAAGCCAATACTGGAAGTGATTATAGAAAACTGAAAACAAATAAAACAATTTTAAAAAAATAAAAAAAAATGCTAAAATCAAGTGACTGAAATTTGCTTTAAGAAAATAAGGAATTTTAATTTTTCAAAGGTAAGCATTTTAATGCTTTTTTAAAAAAATGCTATTACTTCCCAACTGTTTTCTTCCCATTCTCATAGACTTCTCCCTGAAGGCATCATAGTATGGTGAAAAGCTCATTAGATCTGGAATTATAAGACCTAGGTTTCAATCTTGGCTCTGCTCTTTACTACCTGTGTGAATGTGGAAACAATCCTTTACCTCTCCGGGCCTCAATTTCCTCTTCTGTAAAATGATGAGTCAGGACTGGATGACATCTGAGGTCTCTTCCAACTCTGAATCTATGATTCTTGTAATTAGGATGTATTGTATAGAAAAACAAACCAATGAGTTGGTCCTGTCTGAGAATGTATGCCTCATTATATGTCCATAGTCTATCACCTCTTCCAAGGAGAGGAAGAAATGCTTTTCTGTTGATAAAATAAGAATTTTCACAGAATCACTCAAAGTAATCTTTTCCCATAGTCCACCAAGACTTGGTTATCCTGGGTACCAGGAAAAGAGCCCAATTAAGATGGCTGAACATTACAAATGAGCTACCAAGTCTCATGCAACAGAGTAAGGGGAGGTCCTTTAGAAAGGGTGATGGCCTGAGCAATAGCTTAAGCTTTCATATGTTGCTCATCTAAGCATAGAAATGCTAATAAGCCCTATTCATTATAGATGCTGGAAGTTCCCCAGTCTCTATTACGAATGTTGTTGAAATGATCCCACTAGTAGCCAATTAATTCCATTTAAACACTCACTAATGGTCCAGGAACCACCTGTACAAAGGCAGGATCAACCGTCCAGTTTTGTTTTGCCAATAATTGCAATCAGTCCTCATACGCAGTGACCTGCTGTTCTGATTTGCATGAAACCCTTCAGGGTCTGTGGGCTTTTTCCCGGGACAAAGGTGCTATAGAGAGCCGGGCTATCAGGCTGGGTCTGAGGTGGCATTCATTATGAGACTGCCTGGGGCTGAGAGGCTCACACCACACCAAGGTGTTCGTGGATGGGAATACATAATTCACTTGTTAAACAAGGTCTTTGCTCTGTTTCAAATTAACTAAATCTTTGCCCACAGATTATAACTACGAGCATAGCCTTTGGATTCTGTCCTGTTTGAACATTATATTGTTCTTGCCTGGACAGGTTTTCTAAAAGGGTTCATAAGGGCCAGAGAGGTAGGAGAGCCTGTTGGGAGGACTGAGTAAAGCTTCCTACAGAGGTGAGCTCCATTCTCCTCTGGCTAGTGTGAAAAATCCCAGGATTTATTATCCCTCTGAAAGGAATAGGGCACAGTCAGTTGCAGAGATTGGCCAGTGTGCCTGCATGTCGCTTTGACAAATAACTCACAAAAATTTCTTTTTCAACATCTCTGAGATTTTACACAACCCAAACCCAGGTCTATCAGTGATTTTTTTCCTTATTAAAAAATAATCCCAAAACCCAAATATTAAATATAAATAAATAAAAGTATTTTTAATCTTCTTGAATCATTAAGGAAAAATATATTCCACATGTTTATGAATCCTTGTAATTAACTCCTCCAAATATTGGCTTGTTTGTATTTCGATGTCCCTTTATTTGGAGGTGAGAGCTCCAGTCTTTGGAGCCAGGAGGAGCTGAGACCAAGTTCAATTTCTGAGACATCCTACTCACTGTGTGACCCTGGACCAGTGCCTTGAGCAACCACCTGAGTTGCACAAAAGCCATTTGCTCTTTCACTTTGTAAGTCCTGAATTAGTGGAGAGTTTTCTCTTCAAGGAATCATATACAAGAGTGAAATCACAGATCTGATCTCTATCCCTATCCCTGAATTAGAAAAAGGATGGATTTTGGCTATGATCATAGATTTAGGACTGGAAATGACCTTGGAGGTTATGTGTCCAACCTCCTCATTTTACAGGTGACATTCAAGAGGCCCAGAGAGACTTATCCAAGGTCAGATAGGCAGTAGAATAACAAAACTGGTATTTAAACCTCAATTCTCTGACTCCAAAGCTGGTGCTCCTTCAGTTATAGCCATGAGCAGAGACTTATGTGCTTCAGGCAGGAATTGTTTTAATTTTGTCTTTGTTTGCCCATCACCTAGCACACACATGCCAGGAACTGTGCTATGTGTTAATGATACATAGACAAAAATGAAGTAGTACCTGCTCTCAGTGAGTTTACATTCCATCCTTACACTGTAGGAACTCACTGTTCCTACATTGTGCATAGTAGGGACTGAATAAATTATTGGATTGGATTGAACCTGGTCTTCCAGAGAGAGCCCTAACTTACAATAGGTCCAGGCCTGTGTTCTAAAATGCTGTGGGCCCCTGGGAACACATGAGGGAGTCAATTTGCCCTGGGGAAATAAGTTTTTTCTGGTTTTGTTTTCTTTGATCATTTGTTTGCTTTTACATCATATCTAAAATGAGCCGCCTGAAGGTATTTCTAAAAACAATTTCACAATCAGAATTTGGTTGCATTGGCCCTGTTGCAAACACCCACTCTGTCCTGGGAATGGGCCCAAGGGCCATTTAATTAGAAGAAAGAAAACAAAATTTGCCATTGGAAACAAAATCACCCCCAAATCTAGCCACAGAGAAACAAATCATATTGGTTTCCACACGCTAAAAATTTCCTGCTCCTTGATCATGTGATCACAGTAATGAAGAAAGTTGAATTGCTATTGGGTAAAACTGGGCAATTAAAAAATTATAGTGAGTTGAGGTAGAGCTTCAATGTGTCTGTCAGATCATTGATTTGGTCATTCCCTCTAATGGTGCAGATCACAAAGCATCCATGCCTTTCCATCCTGTGCAGACCCTGGCTATGTCTTTCAATCAGTTCACAAGAGGTGGTCACCTGAACATGTTGGAGACTTTCCTCAGGTCATTTTGACTTCTTGAGCATATCAGTATTTATCCTTTGTTCTCACTCTCATTACATCACCAACTCATCTTTTTTTCAGTCATATTTCTTTGATGACACTTCCTACAGGTACGCAAAGTAAGTCATGGCCCCCAAACAGGGGTAAAGTCTGGAAGTACAATTCTGTAATGGAAACTAGCATGAAAACATATACCAAGGCTATTTACTAGAGTGAGTTTCCCCATCCCGCAAAAAGGTAGTTTAATGAAGAGTTCAAGGTCCCTCTCTGAATGCCATCAGGAAGCAGACAATCATTCCATAATGGAATTATGAAGACAAAGGATAAAGCTTTCTCAAAGAAACGAGCTCCCCATCACTAGGTGGAAGTATTCAGGCAGAGGTTCTACTACACTGGGTACAAAGTTGGATTAGATGACCTAAAGACCCTCCTGACTTGAGACTGTAATTTCTTTTTTTTCCTATGGCAAATTTTTAAATATTTCATTTTCCCTCAAGTACATGTAAAAACAATTTTTAACATTCTTCATTTTTTTAAAATTTTCAGTTCCAAATTCTATCCCTGTTTCTTCCCCTCCTCCCCCACCTTCCTTGCTTTCTGAGATGGCAAGTAATCTGATGTAGGTTATACACATTCGATTATGTAAAACATTTCCCTACTAGTCATTTTGTGTAAGAAAACTTGAATCATAACACTAACAAAAAAGAAGTGAAAATAATATGCTTCAGTCTGTATTCAGACCAAACAGTTCTTTCTCTGGAGGAAGATAACATTTTTCATCATGAGTCCTTTGAAATTGTCTTGGATCACTGTATTGATGAGAAGAGCAAAGTCATCCACAGTTGTTCATCAGACATCTGCTACTGTGTACAATGCTCTGGTTCTGCTTGCTTCATTTTGTATCAGTTCATGTAAGTTCAGATTTTTCTGAAATCTTGTTTGTCACTTCTTATAGCACAATAATATTCTATAACTTGCTCAGTCATTCCCCAATAGTTTCCAATTCTTAGACACCACAAAATGTGCTCTTCTAAATATTTATGTACAAATAGGTTTTTTTCACTTTTTCTCCCTATTTCTTTGGAATACCACCCTAGTAGTGGTATTGCTGGATCAAAGGGTATGCATAGTTTGAGAATCCTTTGGGCATTGTTCCAAAAGGTGTTGAATCACTTCACAACTCTACCAACAGTGCATTAGTGTCCCACTTTTCCCATATCTCCCTCCAACATTTATTACTTTCCTTTTTGGTCATATTAGCTAAACTGATAGGTGTAAAGTGGTACCTTAAAGTTGTTTTCATTTGCATTTCTCTAATCAGTATTGATTTTAGAGCATTTTTTCATATGACTATAGATAGCTTCAGTTTCTTCATCTGAATAGTGCCTATTCACATTCTTTGACCATTTGTCAATTAGGCAATGACTTGTACTCTTACAAATTTGTTGAGTTTATAATTTCAAGAACAATAATATATATGTACCCTGTGCCCCAAGGTTCCACAAAACTCTGGACTCACATGAACCAGGACCAATCTTGCAAACTTGATCAGTTTCTTTTCTTGGCTCATTGCCTCCACCTAAATATCCTCCAGAAAAATCTCCTAATTAATCATGATATAGTTCATGTTCATGTCTCATCAAAGGTTGGTAATAGGGTACCTAACTCTTCTGCCAAGGCAAGAAATAGATATTGGGCACAGCACAATTTTTATCTTACCTTACATAAAATGTAAAAGGTACAAAGGACTGACAGGACCCCACAACCAGACACAGAAATCATTCATTAGTTTCCCTGCATAGGAAACTGAACAAGGTAGGGGAAAGAGCATAGATTAAGAAGTTACTATGTGCTGGGAACTGTGCCAAGGAGTTTACAAATATTACCTCATTTGGTCCTCACACCAGCCGTGAGAGATAGATGCTATTATTATCCCCATTTGAGGGAACTAAGACAGAAATTAAGTGACTTGCCCAGGGTCATACAACTAGAAAGCAGCTGAGGCCATATTTGAACTTTAGTCTCAGTGCTCTAACCACTGCACCTCTTATATAGCAAGGAACAGTACTTGGATGTTCCAGACAGTCCTCCTTGCCACAATCATACTCAGTCTCCCTAAAAATAATAGTTCTACTCTGTGGTTTAGAGTCCCCCTGGAAGGTTAAATCTTTCTCTCAATCATTCTCTCTTAGCAGCTCACTAGTTTTGCTCTTCAATGATACAACACTCTCCTTCCTCTAAGGAGCACCTTTGAGAAACCCCTTGATCACCTTTCTGATGTCGTGGTCCTCTTTGAGTATGAAGGACAAACAGCTACAGTCTCTCTCTAGAGGGTGTAAAGCCTGAACTCAAACTCAAACTTGAGGTTACCTGGAAAGTGACCCCCAAACTAGTTAGTTCTCCCTCTGTCAGGCTGAGGAGGGTGTGTATGTAAATGTTTTTGCAAGGAATTCCTCACTGCTCTGGTTGCTGCTGGCTCTGGAGCTTGGGAAGTTCCCTTTCAGATCTCAGGCCTCCAGACTCCGAAATTGTGCTCAGAAAAGGAAAGAGAAAGAGAAAGACTGAAAGAAACCATGACCCTGAAGTCCAGGAATTCCTCTCCAGACAGACATTTGGGCAAGCTCATGAATCTCCTGTCTGCTTGTGCCACTACCTACCCCAAGGGGAGGAAAATTGGGTATGGGCACAGGTTCTCCCTTCACCCCCAGACCACTGGCCCCCTGAACTTTTTGCTGATCTGTCCTCAAAATGTGAAAGCAAGAGCAGTCACGAGCTGGTCTGTTATCTATTTTTTATACTTTGATAAATCACAGAGCGTGGGGTTAAGGGTGAGGAAAGGGGAGTAAGTGGCAAATCTATCCTCTTGAACTTCAGTCAGCCAGTCTTCAGAAAGCAGGTCCAGTCTCTGACACCTACTAAGGCAGGCACCAGGGGACCTGCCTTCCTCCATGGGGAGGTCCATCTCAGATGTTTGCAAAGAACCATGCTCCGTACTCTTATTAAATTGATTGAGGACTCATCATGTAGATCAGAGACTTTCCTGACCCACCTTTGTGATAGAACTAATATCTACTAGGGTTTCCCCTGCATTCTTCCCCCTCTCTTTTCCCTCTCCCCAATATGTGTCACCTTTGGGTTACCTAAAAAGGGACAAAGCTATGCCTGGGACCTAATTCACCTGGCTCTCCAGTGACACAGCTTCCCGGTAAAGTCTGACCACATTGGCATAGCTTCCTGGTATCCAAAGAGTTTTAAAATCCCATCCAGGAGGAGCTCAGGTGTCTTAGGCTTTGTGGACATCCTAAGAGTCACTGTGTATGTCTGCTGACCAGATGCATTTCCCTAAGAAGGTGAGGGAGGCTGTATTGACCAAAATTAATGCTGGTATCTCCTTTCTAATATGCTTTCTGTGCTATAACTGAGAAAATCACTTCTTGTCAACTTTTCAATGACCTACAGGCATCTTGCTTCATCCCAGCATGGAAACTGAACTAGCCCCTCCTGCACAGTCCCTTTACCTTTACATATGGTTGGAATTGTAACATGTTCTCTAAGTATGCTGTGAAACAAAAGGTGATATTTTGGTGATTGCAAACAGAATACTGGTAGTTCCTGCTGAAGTTTCCAAAAGGGAGCATTGCAGAGTAAGAATCTGTCTGTATCTTCAAAGTTATTGAGAAGAGAAGGTGCCCTGACCACTGGGCATGAGAATTATAGTTTGTATGGCAGGTATAGCCTGGACAATTCAAGGACAATTCAAACAGGCCACCACAGGGTGGTGCCACCTTCTAGAGCTGGGGAGCTGGATGGCACAGTGGAAAGAGAACTGGATCTAGATTCAAGAAAACTTGAGTTCTAATCCAATGTCAAATACCTTCTAATGGTGTGAGCCTGACCTCTGTCTGCCTCAGTGTCCTCATCTGGAAAATGAGAATAGTAATCGCACCTACCTCCCAGGGTTGTTGATACAATCAAATGAGATAATGTTTGTAAAGTGCTTTACAAGTGTCAAAGAGTTTTATAAACGCTAACATTAGGGGAGGGAAAGGAGCAATTGCCTATCCCTCAAAACTCTGTCCTTCTGAACATTTTCCTGGGTTCAGTGCAGAGGGAAATTAGCATAGAAGCGTTTGATTCTATCCAGAAGACTACTATTTATTATTAGGGATCAGAAAACACAATAGTATTTAGGGTTAGCAAAATATCTCAAAGTGCCTCCCAAAGGATCTGGGATCTCCAGTACCCTCTAGTGTGTGTTTTCTCTTAGCAGTTTTCCTTCATTTTTAAAGCCATCTGTATTTCTGGGAAAATGTAATCCATATGTCTCTGGTTCATTTATGTTTAAAAAAAAAACACTTAGAGTGGCTTTGTAAGTGCCATTTGCAGTAAAGGAAGGCTTGGAGATTTTTCAAATTCATTCTCTACAAATGCTTGAGTTTGATTTTACCAGCACAACCCTTCATTTTACCCATAAATCCTTTAGTCTTGAGCTCAGGTCTAAGAGAAACAGTCCCTAGTGACTCTTTTCACCTTCCATTGAAATGTATGATGGTCCCATGGCTCAACCCTTGAACTTGGTTCAAAGAGAACTTGAATGACAAGTGTGTATTGTTCAAAGGTGCATTGTCATATTCAACATCCATTGGCCAGTTGCCTCAGTGGCAGATGCTTGCTTTTATACCACCTCAGTTTCCACAGCAAGTCATTGATGATCCTCTCATGCCACTGGATAAATGGTTTTCATTTAGGAGTTCTTCTCTGGAAAGAAAAAAATAATGGAAAAACACAAGCTCTCAAACATGAAACGACTTGACTTCTGAATGTCCTTGAAAGCTGAAGGCTCACTCAGGTTCAGACCAGTAACTAACCAGGTTCCAGGAGAGTTTTATAACAGATGCTTTGTTCAGAGACTTGTCTTTGAGGCACTAAACCTCCAACCAATTCAAATAATGTGATCACTTGGGGGACATTCCTTATTCACACTATTTGGGATCTGGCTGTAGATTCATTAAAAGAAATGCCTAATAGAAGTCCTTAGGATGTCTGCTGAATGAATATGACTAGAGTAAAGTGGAAGAGAGCTAACCACTTGATGATGAGCATGCCTGATTATCATTGCCCAGTATAGCCCTGATCAACCGTATCTCTGGGGTCTGTGTGACAGCCAGTGGACTATTTGCTTTCTGATTTTACTGAGATTTCTTTGGTGTATCAGTCTCCAGGATATGAGGATTCCCTTGGAAAAGATTACAAACCCTTTTTACCTTCTGATCTAAACTATTCTCATTGATTTTTTAGTCAGCTACAGTGGCATACTTGAAGTTCCTTGAGCACAGCACCTCATCTCCCACCTCTGTGTCTTTGAACTGGACCCTCATACCTAGAATGCTCTGCCCTCCCATCTTCCACCTCAGTATTATTCCCTGGCTTTCTTCAATTCAGTTGGGGAAAGGGATAAACAGAAGCAACAGTACTGAGGGGGGACAAGTCAAGAGAGAGAATGGAAGAAATACAGAGTAGGACAGGACAGAGAGAAATGTGGTTAGTCTTTTGAAACATAACTGTTATGGAAGTGTTTTGCATGACTACACATGTATGACCTATTTTGAATTGTTTGCTTTCTCAGTGAGAGTGGGTGGAGAGGGAAGAAGGGCTCAAAGCTTCAAAAATGAACATTGAAAATTGTTTTTGCGTGCAACTGGGAAATAAGATGTATAGGCAATGGAGTATAGAAATTGAGTTTGCCCTACAGGAAAATATAAGGGGGGGTGAAAGAAGAAGGGTGATAGAAGGGAGGATAGACTGGGGGAAGGGGTGGATGAGGTGCATGCTGTCCTGGGGTGAGGGGAAGGGAGAGATGGGGAGAAAATTTGGAATTCAAATTCTTGTGGAAGTGAATGTTGAAAACTGAAAAATAAATAAATTCTATATTAAATTTTTTTCAAAAAGAGCTCAAATTCCACCTGCTGCAGAAGGCTTTTCTCATTCTCCCCAGCTACTAATTCCTTCCCCTTTCAGATTGCTTTGATCTACTCTGTATATATCATCACTAGACCTAGTTCTTTCTAGGTCTCCCTCATTAGAGTGTGTACACTCCTTGAGGTCAGGAACTGGTTTTTGCCTTTCTTTCTCTGGTGCTTGGGATATTTCTGGGCATGTAGCAAGTAATTAAATGCCAGTAATTAAATGACTGGTTGATAGAACTTGTGGGATGCTTCCAACTTGTGATTTCATCTGAGGTAGGGGACTTGAGGGGTTGGAGGGAGGAATTCCCAGTCTGAAATCTCCAATTACTGATTCACATCAGCAATTTACAGTTTTAGAAAGGACACTCAGGGTACACTGAGATGTGAAAGGATCTCCCCAGAATCACACAACCCAAAAGTTTGGGGCAGGATTTATACTTTTTTTCCCATATCTTTCCATAAATGCTTCATAAAAATCCTCCCAATGTACTGATATTCAAGGCACAGAGCTTTATGATCTAGTAGGATTTAATGGATTGGAAATTCACTACGAGTTAGTAGTATGACCCAGGAACCAAAATAGGTAGGCAATACAATGCCGGTCTGCATTAAAGGGGAGTAGCCTCGATGAACAGGGAAGTGAGGGTCCCACTGTCTCTGGTCTCAGCAGACCTCTTCTGAAATATCATGTTTTGTCCTGAGGGTCATCATTAAGAGGGACATTGATGAGCTAGAGAATGTCCAGGATGGCAAAGGGCTTGGTCCATATTATATGAGGACTGGTTGAAGAAACTGAGAAGTTGGACTTGGAGAAAGAAAAATTAAGGAGGAAGGGGTGAGTAGGGAGACATAATATTTGTGTTCAATTATTTGAAGGGCTGTCATGAGGGGGAGGGAGCAGACGTCTTCAATTTGGCCCCAAAGGGCAATGCCAGAAGAAATGGCCAGAAGTTTTAGAATCAAATTTAAGGTTGATAATAAGAAAATTTTCCTTAAAATTGTTGTTTAGTCATTTCTAACTTTTCATTACTCCATTTGGGGTCTTCTTGGCAAAGATACTGAAGTGGTTTGTCATTTCCTTCTCCAGCTCATTTTACAGATTGAGGAACCTGAGGCAAACAGGGTTAAGGGACTTGCCCAGGGTCACACAGCTAGTTAAGTGTCTGAGGCTGGATTTGAACTCAGGTCTTCCTGACTTCAGGCCTGTCACTCTATCCATTGCAGCACCTAGCAGCCTAAAAATCAAAGCTATACAAAAATAAAATGGCCCTGTTGAGAGGTAACAGGCCCTCTCTGGTGGCCTTCAAGCAAAAGTTGAGTGACCACACATCGTGTATGTTATGGTAGGGATTCCTTCTGTCAATGAGTTGGGCAGGATGACCATTCAAATCTTTTCCAGCTCTTCAGTCAAAGTCTGTGATTCTGGTCTTTGGTTTTTGAAGCCAGCACTATGTTCCTAGGCTGGTTGGCTTTGGTGATAGCTCCAGGTGAAAAGAAGGAAAAATGAGTAACTACTTCTAGATACTTAGCAAAAAAAAAAAAAATCTAAAAAACTAAATCTTTTAGCACCAAATTTCACATTATTCTAATCTCAACGAGGTTACTTTACAGAAGCAACAAAAAATTTATTGAGTTGCACTTCTGCAGAAGCTGTACTAGAAGTTACAAGCAATACAAAGTTTAGAGATTTAGATCTTGCCCTCATAGAACTGACAATGTAACAAGTGGATTTGACTATACACACTAGGAAATTGAACAAGGGAGCCCCGTCAATTTGATTTGGCTACCGGAGAAAAGAGTTACTGATTCATACACTTCCTCATGTAGAGTGTGGACATGCTCATTAGCACCTCAGTGAGAGCACTGGGGACATCTTCTCTGCCTAAGTATTTGTGGAGCCATTCTGAACCATCTATACCTCACTGGCAGGATTGAGTCTCAGATCTGCTGGGAAGAGCTTGAATGCTTCAAACTACAGTGGGTAGAGGCAGCTCAAACAGGACTCTAGAAAGTTGATTTTTAAATTTTCTATGTGAACATTTACATATCGGAAATTGACAAATGCTACAAATCAGGGCTTGATTTTATTTTTTGTTGGTTATCTAAAATAATAAAGGGATGAAGAAAATGTGAATAACAAATTAAACTTAAAAGCATGTCAAATATACAGTTTTTTCTCAGAGAGTTATTTATTAAACTTTTAGGAGCACATTACTGGGGCCAACCCCTCTGAACTGCACTTATGAAAAGTAATTAG
The DNA here is from genome assembly GCF_028372415.1 of Notamacropus eugenii. Classification (NCBI taxonomy): domain Eukaryota; kingdom Metazoa; phylum Chordata; class Mammalia; order Diprotodontia; family Macropodidae; genus Notamacropus; species Notamacropus eugenii. The sequence goes on along the minus strand of NC_092877.1, from coordinate 105,180,685 downwards.
AGTGAGAGAGAGAGAACTGTAGCAAAACTATGAGCCAATCTAGTTGTGGATATTGGAGGTGGAGGTGGAGGGGAATCAATATCTCTGGATATCCCCACCTTGCAACACACACAGCTATAAGCTGTTAATAGCAAACACAGAGAATCAATAGTAGACTCCCATTGCTCTGATGCATCACACACACAAAAAAATTATAAGACAAAATTACACTAGATAGGGACAGTAGAGAGTTATTTTAAAAACAACTGCTGGCCAAAACAAACCCAGGGACTATATGAACACAATTACAAAACACTTTTCGCACAAATAAAGTCAGATCTAAGTAAGTGGAAAAACACCATTTGCTCATGGGTAGGCCAAGTTAATATAATTAAAATGACAATTCTACCTAAATTAATTTACTTCTTCAGTGCCATACCAATCAAACTACCAGATAATTATTTTATAGAGCTAGAAAAAATAATATCAAAATTCATCTAGAAGAATATCAAGGGAACTAATGAAAAGAAATGTTAGGGAAAGTAGCCATTTCCTACCAGATTTCAAATTATATTGTGAAGCAGCAATCATCAAAACCACTTGGTACTGGCTAAGAAACAGAGGGATAGACCAGTGGAATAAGTTAGGTACTCAAGACATAGTAGTCAATGATTATAGCAATCTACTGTTTGATAAACCCAAGGACCCCATCCTCTGGGATAAGAACTCACTGTTTAACAAAAATTGCTGGGAAAACTGGATAACAGTGTGGTGGAAACTGGGCATAGATCAATTCCTGACACTGTACACAAGAATAAAGTCCAAATGGATAAATGCTCTAGATATAAAGAGTCATACTATAAACAAATTAGGGGAGTAAGGAATAGTGTATTTGTCAGGTTTATGGAGAATAGAGAAATTTATGACCAAACGAGATAGAGAAAATGATGAAGTACAAAATGGATAATTTTGATTATATTAAATTGAAAAGTTCTTGCACAAACAAACCCAGAGCAATCAAGATTAGGAGGGAAGCAGAAAACTGGGAAAGAATTTTTGCAATTAGTGTCTGTGATAAAGTCCTCATTTCTAAAATATATAGAGAAATGAGTCAAATGTACAAGAATACAAGTCATTCCCCAGCTGATAAATGATCAAAGGATATGAATAAGCAGTTTTCAGAGGAAGAAATTAAAGCTATCTATAATTACATGAAAAAAAGATCTAAATCACTATTGATTAGAGAGATTCAAATCAATACAACTCCGAGGTACTACATCACACCCATGAGATTGGCTAACATGACAAAACAGGAAAATGATCAATATTGGAGATGTGGGAGAGTTGGAACACTAATTCATTGTTGGTGGAGCTGTGAGTTGATCCAACCAATCTGGAAAACAATTTGGAACTATGCCCAAAGGGCTACAAAAATGTGCATACCCTTTGACCCAGCAATATCACTTCTAGGACTATATCCCCAAGAGATCATAAAAATGGGAAAGGGTTCCACAGAAACAAAAATATTTATAGCAGTTCTCTTTGTGGTGGCCAAGAACTGGAAATTGAGAGGATGCTAATCAATTGGGAAATGGCTGGACAAGTTGTGGTATATGAATGTAATGGAATACTATTGCGTTATAAGAGATGATGAACAAGAAGACTTCAGAGAGGCCTGGAAGGATTTATATGATCTGATGCTGAGTGAAAGGAGCAGATCCAGGAGAACTTTGTACACAGCAGCAACCACAGTGTACAAGGAATTTTTCTGGTAGGCTTAGCCCTTCACAGCAATGCAAGGACCATTCCTGATGGACTCTTGAGGCAAAATGCCTTCCACATCCAGAGAAAGAACTATGGAATTGGATCACAGAATGAAGCAGAATATTTTCTCTTGTGTTACGTTTTGTTTTGCTTTGGTTCTTCTCATGGTTTCTCTCCTTCATATTAATTCTTCTATGCAACGTGACCAGTGTGAAAATGTGTTTAATAAGAATGTATGTGTAGAACCAATATAAAATTGCACACTGTCTTGGGAAGGGAATAAGGAGGGAAGGGGAGAAAATCTAAGACTTATAGAAGTGACTATAAAAAACTGAAAACAAATAAATTAATATTAAAAAAGGAAAAAAACAAAAATAAAACAAACTGCTACACAAGATCCCAAAAGAAACTTATTATTGATGAGGATGGGGAGTGAGAGATCACAAAAGGCTTCACTGAAGAAATGGAATGTAAATTAGGGTTTAAAAGTGTGTAGGAGCCAGGAGGCAAAGAGAGGACCTACAGTGTTCCGTTAAAAGACCACCCATTTTCATAAGAGGAAATTCACAAAAGCATAATACTTGTAATTATTATAATAAGTGTAATTATTATAATAAGCAACTTTGAATGTTTCCCCTCTCGCTTAATTTGTCCCTCACCCTGTCCTATCACATCTTTTAAAAGAAGGAGTATGAGGACGTTGTCCCAGAAAACTTTACCCAAGTGGCTAGGTATCATGTTAATTAGTGCTAACAGTCTCACCCTAGTCATTTGAGAGTTAACAGGGAAGGGGTATCCTGGCCATAAAATTAAAGCTCAACAGACAGAAGCACATTGAATCCTGGTCTTGGCAAAGTTACCAACTCATTAGCAGATCAAGTGAGGTTATATGTGTAAAGTTATTTGCAAACTTTCAAGTGATATTCACATATTAGCTACTATTGTCATTATGGTAGGTAGGTACTGTTTCATTATTTATGACAAAAGTACATAGCTTTCCCACTCACTTGATAGTATTTATTTTTCCAATTACATATAAAGATAGTTTTCAATATTCATTTTTATAAGATTTTGAATTCCCAATTTTTTTCTCCTTCCGCCCTCTCTTCTTGCTTCCTCAAGACAGCAAACAATCTGATATGGGATGTACATGTACAATCATATTAAAAATATTTCCACATTAGTTATGTTGTGAAAGAAGAATCAGAACAAAAGGGAAAAGTCATGGGAAAGAAAAAAGAGAGAAAATAGTATACTTCAATCTGAATTTAGACTCCACATTTCTTTTTCTGGATGTGGATAGCATTTTCTATCATGAGTACTTAGGAATTATCTTAGATCACTATATTACTGAGAAGAACCAAGTCTATCAAAGTTGGTCATCAAACAATGTTGCTGCAACTGTGTTCAATGTTCTCCTGGTTCTGCTCGCTTCACTAAGCATCAGTTCATGTAAGTCTTTCCAGGTTTTTCTGAAATCCGCCTGCTCATTTCTTATAGCATAATAGTATTCTATTATATTCAAACACCACAACTTGTTCATTCATTCCCCAATTGATGGGCATCCCCTCAGTTTCCAGTTTTTGGCCACTACATAGCAAGCTTCTATGAATATTTTTGTACACATGAATCCTTTTCCCTTTTTTATGATCTCTGTGGGATACAGACCTAGTAGTGCTATTGCTGGATCAAAGAGTATGTATAGTTTCAAATTGCTCTCCAGAATGGTTGGGTCAGTTCACAACTCTATCAATGATGCATCAGTGTTAAAAGTAGATAGCTTTGATCCAGGTTATAGGTAGAAGTGTGTTTGCACATGTATGTGAATGTGTGTTAGTAAAGCACAAAGTATGAAAGAAAATACTAGTCAAATCTCTCAAGACTAGACTGTGACTAGAGTTAGGTAGGATAGGTAATACATGGGTTGGGAAGGGAGGAGGGTGCAATACTTTTGAATACTTTAGTACCCTTTTACAAATGCATGTATTTTTTAATACCTTCATAGTGAAAAGCTATGAGTTCAAAGGAAGAAGGTAGCTATTTTTTTCATAACTTCTGTTAATGCAGAAAGGATTATTATGATTTTAAAAATGCCAGATTGACAAACTCTTTATCTTCCATTTAAACATGGTTAGTTTTCTAGGGGCCATTCATTCTGTGCATACAACTAGTATGAGATGGGCTCTCTTTCTCAGTGATAATGGGGAGTTTTCAAACTGTTTTTGTGGGAGATGGGTTTTGGAAGGAATGATTACTGCCATCTAGCCAGAAAAAATATTTTGAGATGCAGTTGACTTTTTAGCAGGTGGTGGGTCACTATTGGAGACAAAAATAAACTTGGAGTCAGGATGATTTGGGGGCCAAATACTATTTCAGATGTTCGTTGCCCATGTGACCATGGGCAAATCCTAGAACTTCTCTGAGACTCAGTTTCATCAAATGTAAAATTGGCCTAAAAATAGCAGCTTCCTCATGGGGTTGTTTCACAGATCAAATAAGATGAAGTATTTAAGTACTTTATAGACTATTAAGTATCATATAAATGAGGACGATTATTATTCTTACCTGTTCCGATCATAACTGAAACATTCATTTTAGTTCCAGATCCCACAGGTTAGGAAGCACATTAATAAACTAGAGAATATCTTCAGAGTCACCCAGAATGCTGGGTATGGTCCTCAAGTCTATTCCATATCAAGGATGGTTGAAGGAATGGGGGATGCTTAGCATGTAGGGAGTGGGGAGGGGCATGACAGCTGTCTTCAAGTATCTGAAAGGATATCATCTGGAAAATGGATTAGATTTGTACCATTGTCCCAGAGGACAAAGATAGTAACAATTTGTAAAGAGACAGATTTAGACCTGACATAAAGAAAAAAATTCTAATAATTCAATATCCAGAAATAGAATGGGCAACCTCCAGAGGTAATGGATTCTCCTTCACTGCAGGTCTTCATGAAAAAGTCAGATGGCTATTTGTCAGGTGTGTTTTAGTGGGAATTTTTTAAAAGTATGGATTAGACCAGATAACCCCCAAATTCTCTTCCAACTCTGAAGTTCTATGATTCTGTAAAAACAGGATATAGCAAATCTTTCTTTTACAGCTTGGAGGAAAGGTCCCATTTGGTCTGGTACCAAGCACATGCAACTCAAGTCTCTCATATGACCAGGAACAACCTCATCTTAAACAAGGCACTTCTTTCCCCATATAGCAAAAGGATAGGGGAGCTGACTGTGCCTATCCAGCATGTATTGTGAAAGCATACGAAACAAATATGGGGAATCAGCAAGAGTTTATTGCTAAACCTGAGGGAGAGAGATGGTGACCAGTTGTTCAAATATGAAAATTACTCATACTATAGCCTGAGTGGTTAACATTGGGTTTATACCATTCCCCAAAGGACAAGTGGTCAAAGGATATGAATAAACAGTTCTCAAAAGAAAAATTGGAAATTATTAATAACCATAAGAAAGATTACTCCAAATCATTAGCAATGAGGAACACAAATCAAAACAACCCTGAAATTTTACCTTATACCCAGAAAATGGGTGAAGATAACAAAATATGGAAATAGTGCATTCTGGAGGGAAGAAAAAAATGGAAATAGTATATTCTATGAAAAGGTAGGCACACTAATCCGCTATTAGTGGAGCTCTGAATTGGTAGACCCACTATGGAAAACAACTGGAATTATGCTTCAAGAAAAAGTGGCTAAAACGTCTACCCTCTGTGACCCAAAGGTCATACTGCTAATCATATGTCTCAACAAGGTTCTGCGGGTCTCATATGTACCAAAATATTTGTAGTACCACTTTTTGTGGGAGCAAAGAGCTGGAAACTAGGCGGCCATTGATTGGGGCATGGCAAAACAGATTGTGGGCTGTGTAATGGAACAAATGATTAATATGCCATAATAAATGAGAATATGAAGAATTCAGAGAAATAGAAGACTCATGAACTGATATAGATGAAGTGCATAGAATCAGAGAAACTAAGAGAGGGAGAGAGACTACAGTGTCCAGGGAGAGAACAAAAAAAATTAGACTGAAAGGTATGGAATTATAGTGCCCAAGCCTGACCTCAAAAGAAAAGCTGAGAAAATGTGAACTCCCACCAGTGTAAATGTGAGGGGCTATGGGTGTGGCAAATTGTGTATGTTATTAGACATGGTCCACATATAATTTGGTTTTGTTTTCTTCTCTCTTTTCAAATGTTTGTTTCCCAGGAGGTTTTGCTGGGCTAAAAAACAAAAGGCATTCATTGAAAGAACAGTGAGATTAAAAAAGTGAGACTTGTGAAACTCTAAGATCCAAGGGAAGACCAGAGGATTTAAGAAGCAGGATGGATGGCATATGGCTAGAACTGTTTAAGAGAAGTCTCTCAAGGGCTGGACTATGTGATATCTCAAACCATTTTTGAATATTTGGAGGATTTTTTTAAAAATTTTATCCAAAAAGCAGAAGGAACAGAAATGGCCACTGGTAACTAAGCTGACATCAAGCACTCCTATTAATTTTTTCCAATCATCCATTTCTCTGGGGACTTAGAAGCAGCTTATCCATACAAAAGATTTGTTTGTTTCTTTCTCTCTTTCTTTTTAATGAGGTTTCCTACAGCAAAGAGGAGACACTCAGTCTGTGTTTAGGTGGGGGTCTTTTCCAGGGAACTCATAGGATCCTAGAATTTAGAACTAGAAGAGACCTTGGAAATCATGGGGTCCAGTGCACTGAGTTTACAGATGAAATTAAGGCCCAGAGAAAAGAAAACAATTTCCCTCAAATCACACATGGAGTAAGTAAAAACCTTGTATCTGAACCAAGATTCTCTGACACCCAGTTTGATATTCTTGCTACCAAGGGCTGATGCAAATACTAAAATCTCAGAGTTGGAAGAGAGCTCATAGGTCATCTAGCTGTCTCCCAAAGCATAAGCCCCTTTAAGATATCCCTAACAAGCTTCCATTTAAGGGCTTCAAAAGAGGGATCTTCAGGAGGTACCTTGAGTAGCAGTATCTCTTCTTTGAGACAGAGGAAAGGATAGTCAGGGTGGTAGTCCAGGAGGAATATAAAATGTAATAAACAACATGGAATGTAGTGCCTTTGCACATAGTGGGTGATCAGGAAATGTTCAGTCGATAAAAGAATCACGAATATGAATGAATGAATAAATGAACGAATGAATGAGTGAATGAATGAATGAGTGAATGAATGAATGAATGAGAATTAGGCAGTAAAGGTCTTCTTCTACTATTGACGTGAAGAATCAAATAGTCCCTGGGTTCGTGTTTAGAACTGATTTATTTTCTAAGTATTTATTTGCCTACTATATGCCCAGTCTTGTGCTAAAGAAGGAGAAAAAAAATTTAAGTACAAAACACAATTACTGCCTTGAGGGGTTTACAATCTACAATATATGATGCTCACAACAATCAGGGAGCAACCAAGATTTATCAAACACCATCAATCAATATTTATTATTTGTTGACTGATTGATTGCTAGATGGTGTGCTAGGTCCTATGGGACAATACCCAGAGGAATGAGATGATCCCCAATCTCAAGGAGTTTGCAACATTCTGAAAGGACAAGATATATAGAAAGTTAGATTTTTTTTTCCTCCAGATAATAGAGACCTGAACATGCTTATAAATAAAGGGAGAGAAGCTAGTGGAAATGGAAGATGGAAGAGAAAGGGTTGGGGCAGTAATTAAAGGAGTAGGACAGCCTATTAGGCTAGGAGAGGACAAGTGGAAATGAGAAGGAACCTTCCTTTCTTTGAGCCTGGACAGGGAAAAGGGGAGGAGGAGCTGGAAGGGACCTTTGAGTCCACCATGTTCAAACTTCTCATTTTACAGATGAGACCCCACAGACCAAGGAGGTAGAAATTAAATGACTTACCCAAGGTCACCAGGGGTGAGCATAGAGCTGAGATTCAAACCTATGTGCTCTGATTTCTTCCAAGAACACAAACAAAGTAGGGGAGTACTTCGGCCATCCACCTGCCACCCCTCATCCTTCTCCAGCCCTTCTTCCCTTTCTCACACTTTTCTGCAAACAACACAATGTAATCTGCAAAGAGGATTCATTTGGAGTCATTAAGTCAAGTTTTCAAAAGGTTTTAAAGTTTGTTTTTTCTCAATTCTAAATATATCCACAGATATTTGAATAAATTATAAATGCTCTCATTTCAAAGAACTAGCTCATGAATTCTCAACCTTTCCATTAAAAAAAAAAGTTAATGTCCATAAAAGCTCAGGGTATTTTCATGTAACATTACTGGATAAAACACACCTGACTGGTCATGCATATTGTATTTGCTGCCTGCGGTCTTACACTGAAAAGAGAATATGTAGCAACTTTTTGGAGGAGCACTCGTTACTCTCCTCAAATAACTTGGGTGAGATTTTTCATTCAGACGGAATCAGACCCAAAATGATTTAGTTCCTCTGCAAAACTTTTCTCAAAGTTTAATCCCCTGCCCTGTCTCCTGTCTCCTGTCTCCCTGTGTCCTTCAGAAAGAAGTGCAATACCATACTCTGATTGAGACTCCTTGGAAGGGCACCATTTTGAATTTCAGGGGTTCCATTACATTTATACAACAGATTGCCATTTCTTGCCGTAGATTCAGAGGCCTTGGAAATGATCCATGTCACAGGAATAAGGCAAAAAATAATGTCTGTAGCCAAAATATCCCACGTGGATGATCTTCCCCTAAAGTCTTCCTGTTTTGGGCACGTAGTTTCCTAATCCTGTCAGACATCCTTTATTTCATTGCCATGTAATCATGACCTTTTGAATATGTCCAGGGAATTAAAGGACACTTTTAAAAACTATAGTATCCTATGTATTTTTTTAAAGTCCCTTGAAAAAATATCCAATCCTAAAGTTCCATAGAGATTTACAGCCTTGAACTTTTACCGTTTACCATTTCAGACTTAGCCAAGATATCCTAAATAGGTGACAGAATCAGATGGGGCACCATTGCTCTTCATGGAAATGAGAAGTTTGTGTTCTTTTCTAGAGCTTTTTAGTTCCATTAAAAATATCATTTTTAAACATGTTAAGCTGAAAATTAATTAAATTTTCTCCGTCTTTGTTCACAAGTAGCATTCTGGGGCCTATTCCAATGGCACAGGCCAAAATAATCAGCTGTCACACCGGATTGAAGACCTTTCTGTGAACTTTCCTAGAGCCCTAAGCCCTCATGTTATTATTAAGGATAGAGTCCTCATATAATTAGCAGTGTTCATGTTATTAAGAAAAATGAGGACTTGCTTCTCTCTCTCTCTCTTTTTTCTTTTTTTTTTTTGGTTCTGGAGTATAGCCCAGCACACCACCTTTAGCTGGCTGCTGTGTTATTTGAGCTCATTTTCTCTGATTTTTCCAGGAGAAAAGGAGAAGGATATTTATCTTTTTCCTTCCCTTGGATTCTTGCAGGAGAAGCAGACATCCTGCCAAGCTGTTTCCCACTACCTCCAGTCTAGGTTGTTCGAGTTGAGGCCAACAGTCTGACCTCACTAGAGCTTATAAAGGACTTGACATGCCGACCCCAAGGACTCTGTAACATTTCAGCCCTATTTCCCAATTCTCTGGCTTCTGTCTAAGGTAAATTCAGGAAGAGGGTGGAGAGAAGTTATTAGGATTTTCTTTTATATTGTACAAAGATTTGAATACCATATGTGTATGTGCGTGTACATGCATAGACACACATAAACTCATTTAAGAATGCCTAGAACTCTTTTGACACAAGTGCCTCAGGTTTAAGAAAAGAACAGTCTCTCAAGCCGCAACCTACACCGGGATATCTTATGAGATTGGGGGAGGTCATTCTCCCAATAGCACCACCAGTTACATTTGTATGCATTCCATAAATGTTTCTGGGGCCATTGTGATTAGTACATACAGTCCTCAAAGCTATAATAATTGGACAGTGGCCAAAGAATACTAGCATAGTTGATTTTGACCCGTGTACATGACCACAGAGAATATATGGCATCAATACACTACTATACATAATACAATTCAAAGTAACACAATGTAAAAGACATGTATTAAGTGCTTACTGTATACAGAACACTGTGCTAGTCATTGAGGGAGACAGAAAATTTATATAAGGCATCTCCCTTGTCTCCATGGACTTTACAATTTATTAGGGAAATATACAAATGACCGTAATAAACAAGATTATATCATAAATAAATGAGAGAGCATTTTGTTCTGTGTCAGAATCAGACAAGGCTATCTGCAAAAGGTGTTGTTTGAGATGGGCTCTGAAGGAAATCTAGATGAGCAGATAAAGATTGTCAGGTAGGACTTTCCAAAAATAAGAAATATCCCAAGCAAAGGTCAGAGACATGAGAACTCAATGTCTTTGTGGGGTTGGTGGAAGGAAGAAAATGATCTAAGCTGGCAGGAATATACAGTGCTCCAAGAAGAAACATGAACTAACTAGCAAGGTAGGGTGACTCAAGATTGTATAAGATGCTGAATGCCAAACAGAGGAGTTTAGAAAGCAATAGAAAGATCAGTGACTAGAAGGGTGACATGATAAAAGATTACAAAGATTATTCTGAAAGCAATAGGAAGAATGTATTGGAGAAATGAGAGTGAAGGTGGGGAAAGAAGCTACTGCAAGCATCACAGGGTGGTTGTGAGGAAAGCAGTCTTCAAAGCCTAAAGTACTTTATGAACGTGAATTATTATTTTTATAGGTGTACGGGTATTAATGAGAGCCTGTACTAGTGTGCAGCAAGGCAAGAGAAAGGCCAGGGAAATGTAGGAAATGTTGCAGATTTGTGACAGACAGACCCCTATAATTGAGGATGTGAGAGGTGAGGCGAGAAGTAGGGTCAAAGGTAACCCAAGGTATGGATGCAGGAAACTGGGAAAATCTCAGGGCCATGGGCAGAAATGGTGACATCACAAAGAAGATTATCAGGGGAAAGACAATGAGCTCAGTTTGGGGCATGTTATATTTATGCAATCAACAAATAGGCACTTTTATTAAATGCCTGCTCTGTACCAATTATTATACTAAGCTCGAGGGGTATGACTACTACCACTACTGCTACCATTACGATTAGCACAACTACTACTATTACTGCTACCACTATCACTACTACTGGGGCAGCTAGGTGGTGCAGTGGATAGAGCACCAGTGCAGGAGTCAGGAGGACCTGAGTTCAAATCTCACCTCAGACACTGGCACTCACTAGCTGTGTGACCTTGGGCAAGTCACTTAACCCCAATTGCCTCATCCTGGGTCATCTCCAGTCATCCTGATGAATATCTGGTCACTGGATTCAGATGGCTCTGGAGGAGAAGTGAGGCTGGTGACCTGCACAGCCCTCCCTCACTCCAAACAAAGTCAAGTGCAAGTCATGTCATTATTTCTCTGATAGCATGGTCTTCTTTGGCAATGAAGGACGAACACACATCATTACTACTACCACCACCACCACCACCACTACTACTACAATTACCACTATTATTACTGCTACCACTACCACTACTACTATCCCCACTACCACTACTAGCACTGCTGCTACTGCTTCTGCTGTTGCTGCTGCTGCTACTATTACTAATATCTAGCATTTATATAGAGCTTCAAGGTTTGCAAAGCACTTTACATGTTATCTAATAATTACCATGAGTCATCTCATGGTTCAGGTAGGTGGCACAGAGGATATAGCGTGGGGCCTCAAGTCAGGATGACCTGAGTTCAAGTCTGATCCAAGATACGTATTAGGTGTGTGATCCTGGTTAAGTAACTTCTGTTTGCCTGAGTTTCCTCATCTATGAAATGGTTATAATAATAGCACCTGCCTCCCAGGGTTGTTGTGATAATCAAATGAAATAATGACTCTAAAGTACTTAGCACATAATAAGTGCTATATAAATATTACATTAATTATTAAAAGCAACAAAAAATGAGACAATCCCACTTTCAAGGAGTTTACACTCTAAAGGTGCCCCAGAAAAACGCAGAAGAGAAAGTAGAACTGGAGAGATAGATTTGAGATGCATCTGTAACTGTTTCTAGTCTTGGAATTGAATGAGATTACCAAAGGAGAAAGTCTAGGGAGAAATGAACTGTGGACCTACCCTTGAGGTACACTCACATTAAAGGATAATATAAAGATTAAGAGATCAATAAAGGACAGAAAAGTGACTGGAGAGATAGGGGAAGTAGGGTGTATGTGTCTCTAAAAGAGGGAGTGATCAAGCTGCTGAGAGGATGAGGACTTGGAAAAAAAGTCATTGGCCCTGATGATTAAGAGGTCATCAAGGACTTCAAAGAGCAAAATTTCAAGAGTGCGGTGGGGGTGAGAACCTGGATTGCAAGGGGCCAAAGAGAGCTTGTGTAGAGAGAAAGCGAAAGCAACACATGTAGGTAACTTCAAGAAGCTTAGAAATAAATATGGAAATAAGTTTTGCATGACTTTACATATGTTATGGGTATCATACTGTTTTCCTTCTTAATGGATGGGGGTGGGGCTGGAGGGAAGGATAGAATTTGGAACTCAAAATTTTAAAAAGAGTGTTAAATTGTAAAAGAATTTTTTCAAGATTTTTTTTTAAAGACAGAGATGGAATAGTACCTGAATCAATAAATAAAAAATTGATTAAGCAGCTGCTCTGTTCCAGGCACCATGCTAAAATGCTAGGGATACAAAAGAGGCAAAAAAACAGTTCTCACTCTCAAGTATCTTACAATCTAGAGGGGGAGACAATATGCAGAAAAATATACACAAAATAAGCTCTATGCTGAAGTAATAGGAAATAATTAACAGACAGATGAAGGAAAACTGTGTGTGTGTGGTTGTGGTTATTTATTTTTTCTAGAACTGGGAATACTTGAGCATGTTTGTAGGGAGACAGGAAGTAGCTACTGGCAAGGAAAGAGAATCAAGATGCATGGGGTGGAGGGTCACTTCTGGACCAAGGTCTAAGATGAGAAAGGAGGGAATATTATCAAGGGTTGAAGGAAAGGAATTAGCCTTAGTGAGTGATACGGATATCCTTTCTTCTGTAACCAGAGGGAAAGAAGAAAAAGATAATGATTCCAAAAAGGTTCAAGGGAAGGAGGAAATTCACATAGCATGGCCTCCATCTTCTCAGTGGAGAAGACAGCTAGCTGATCAACTAAATGGTCTGGTTGGGATAGGAAGGAGAGGAGGTTTTGGAGTATGGTTACTAGAAAAGGTCTGGTACAGCGGCAGGGAGAAATGAGTACAGAAGGCAGTAAAGAAAGGAAAGATTGTCAAGCTGAGGTTATATACCACACGTCTGATCCAGAATTTACATTGAGGTTTATGTAATGATGCAGCACCCACATCAAGACATCAGAGTTCTCTTTCCTCCAAATGGGGTGGTCACCTACAAGTGAGTATGTGTTAAACAAGTAGCCCAGACCCAAACACCCAGCTCTGAATCCCTAACATGCAATGACCACTTACAGCTGGGTCTAGTTTGGGACACCAAAGATCTGTTTGAAAAAACAAACACAAAATAGGGTCCAGCTGTCTGGCCCGGGTTAGAAGGCTCACATTTAAAAATAAAAATGTTCCTATATGTTTTCCAACTGTTCCCGCTTTAGAGTGTGGCTGTAAAATCAACCCATGAAATCAATGAATCAGGGCAGTTCACTAGTCTGTTTCAAAATAATGAATCAATAGATGGAAAGACAGGAGGCATCTGGCCTCTAAACAGTGAGATCACAGTATGACATAAATGTCATCACAGGATCTTGGGATTTTTCCAAGATGGAGATAGTTCTCTGAACTCCATTCTGAATTAAAAGAGGTCTAGATTGCCCCCACATAATGTTCTCTTCATTCATAAACATTTTTACTTTTGCTTTTATTTATTGGGTGCTGACAGTCTCCTTGGTGCTCTACAAAACCTAGAGTAAATTACTGTCTCTCTGCCTAATTAATATATTACTAATTCATAGGATTGGAATTTTAGACCTAGAAGATTATTTAATCCAAATCCCTCATTTTATAGATGAATAAAATGAGACCCAGAGAGACTGAAGCTGCTATGTTATTCCTGAGGAAAGAGTATCAGTCCTAGACACGATAGTTTTGGGTTTTTTGTTGTCAATTGTGTCTGACTCTTTGTGACCTGGCTTGGGGGTTGTCTTGGCAAAGACACTGGAATGTTTTGCCATTTCCTTTTATAGCTTATTTTACAGATGAAGAAACTGAGGCAAACAGGGTTAAGTGACTTACCCAGGGTCACACCTGGTGCCCTAGCCAGTGCACCATCTAATTCTTTTCCAAGGAATATAGGTCTTTAGTTTAAATAAAGGAGATAGAATGTATATGTAGAACCTATATAAGATGGCACTCCATCTCAGGGGAGGGAGGGGGGATGGAGAAGGAGGAAAGGGAAAAAATCTAAGATATATGGAAGTGATTGTAGAACACCAAAAACAAATAAAATAATTTTTAAAAATAAAATAAAGGGGATAAAGCACAAAGAAATTCGTGGTCACTCTCAAATTTTCTGTGTCATAATGAAATGACATGCCAGGTTTTTTTTTTTTAATTTAACCATAGTAGAGAAAATCTTTAATATTCATGTATTCATCAGATGGAGTTAAAAACTGAAAATTTTATAAGCATAAATATCATCTGATTTTTTTAAAACAAGCAGCTAATTACTATAGCTGCCCAGCCTAAAACTCGGCCACAATCCCTACATGGAAGAAAATCCTGCAAATGTTCACATTTGATGCCGTTAGCCAGTGCAGAGGGCAAAGCTGGGATGTGGGCAAAGACCTCACAGAAGTTTCCTGGGAGTCTATCAGTCAAAATCTGCAAGTTTGGTAGAAGGCTCAGGATTTGATGAAGCATGATGAGCCTAAGAGCTGAAGTTTCTTATTTCTGCTTCCAGGAACATTGGAAGGATCAGATAATATCACCTGTGTAAAGCACTTTGTAAACCTTTAAGCATAATGAAGACAATGCTAGCTAATCATTGGTGGGGCCAATCTGAGGGACTCCTGAGCTCAGAGGACCTTTCATGGAGTTGAGTGTGTGCACGCTGCTGAGCGTCACAGACTTTGTTAGGCTCATGCAACAGCTCTTGATTGGTCCTCATGAGTCCCTGTACCTCAAGAAGAATTGTATTGGAAAGAGAATTGTCAGCTCTTGTGGAGGAGCCTTCCCTTTGCCCTGTGCACTCCCTGAGAAAAGTTCTGTAAATGGCTAAGCCTCTTTTTTGGGGGGTTCTGTTCTCCATGAATACAGTCTCTTTCCCTTGGTCTACCAGCAGTAGAAGTGGAGAGAAAGGATTTCTCTTGCCTCCCCACCCAGTCCCCTAGCTGAGGCAATGCCCATTAGAACATGGCAACAGGTTTATTCACTGACCTAGACAGAGACCTGATTCCTTGAGTTTCTTTTTTTTCCTTCTGCCTTTCTGTTTCTATTCCTGAGCACAGGTCAGCAATGAGCAACAGAGCTGAATCCTTCCAACCTTGCTGAGCTTGGGTCAAGGATTAACAGTACAAGTCATCCAAGCCCCTTAGCCTTATGGAATACCATATTCTACACCTCCAGATCTTTTCATGTAGAACTGCAACGTCTCGTGTAATCCTGACTGTGGCTCCATGATATTTCAATTGTTTCTTTCTGCCTGCTTGCAGTATTTTCTCTTTGCCCTAGTAATTTTGGAAATTGACCACACTATTTCTTGGCATTTTCAATGTGGGATCTCTTTTAGGAGGTGACTGGTGGATTCTTTTGATGACTATTTTACCTTCTGGGTCTCAGGACCTTGATAATTTCCTGAAAGATGCTGTCCAGACTCTTTCTTTCATCATGGTTTTCAGGGAGACCAATAATTTTTCAATTGTATGTCATATATACAAGTCTTGTCATCCAGTACAAGATAATTATCAGAGAAAAAATAAAACAAGTCAGCTTTATAAGGGCAGGAAGGGAGGATGGAAACAGATCTGTTAGGGACCCCAGGTGGAATTGGTCACACTGAAAATAATAAAGCACAATAGATTTTTATAGGTCCCTTATCTCAGTCAAATAAGACCAGGCATTGGGGGAAGAAAGGAGGAGCCTAGACCTGAAGACTGCTGCTGATTCATGCTGCGTGAAAACACCCAGGGGAATCAGCAGCTAATTCATATTCAGCCTCTCTTGTGGATGACCTGACTTCAGCAAGTTGACTTGGGATTTAAACTTGTCTGGGAATTTAGAAGGATGGGGAGGCTACTGAGGTGAAGCTGGCCAGTTAGTACTCATTTGGTGGCCCTTCCTTACTCAAATCGCTAGATGCCCAGTGAGATAATAACCATACACTTTGCAAACCTTAGAGTGTTATATGAAAGATAGCTATTATTATCTCATTTCATCCTCACAACAATTCTGGAAGGTGAGTGCTATTATTATCTCTATTGTACAGATTGGGAAGCTGAGGCAGAAAGAGGTTCAGTGTCTTTCCCAGGGTCATACAGCTGGCATGCATCTAAGGATGGATTTGTACTCAGGTCTTCCTAATTCCAGGTCTAATGCTCTCTATCCGTCTAACTGCCTAGGTGGGAGATGAGTTCCATGAAAGCCCGGTTCTTGGAATTGAGTGCCATGATCAGAAAGAGCATTTGCTAGAAGGAAAGGCTAAAGAAAACCAGAGCCATGGTCCAGACTGACCAGTAAATCTGAACCTCATGAGTAAGCCAGACCATGCCCATGTGGGGTGAATGTGAAATATCACTTCAGTAGTTCCACTACATGTCTTTACCTTTTTGAGAGGAGTTTAATGAGTATAATGAACTATCTGAGATTTGTTATGTTTCTGGATTTCTTCTTGTGTACATTTGAGGTCTGGGATATCTTAAGCATTTTCTGTGGGGGAGGAAATAAACCCCTGCCCTATGGCTAATATTTGTACTGAGTACCTCCCAGAGAGGAAGAAAGAAGCTTGACTCCCTTTGGGGAGGGGAGTCAGGCCCACTCAAGATGAATCCAAGTTCATGGGAGCCCTGAACCTCTATAGGAAGGAGAGACCGTGGTTCATATGACTAAATAAAACCTTTAGGAATGGGAAACCGCATGGTATAAGCAAGCTTGTGTGTATTATGGATCACTTTGGCTTTCTGATGTCTCAGAATCGTGTTTTTAAATGCATAAAATAAAATATGTTGGATTACAAAGGCAACTAATTATATTGAAATGGTTATCACAATGATTATTAAAAAACTCATGGATCCCAGAGTGAGAAGCCATGGTAAAATGGAAAAAACATTGCACTGGGGATCAAAGGATTTTAACACTGTTGTTTACTTACTATGCAACTTTTGGCAAGTCATTACAAGGGTTGTACCTCCCTTGGACTCAGTTTCCTAATCTGTGAAAAAAATGAGGGTGTGAATGGGTGCCTGGTAAAGTGAGCAAAAGGACGGGGCAATTTATATGAAGACAACATTATAGATTTAAAAAACTATTTTGGAAGACTTAAGATTTCTGATCAATTCAACGACCAATCATAATTCCAAAGGAACAAAGATGAAGCATGTTACTTACCTCCCAATACAAGAAGGGATGGACTCAAGATGTTGAATGAGACACATGTTTTTGGACTGGCCAATGTGTGAATACCTCACTATGCATATTTGTTACAAGGGTTTATTTGTTTCTTTTTCCAATGGGCAGAAAGAGACAGGAGGAGGGAAAATGAATGCTTGTTAATTTTTTTAATCAGAATTTAATAAGCTTTTTTTTTAAGGATTATAAAAGTTGCCTAATCCAACCCACATTTTATGGATGAGGAAGAGAGAGTCAGACTAGATAATTTCTATTCCTTCCAGTACTAATTCTATGATGCTATAAACTGTGATGGTTAGGATTATAAGTATATGCTGAATTGGATAGAAACAAGGTCAAATGGACTTGAAATCTCTGGAAGAACTTTGCTAAGATTCCTGGAAGTCATTTTTATAGAGGTGAAATAAGACTCTGTTATGAGGCTTGTTTTGAACATGAGAATAACATTCGCTTTATGGGTATTCCATGCTCCAGTGAGAAAAGTATGTGTGTATAACTTTTATCTTTATTTGTATAATGGATGGGGAGAAGGGTTAATATATTCTGAAAGCAAAGGTAAAAACTAGTCCCAAATTAACATGATCAATGCGTGTCCATAGTTTCATCTCATATATTGACAAGTAGATCCTGAGTTCTCACAAGTGTAATTAGTAGTAGTATCAGCTTCTCCCATACTCCAATCCATTCTCCACACTGATGCCATATTCTTAAAATACGGTTCTGACCAAGCCACTATTCTCAAGAAGCTTCAGTGACTCCCTATGGCCTCTGGCATAAAAATTAAACTCTTCTGCTTGGCATTTAGTGACCTTCAGAGTCACATTCCAACCTATGATTCCAAGTTGATGACATTACTCCTTGCACACTTTAAATACTGACAAGACTGACCAACTGGTAACTGCCTTCCATCTCCCATCTCTTTGCCTTTTCCCAGACTGGAACTTTCTCATTCTTCACCTATGCTTCTTAGAACTCCTGGCTGCCCTATCTATAGTCATATGAAGAAATGCTCTGAATCACTGTTGATTGGAGAAATGCAAATCAAAACTCTGAGGCACTGCATCACATCTATCAGATTGTCTAACATGACAAAACAGGAAAATGATAAATGTTGGAGAAGATGTGGGGAAATTGGAACACTAATATATTGCTGGTGAAGTTGTGAACTGATCCAACCATTCTGGAGAGCAATTTGGAACTACACGCAGAGGGCTATATAATTGTGCATACCTTTTGCCCCAGCAATACCACTTCCAGGTCTGTATCCCAAAGAGATCATAAAAAAGGGAAAAGGACCCATATGTACAAAAAAATTTTTATAGCAACTCTTTTTGTGATGGCCAAGAATTGAAAATTGAAAGGTTGCCCATCAGTTGGGGAATGGCTGAACAAGTTGTGGTATATGAATGTCATGGAATGGTATTGTGCGATAAGAAATAATGAACAGGAGGACTTCAGAAAAACCTGGAAAGACTTGTATAAACTGATGCTGAGTGAAGTAAGCAGAACCAGGAGAACATTGTACACAGTAACAGCCACATTGTTCGATGACTGACTTTGATAGACTTAGCTCTTCTCAGTAATGCAAGAATCTAAGACAACTCCGAAAGACTCATGATGAAAAATACTGTCCACATTCAGAGAAACAACAATGGAGTCTGAATGTAGACTATTTGCTCTCTTTTTTTTTGTTTTTGTTGTTGTTTTGTTTTGTTTTTCTATTTTCTCGTGATTCCCCCCATTGGTTCTAATTCTTCTTTACAACATGACTAATGTGAAAATATAAAAAGAAAAAATAACTCCTGGTATCCTTCAAGGCTCAGATCAAATACTACCTTCTCTCTTAGACCCTCAAATGTTAGTATTTCAAATCCCACTTCCACAAAAAAATATTCTGTTGTACCCACTTATCTGTGTATATTTCCTCTGTTTCCCCTCCCCCTCAGTAGAATCTAAGCTTCTCATGTGCAGGAACTATTTCACTTGTTTTTGTGTTCTTAGTGCCTAGCATAGTGTGTGACCATATAGTACATGCTTAATAAATGCCTTTTCTTTTTTTTTTTTTAACCAGATACATAATTTGATTGGTATAGGAAGCATTCACCCAGTAAGGATCTCCTTCTACCACTGCAAATCAACCCTTATTCTGGAGCTTATACTGTTAGAGAGCTGTCTGAGGCATCAAGAAGAAATGTGACTTTTCTAGGGTCATACAGGAAGCAAGGCCTTGAACCTGGGTCTTTCTGGCTCTAAGAACAGCTCTCAATCTCTCTCTCTCTCTCTCTCTCTCTCTCTCTCTCTCTCTCTCTCTCTCTCTCTCTCTCTCTCCTCTCTATCTCTCTCTCCTTCTCTATCTCTCTCCTTCTCTCTCTCTCTCCTCTCTCTCTCTCTCCTTCTATCTCTATCTATCTATCTATCTATCTATCTATCTCTCTATCTATCTCTCTATCTATCTATCTCCACTGTACCAAGCTGCTTCTAAAAAGTGTTTATTGAAATTGATTGAATTGAATTGCTTATGGGCAAATTCATTTTGTTGGTACCTTTCAGTTCTCATCTTCATCTTGCTTTTTTCTTGACTCACACTTCATATTCATCCATCTTCTTCTTATCTTCCTGTTCCATTCCTGTACACTGACCCATCTTGAACTCTGTGATTCCTGAGTTCTTGCTGACCTCTTTGGCAAGATGACTTTCCCTTTCTCTCTTTCCAGTTTAAACTATGATCTCATTCTTTGACCACCATTTCATTCACCCCCATCTCCCTCCCTGGTTTTCTGATATCTGCTTCCTCCTCCATGTCTGGGCATACTGGCTTTCAGCCATCAACTTTTGTTTGGCCTATCGTTCCCTTTTATCCAATACAACTAAGCATGTGTTAGCCAGAAGCCAATTCAGACTGAGGGAAACTATAAGACATATAAACATAATTTTGCAAATCTAAGTCTATAACATGCTATGGGATGATGCCCCAACTTACAAATAAGTTGTGTTTCAAAAGTTAGTGTGTAAGTTGATTATTGAAATTAAAAGCACACTTTTCATAAAAAATTTTTTAATTGGTGCTTAGGTTCCCAGGCTAGCCCATAAGAACCATAATGTGCTTGTACCCAAAGGACAGTGCAAATACTTGTATTTCCTTTTTTCATTTTAAA
This sequence comes from Notamacropus eugenii, assembly GCF_028372415.1. Lineage (NCBI taxonomy): Eukaryota > Metazoa > Chordata > Mammalia > Diprotodontia > Macropodidae > Notamacropus > Notamacropus eugenii. The sequence continues at coordinate 105,160,223 of NC_092877.1, read as the reverse complement.
TATTGCTTCTATGTGAAATAGTCCCTGAGTTCCAATTTGTAGTTGTTGTTTGTCCTTCTTTGCTGAAGAAGACCATGCCATCAGAGAAATGATGATATGACTTGCCCTTGACTTTGTTTTGAGTGAGGGAGGGCTGTGCAGGTCACCAGCCTCACTTCTCCTCCAGAGCCATCTGAATCCAGTGACCAGATATTCATCAGGATGAGAGGAGATGACCCAGGATGCACTGGGAGACCTTGGACCCTTTAGGCCAAGGTCTTTGCAGGTACTGACTTAGGGTAAGGTAACGCTCATTCATTGAACAGGCCTGTTTAAGAAGTAGCCAGGGCATGGCCCCTTCAAAGAGGCAAAGAAAAGAAAGACATCAGGCTGGGAGGGAAACAGCAACAGTTACTATTGATAATCACTCTAAAGCCAGGAGGGTCCAAAAGAACCCCTAGGCCGGGGCCCATTGGCATCCCTGCTTCAGAGTACTGTAGGTTAAGGTTTGGGGAAAGGAAAAGACAGGAGAGGGGACAGGAGGGGAGGAGAGGAAAGGGAAAGGGAAAGGGAAACTGGAAAGGGAAACTAGCCAGTAAAACCCAAGTCAACTGGGTATCTTTTGGCCATCCAAATTTACCTTCCTTTGGACAGGAGAAGAAAGAGAAGGGGGAGGCAGACAGGAAAGGAGGAGCTAAGTTACCCAGTTAGCTAGGTCCCCATTCAGCCAGCTGTGTCCAACTTAAGTTACCAAGGATACCACTGTCCCAGGCAGTGGAAGGAAGACTGTCCTGTCAGGAAGCATGAAATGGGAAACTTTCATCAGTAAAGTCTCAGGGCCCCAAAAGACAGATAGGGGCTCCTATCTCAGGAGCCAAATGAAATACCATTCTGTGTCAGTAGCTTAACTCTACATCTGTATAAAAGAAGGCCTCTTGCTAGATTAGTCACTAACCAGGTGTTCTAGATTGAGGAACACAAGGCAATTGCCCCTAAGAGATTCTGAGAGTAGGAATAGGGGTTTACTTTCTTCCTCTGTAAGCATAGGTCATTCAGATATGAAATTGTTCCTTGATCAGGATCTACCTGACTTTGGCCATGAAAGCCAAGGAAATGATGCTTTCTCCCCGCTCCAGAGAAGGTTGGGGAGGGATGGAATACCACTTTTAAACTGACAACAGAAGACTACTACAACCTTGACTTTGCTGCTGCAGTCGGGGTGGTGTCTAAGTGGCTGCCCTTTCTGACTTTATGTACTTATCCTTCACAGATTCCCTTATGACCACTCAAATCCAATGGTTTTCAGAAGTTAGGGAAAGCATCTATCAAGAGTGCTTCACCAGGTAGCAAGGCATCATTTTCTAGGATTCTTGTAAGTAGTGCATCTACTTGTTGCCTATTTTGAGGTATCTTTGTTTCCTGTGATCCCTGAGATGGTAATTAGATATGTTAGTGGGGGTTGTCATTCATCCGGGACTTCCTGTGCAAAGTGGATATGACATGCCAAGGACAGGGAAGTCAAGCAGACCCCGGTTTCCTGGCCAGATAGTGCCAGCAAATGAGTAATCTTGGCTTTGGAAAATGAACATTTATTAAATAAAATTAAATAGTTCTGTTTTCAGTCATGGATTCTGTCTTCTCAACTTTAAATCATGGACAACCTCCGTGACTTTGTTATCCCTGACTCCTTTGGAGGCTCGATTCAGGCATTATCTCCTATATTAGACCATTCCAGATCCACACCCATCCCCGCCCCAGCCAATACTGTTCTCCCACACTCAGAAATTATTTTGTATTTGTTACATATGTTATTTTGCCTTCACATATCTATATACATGTTCCAGTGAACTTGTTGGGGGATGCAAAAATTACATTTTATCTTAGTATCTTTAGCGTGATGTCTAGTACACAGTAGGTGCTTACTAAATGCTTCTGTTTAATTGAATAGAGAATTGTGCTTCTTTTGGCATTAGATCTAAGTCTGAAATGTTCTCCTACAGGGAGATTCTCAAAAGCAAATTTAAACATTGCTGGCAAATCACAAACTGTCCGGAAGTATTCAGCTTAGAGATGGGTTTTGGAATGCTTGGGGCTTTTTTATTCTTGTTATATCTTGAAGTTTTAGTAGAATATTAGGTCTTTCAGGGGAGGAACTGCCTCATTTTGGTATCTGTATTGCCAGTACCTAGCACAGTGCCTGACACATGGTAGGCACTTAATAAAACACTTGCTGCTTGATTCTTAGAAGGTTCTCATTGCCCATCATTGAATCCAGAGAAGCTATATAGTATAACATGTTGGTTATAGGGTTAGAAAGACCTGTGTTCAAATCCTGCCTCAGACATTTGTTAGTTGTGTAATCCTAAGAAAATTATTTAATCTCTGTCTGCCTTAGTCTCCTCCACTGCCTCAAAGGGCTATTGTGAAAATCGAATGAGTTAATATAGAACTTTGAAATGCCCTATAAATGCTTGTTATTATTACTATCTCTGTCATCACCAGTGTTGACAAGGGCAAAAGGAAAATCAAAATTCCTTGCTGCAATGAAGCTTCCAGCAGCCCTCAAAGACCAGAACCCAGTCACCCATTTTCTGAAGACTGCCTAGCAGAGCAGGGGGTCAAAAATCTCCATGACATTGCCTCCTTCCTAATATTTCATGTTTTATTTCACATGATAAGGTTGAAAGAACTCACTTGACTGTTATATTTATAACCTTTCTTTCATCAAAGAACTTCAAGACCAGAGTTTGTAAACATATCTGGATCCTACTCTCAATTGTAAACCACTGGAAAAGAAAATGAAATGAGGCCTAAGCCAAGCAACTATCCTCTCTCTAACAGGCTCCTCAGTCATAGAAAAATGAGTAAATAAGTCTTTGGTATCTGTTAAGAGCTAAACACCAAAAAACAAGACTTAAAATCTGACCCATGTTCAGACCAGCTGAGGAAAAAATACCCCCAAATGAGAAGCCACAATCCCAGAACAGAAGAAAATCAAGCAGCCCCCACTGATGTTGCAACCAGATAGCTCTTCCCAAGCCCAGACACACAGTCCCCAACAGCTAGCATTCTCACTAACTCCTAATTAACAGTTTTGTTTGCTTCCAATAAGCTGCCAACCGACCGGTAGCAACCACAGTGGCACAGGAGAGCTAATTGTTCAAAATTAGAAATAGAAAGAAAAGCAAGGAATATCAGAAAAGAGTTCTGATGTGACCTAAGGTTAGATAACACATGTTCCATCTTCTCACCAGGCAGAAGTTTCCAAGCCCTGACCTTGCAGCTTCATTCATTCCAGATTAATTAAAGAGGTTGGTAAAGGTCGGCTTCCTCAAATAAAAAGGGACAAACAAGCGGTCATGCCATGACCAAAACATGCTGGCATGCCAAGAAATGTGCAGCCGACTTCCTTGTTTGCAAATCAAAAGCATAGAGGGGAGCCAAACCTCATGATACTGTCAGCAGCCCCATTTTAGAACATAAAAAATGATGCTATATCTGTGGCATATGCATATTTACATAAATAAGTATTTGTTGAATAACTGACTACGTTCTTCTCTAGAGAACCCTAGTGAATATCCTGGAAAGGGAAGAACAATTAGCAAATTCATGATTATGCTTCTACTTAGACTTCTGTTCCTAATGCTTGCTAATTTATTTAAATGAAAGCATGTCAGAGCAATGAGTACATGAAAATGTTACCTTTGCTGAGTCCTCTTGGTATATTAAATACAAATATGTTCACTTTTTATTGAGGGTCAACAACAGCCCTTATCTAAGTAGACAAAACTTAATCCTATATAGCCTTGGCCATAGTCAGCTACTCTGTATTAATTATGAATTTATTTATTCATGATTAATTTCATAATTCTCTTCTTCCTTGAAATCTTTCTTAATTCCTCTTAACCAGAAGTTAGCTATCCCTCTCCATATATTTCTGAAAATGTAAAAGGACTGTATTTACACTTATCCTGCACATAGCAAAATTTGGTTGGTATTGTTCTATATATTTTTGTCTTATTTCCTCTCCTAGATATTAAGCTCCTTGAGAACGTGTTTTCATTTATCTTTCATGTCCTTCATACTAAAATGTGGCATAGCCTTCCACACATAGATGTTTAATGGACCTTTATAGAATGAATGGAAGAAAATAGGAGAATTTGTTCAGTACAGACAGCAGAATATCTTGCTTTTCAAAAAAATTTTTTTGACTAAAAACAAGCCAAAGACTTGCAGGTTTTTGCCGAAAAACCTAGTCTGGTCAAAGGGCTGATGGCTAACACTGTGACGTTCTCGAGGTGGGCTGACATTGTGTTTATTTCTCATGGCACTCTCCTCTATATGTTTTCTTACTTATCTGCCTTCCAGTATTCCAGCTCATTTTCCCATTGTCTGAAGGACAATAACAGCTAGGGTGGGGGGAGGCCTGGCTTGCCAACCCCAAAGGTGAACAAAAGGATCCTGGTTTTTGGCAAGGACAGGAGGAAGTTAAAGACAGCCATGGTCCTGTCCAGACTAGGACTGATTTGACATTGTCTCTATTAGAAGAAGCTGTGGGGTTTGCTCTGAGTCAGGCCCACCCTGGGCATGCTACTGTATTTACCCAGTCTGATCTTCTCTGAGACCTCACTGAAAAGGGTCTGCACTAAGAATGTGCTGATTATCCACTGACTGCCCACACAACCTGGAAACTGGGTGATAGAGGGAATCATCGGACAAAGAAGAAAGAGACATCACTCTCCCAGACTCCTGCTGAGACAGGAAAGTCCAGGTTCCAGCCTATCTTTGGTGACAGTGGTCGCAGGAAGGACCTAGGTCTGCGAAGTAATAAAGGTAAGATTTCCTCTCCCATCTACCAGGGAGGGAACCTTGTGAGCTGTCCCAGATAATAATACCTGAATGGCTGTGGAACAGGGGAACTGAGATTTCAGTGCCAGAGTGAAGAGGCTAGAAGTAAGAAGAGAAAAATCTCATAAGTTTCTTCCTCTCCTTCTTATTACTTCCTCCCCTTCATATACACTGGAAAGATCTTGAAATTCCCAGTCTCCAGTGGGATCCTCTGGCTTCTATGTGATTATAGGTTTGTCTGGATATTGGAATCTTACTTCCCGGGCTTTCAGAATGTAAACTAAAAGTCCACTACAATCTTCAAAAAACAGAGAATGCTTATGTATTTCCCCTCCCCCAAGCATTTCAATAAAAATTCTAGGAGTGATGATGATAATGATTTCTTGTATGTAAATAGTATTTTTCTTCCTAGGAGAGGCTTTCATAGACATTATTTCATTTTATTCCTGTAATTTGATGGTAAAATGAGAATCAGATTATTATCCCCATTTCATAGATGTGGAAGCTGAGGCACCGTATGGCTAAGTGACTTGTTCATGGGCATACAAGTTAGACCAAAAAAAGGGGAAAAAACCAACCTGTTTTCTTATTCTGTTTTTGACTCTTTCCACTAAGTTGTCCTACTTTACTGCTTTGGTTCATTTCCTAGCAGTAGGAATGCAACCCAGATGTCCCTAGCAGGCTCTGTAAGGTGGTTTCTAGTCAATAATGGCTTAGCCCTTCTCCAGCTTCATATGGTACCTTTGTCATGCACTTCATATGTACAATTTTGTTGTGGAATTGTTTGTATTATATCTTCCTCTTCCTAGACCCTAAACTCCATAAGGGCAGAGACATTTTAAATTTTGCATCTCCTTCAGTTCCTCCCCTAATGCTCCCATTCATGGTAGAGGCTTCACAAATATTTGTTGAATTTTAACTCAATTAAATGATGCTAAGGGAGTCAATATAGTGCAGTGGGAAAGCACTAGATGTTGACTCAAAGAATCTGGATTTGAATCTCTTGGCTTTGTCTTTTACTACCCATGTGACCATAGATACATCCCCTAACTTCTCTGGATCTCATCTGATGTCTAAGGTCCTTTCAGGTCTAAACATATAATTATCTCTACTTATAAATCAACAATTATAATCTATGTGCTCAGCATTATGGTTGGTATTGTAGGGTGATACAAATGAACTTGGTCAAGGAACTTAAAATCTAGTTGGGAAAATTAGACATGAAGCCATCAGAGGATCGCCCAAGACAAGGTGCAGATAAGAACATGTGAGGGCAGGTCATAGGTACTCCTTAAGCAAGTATGCCTTAATGCTCAAGGAATTCAGATGGAGGAAGAGATCATTAGGAACTGGACAAGGGTTCCCCCCATCGAGAGTGGAAAGGGAGAGAAAGAAGATGAAAGGGGAGAAGATCAGAGGAAAGGAGGGGAGATAGGAGGGAGAGAGAAGGGAGGAGTAAAACTGCTCAAAAATCTTTACAGGGGATTTGTACTGCTGAGCAAAAAACCAAATAGCCCTCCCAATATACAAATGAAACAGAGAATAGGAAAACAAACCATTCTTAAAGAACACCAGAAAACAAAAACGTAAAGAATATTTTAAAAATTTAAGTCAAAATCACATTATCATATAATTGACATTGCACTAAATTTTCATGAAATGTAACCTCATTAACAGCAACTCAGCACTTATCTAATATAACATTTTTAAAACTGACTACTTGCAAAATGCAATTAGTTTTTTTTTTACTAGAATGTTAAATTTAAAAATTTACATAATTTTGACATTTGGTCTTATTTATTTGAGAGCTAAGAAAATATAGCTAGAAATATTTTTAAATAAACTGTATTGTTTAGGAAATATGTGTAGACCACCCTTTTGTAATTAAATAAAAACTAAACCTTTAATATATACTTTATCATAATAAGATAAACTTGTACACAAAATTCCCAAATTGTAATTTTATTCATAAAAAGCTACAATTAAAAAACAAATTGAGGAAGTCTGCCACTGAAAATAATAAGATAAAACTGCACCATCCCACTGTCAAAATGCAGAAGTGAATGTTTCTACAGAAATGCTCAGCACAAATTAACAAGCCACTATATAGAATTCTTTATGGCTAGTCCATGAAATATATATATTTTGTTTAGAATTATGTTAAAATATGTAGTCTATTTTTAATATGTAATTAGTAAATTTTTTTGGTTGAGTCTATATTGATAGAAAATGGATAAAATTTTGATCATTATTTTCCTTAAAATTCACTGAAGGTAATAGAGATATAGAAACAGTACCCAAATAATGATACTATCAAGAAAGGCAAAAGAATATACAACAATAGAGTGAGGCCTCAGGTCCTGTACTGGCCTAATTATTTGTACTGGCTTCTCCTCTCTTCTTTACCTTAGAGTTTGGGTTGGGTAGACTAAAGGAGGGAGGGACGCTTGATCTTGATCTTAAGGGAATTGTAAGATTTGGGTTAGTGGCAGAGAAGGAAAAGATGACAGACTATCTGAAGATCTTGAAGTGAGAATATACATAGTAAGAAGCAGAGTAGAAAAGGAGGATGTCATTCTTCATGGATTCCTACTTAAGGCAATCACATTTCTGCCATCTTGACAGGTTACACACGTATCTAGATGAAGTGATATTTCAAATGATTTGCTGTGGATGGCATTTTGGCCAAGCAAATGCTTTTCCAAGAGTGATTTGTGAAAGGGGGCCACCATCAGGAATAAGAGTCACTGTGGAAAGAGGAAAAATCCAGTTATTTGTTTCCGTGGTTTTCTATTCCTTTTTTTAAATCTTTGAAGATCTAGCTTCCATGTTGCTTCTAGGAAGACTGGTCCTGGCACAAGATCATAGAATTCATATCTAGAAGAGACTTTAGCAGTCTCCTAGTCCAACTGCCTCTGACTTTACATATGAGGAAACAGATATAGAGAGAGGTTAAGTAATTTACACAAGGTCATACTCAAGTATTCTATATCGTATCTGAACAGGACTAACTACATATCCAGAGCTCTACCCTACCTCAGTAACCAGGCTGAGATTTGAATACATATACTGTGGTAGTACAGTGTATACAGTGCAGTATTTGGAATCAGGAACACTCACCTTCTAGCCTCATACACTGGCTACATGCTCCTGGGTGAGTCACTTAACCTTGTTTGCCTCAGTTTCTTCATCTATAAAATGAGCTGGAGAAGAAAATAGCAAAACACTCCAGTATTTCTGCCAAGAAAACCCTAAAGTGGGTCAAGAAGAGTCGAACATGAATGAAATGATTGAACTACAACTATGCCTCAGAATCTAGAGTTCTTACAGAACAGATTTAAACTGGGGGGGGGGGGGAAGGGGCAGGAGAGAGTGCAAAGTAGAACATGAACTTCCGTTTGGGTCTAGTGTGGACTTTAAGTTGCTGGATCAAAGCAACATGTACAGATTATCTAAGGAAAACCACACTTCTGGAGAACTCAAAAGTGTGGTCTGGGATGCCGTGGGGATCTCTGGATCTTCAGGAAGTCTGTAAGGTCAAAACTAATACTAAGATGGTCTAATTTCTCCTATTGTAAATATTAATAAATATTATCAGTGGAGTGCTGGTAAATGTTTAATAACCAGCCCTCTGGGGAAACAAAAGTAGACGTGATGCACTTTTCCATTTAATCTTCATTTTCTCTATCACTTTTTAAAAAATTAACAAGTAACAAAACAGAATCAAGCCCTGATTTGTAGCATTTATGACTTCTGAGGTGTAAATACACCACAGTGAAAATTTAACCATCAGCTCTGCCAAGTGGTTCAAACTGTCTTCAGCACACTCCTAAACATAACCCACTTAAACAAAAGCTCTTTGAGAGGAAGTACTCTTTTTTTTTTAAGTAAAGGGATCCTAAGATCAAAAAATTCAAGAACTGTTATATTATGAGATGCTCCCTCTTTCATTGCCCTTGCTTGACATGAACTCAAGTTGATTCTGTGCATGATGCAAAAAGTTTGCCATGGAAACATAATACCCTTGCTCCCTGGAGAAAATGACAAAGCATGCTGAGATCACTACAAGTTTGTGCTACATAATCTCAGCTAAGCCCTCCCCACAACAAGGCAATGCTTTGACACTTCCTAATCCATCCATTCTCCACAGCAGCTTTTCTTAACCTTCTCATCCACCCTTCAACTTCCCACCACTTCCCCTGCCCTACCCTCTCAGCTGAGAGCCTTGCCTCTTGTTTTACCGAAAAGATGAAAGCCACTGGCCAAGATTTTCCTTTTCTCCCCTGTCCCTCCTCATCTCGCCTTACTCAGATGCCTTCTACCACTATCTCTGCCTTCACTCAGCTCACAGACAAAGGTAGCCCTTCTAGCTCCATGCACAAAAGATCCTATTCCATCCCACCTTTTGCGGATTGCAGCCACCCATCATGCCCATCACTTATTAATTTTCCATCAGTCCCTGTCTTCTAGCTGCTTCTATTGCCTGCAAACGCTCCCGTGTCTCCCCATCCTCAAAAACCCCTCATTTGTACACTGTTGCTCACATGTTGTCTCCCCTAGAGACTGTGAGTTCCTTAAAAGCAGAGACTTTCTTCTCCCTTTTCTTGTATCCCTACTCCTCAGCTCAGTGCCTGGCATACAGTAAGTGCTTAATGAATGCTGATTGACTGAGTGACCTGATTTTCTTCTCAATATTAGTTAGAATTGCTGTCCTGATAAGTGCACCTACAAACCTATGTGTGGGGTCTGGAAAGGCTAAAGTGACCAACCTGTGAGCCACAGTAGGAGGAAAGAAGGGACAACTTTAATGGCTCAGGGGTGAATGGAGAGGCTGAACGATTCCTGTGGCAACCATGGGAAAAGGAGATCTCTCCTCCGCTTTCTGAAAGTCAATCAACAAGCATTTATTGAGTACTTGCTGTATACTAATCACTGCGCTAAGTGTGAAGATACAAAGAGAGGTAAAAGTAGTCCCTGACTTTCAGCAGCTCACATGCTCATCAAGGAGCCAATGGCTATGACTGTGGGGCCACCTCACTTGCTTCTGCCCTTCCCCACTTTGTATCTCTAGTCCAGCTGCAGGTGCTGAACAGAGAATTCTGAAGAAAAAAACAATTAGGGTCAGTGAATTGAAGCCCCTCACCTGTCCTCCCTCCTCTGCTCCTCCATGCCTTTCCATGCTGATGTGTGGGAACAGAGATGAGGAGAAAAAGGAGGGTCTGAGTCATTGTAGCAGGAAACAAGCATTAAAAATACATCAGATGTGGTGTTTTGCAGCCCTTCACAACCTGGCTCCAGTTCCTTCCCTCCCAGCCTATAGCGGGAAGGACGTGGGAGACTGGTCAGGAGTTTCAGTTATGCTTTATTCACCAAACAACCACCAAGATTTAGCTCCAGGACAGATAGTGGGGAAACTCAATTCTGGATCCTCAAATACAGGGACAAGGACCCCCTTCTGCCCCTTGTTTATTGAAAACAAACCACTGCCACTCCTATATTCCCTGCCCAATTCCCTGCACTTGGATGGTCCTTATGAACCTAGGGAGATGAAAAGAAAGCTGACAGTGGATAGTCTGAACTTTCTCCTTTTCCCTGACTAGTTTATCCTCGAGACTTTGGCAGGTTTCCAGGCCAGCCAAAGCCAGGCATTATAAATGGAAAGTGGAGTAATTGAGTTTTAGCTAATGTGTAACTTATTCATATTGGCCAAGTGAGGGTTATAGGCAAATAGACTTTTTTGTTTCCTTCATAAAGATTTTTAATAATACTCAGTGGAAGGGAGAACCTTCTAACCATGAGAGTTGTGTTTTTCCAGCACTGGAGGGCCTGAGACAGAGGTTGTGTGGCCACTTAATGGGATCCTGTAAAGGATGTGGTTGTCAGAGACAGGGATTCCACTAAATCCTAGTTCTTTCAGTGTCTCCCATTGAATGAGCAAAGCTCTAATTTGGTCACATTATGTAGAATAAAAAATCAGGTTAGAGCTGATGGGGACCTGAGGGATCATGAAATCCCTAAATTTAACAAATGTAAAATATGAAATCCAAAGAAGTTATAGTATACTCAAGGTCATACAGAGCCAGGATTAGAATGGGGATCTCCTGTGTCCCAGGGCAGATCTCTTGCCCCTGGAGCACACAGCCTTCTCCACCTGTGCTTTGTGTCTGTGGGCTAATCACCGTGTCTCTGAGTCTCAATATACTTATTCATGAGTTAGTCAGTTCTTTGCAAAGTTGCCACATGGACATGTAACTGTCTACCAGTAACTCCAACTTGAGTTTTGTGTCTGTTGAACTGGACGGACCCTCCTTACCCTCTCCTAGAAGAAATCAAATCAGGTCAGCAAATAGTTTATTGAGCACTTACTATATGAAAGATGCTCTTCTAGGCATTGTGATGTTCCAAAGTATTAGAAATGTAATCTCAAAGAGCTTATGTCTACATGGGAAGCCAAATCCATAATAAATAACCACCAACCAATTATTTACCTTTTACCCTTTCTACCCTGCAACAGATGGCATAGTGGATAGAGTCCTAGACCTGGAATCAAGAAGACCTGAGTTCAAATTCTGCTTTACATATTGACTAGCTATGTGACCTTGGGCAAGTCACTTAACCACTATTACTAGCATTAATAATAATAACCACCTCTCAAGGCTTTTTTAAAGATAAAATGAAAGAATAACACCTGTAGAGCCTTTCCAACCCCTGAAGTTCTGAATAAATGCTAGCTCTTATTATTATTTGCTGTTTTTTATTATTCCTTAGAGAGGCAATGAGTCAACAAATGTTTATCTATTTAGAGCTCCCTGTGCCTTAGGCACTGTGCTAAGTACTAGGGATACAAAGGATAAAAGTGAAACAGCCCCTGCCTTCAAGGATCTTACATTCTAAGACAACATAAATAAATATATGACAAAGTGTATAAATCAGCACATACCAAAAAAAGAGTAGATGGAAGGAAAGCTGAGAAGGGAAGGCACTAGCAGCTCAGGAGGGTGGGTGCAGAGGGACCAGGAAAGGCCACTTGGAGGAAGTAGCACAGTTTTTTTTGAATCTTAAAGATAGCCAAGCACTCTAAGAGCTAGAAGTCGGGAGGAGAGCTTTCCAAGCTTAGTGCAAAGGAACGTTAAGGAGACCATTGCAGAAAAAGAGAAGGTTTTAGGGGAGGACTACAGAGTTCTGTTGTGTGTGAAATGCCCATGTGACATCCAGTTTGAGATGACCAGTAGGCAGGTGGTGATGTGGGAATGTCAGCAGAGACTATTGAGGGATGAATTGACTGGATGAATAGAACGAGAAATCATCTGCATAGAGATGGTAATTGAACCCACAAAAGTCATTAAGATCACCAAAAGAGAGAATATAGAGAAAGAGAAAAGGGTCCAAGACATTGTTCCAGGCAATAAAGCAAAGCATTTTTCATGCTAGGTCTGGCCTCAGAAAGATCCAGATTCCAACCCTGTTTTGACATTTACTATACTTCTGACAATGGACCCAAGTTTTAACGATCAGATTGACAAAGGACAAGTCAACTAACCTTTCTGGGATGCAGTGACCTCATCTGTGAAATGGAGGTGATGAGCGATAGTAGATAATGGTAGGCATTAGGAAGTCAAGTCCTGAGTTCATATACTGCCTCAATGACTTACTAATGTTGTGTCCATGGTAAAGTCATTTTACCCCCTCTAAGCCTCCGATTCCTTATGTATAAAATGGGAATAGTAGTAGCATCTGCTTCACAGAGTTTTTGTGAGAATCAGTTGAAGTGGCAGATAGACAATATGGTACAAAGTTTAAATACTCCATAAATGCTAACCACTATTTATTAGTAGCTATCTAACTAACTAATGAAAGAATGAGGGTTCTACCTGTCTCAAGGTTGTGAGCATCAGCTGAAAGAATGTGAAAGACTGCAAATCTGAAAGTACTACATGAAATAAAGTGCTAAAAAAGAGTCAATGATTATTATTGCTTAATGGAAATAAGAGAGATCTTGCTTAGGACAGACCCCTTAGGTGAAGAGAGGGCCCCAGACCATTCATTCACCCCAACACAGACTGATCTCTCCCACACTCACGATGGAGGCATAGAAAAAGAGAGGCTAGGAATATCTCTTGCATGTTCTGGAACACTTCCATCGTATATGAGGTCGGGGGCAGCACTGAGAGGCAGTGGAAGACCCTAGCCTCCCTTTCCTCATAGAGTTCCCTTTGCAAAATGACCATCTCCTGTTTGTGACATTTTCCTACTCTCTACATGTTGTAGCAAGTGCAGAACACATCTAGGCCTTCCAATTTATAACTATACAAGAGGAAAAAAGGAGAAAACAATATTTAAACCAAAACCTTTGCCTTAATTTCTGACCAAACACACTACTGAGTAGTTCTTCCCATGTTACCTCCCACCTAAACCCACAACTATATATCTCTTGGTCTTCATGATCATAGTGTAATCATAGATGAAGAGGAGGGAGGGACCTTAAAAGTCACCTCTTCTAACATTCTAACTAACTCAGATAAAAAGACAGAGGCCCAGAGAGGTCAATGATTTATCCAAGATCACACACACACATTGGGTCCCTTTCAGCTCTAGATTTGTGATCCTAGCAGAATTCAGTTTCCCTGATCCCAAATCTAGTCTATTTTGAAGGTACCACACTATTTCCCCCATTCTCCAAGGGCCTTTTGAAATTTAGTGCCCACCAACACAGATAACTATCCCTATCAAGAGTCCAACAATCCACAACTCACAGATCTAATAGCAATAAGTACAAGGTTTCTCTCCCTAATTCTATGAAGAACCTGGCTTGCTCCTTGGGCTGTGCCACTTTTATTCCTTACACAGACTTTCAGAGTCACAGAATTTCATAGTTGGGAGGACCCTCAAACTAATCCAACCTCTTTGCTGTTGTCATTGTACAGTTGTTTTCAGTTGTGTCTGACTCTTTGTGACCCCATTTGGGGTTTTCTTGGTAGAGATACTGGAGTGGATACCCTTTCCTTCTCTAGTTCATTTTACAGATGATGAAATTGAGGCAAAGAGGGTTAAGTGACTTGTTTGAGTAAATGTCTGAGACCAAATTTTAACTCACATCTTACTGTGCCACCTAACTGCCCCTCTCCCATATAATATCACTGTACCTTGTGGTTCCCCTTGTGAACAGCAGTACACAACTGCAAGTAGTGTGTTTAATGTCAAACATGTAATAAGCATCTAAGATAGTGTTTGAACCCAAATTTTCTGGGTCTAGAGCCAGTATTCTTTCTATTGCACCACCTCTATCTCCCTTTTTCTCTGAAGTTGTTCAACATTGTTCGTCTAGCCTTCCTTCTACCCTCACCCATGTCCCAATACTAGTCATCTCTGATGTGATTTTTTTTTTGGCGGGGGAAGGCAGGGCAATTGGGGTTAAGTGACTTGCCCAAGGTCACACAGCTAGCATGTGTCAAGTATCTGAGGGCAGATTTGAATTCAGGTCCTCTTGACTCTGTTCTCTGCACCGTTGAGCTGCCCCTTCTGTGATGTAATGTTAACTTTTACCCAATGTCACTGAACTGACACTATCAGTGTCCCTTTAGATATAGACTCTATATCTTTTCCCTTAGAAACACAATAAACTCTTTCCAACCTAGCAGAGAAATTCTGGAGTCCATCCTACAGTACTTCCTTATCATGAGGATTTTACTGATTCGTTCCATTGTTTGGTACCTTTTGGATGTGGTCCCAAATTGAAGCCTTTTATATTGAGTTCCCTTCTATGAGAAAAAGTGTTATTCAAGAACCATTCACACATTAACAGCTTCCAGCGCACAGAGCTCACCATGTAGGTGACAGCCAACTAGTATTTGTTGGACAAATCAGTGAATGATTGATTAAACAGATGGTCCTCAGGAGTCAACCCTATCCATCCTGTTCTTACCTCCCTATCCATCTTTTGAGTATTTACTTCTTTATGGTACTCCATTTACTCTTGTAAATGGTCACTCATGAGGGGCAGCTAGGTGGCCTCAGTGAGTAGAGCACTGGCCCTTTAGTCAGGAAGACCTGAGTTCAAATCCAACCTCAGACACCTGACACACACACTTACCAGCCTTATCCTTAGGCAAGTCATTTAACCTCAACTGCCTTGTATTCCCCCCCTCCAAAAAGAAAATGGTCACTCATCCTACAAACTGCAATGATCATAGTCTTCTTCTGGTATAGAAGAGAGAAGAGTTTTCTGTTCCATGATGTCCACATCCAGGTAGTGGAGAAAAGAGCCCAGAAAATGAAGAGGAAAGGTTTTTGTCCCCTGGACTAGATGGACTAAGGTCTATGAAGAAGGAGGAACCTGGGACTCTGAGAGGCCCAGCAGCTTCTCCATGCACAAAGAATGGGGATTTTCCTAAGGTGACTACAGATTCGGTAGAGAAGCCTTACCCCATGTGGGCCTTCCCTGTCCGTGTCACTCACATTCATTTCATCCACCCCAGACTAAACAACAAACCCACAGATTATCAGTAGTTAAGTATGGAAGGGAGGCCTGAAACTCTGTAGGCTGAGTCAAAGACCAGGGATATTGCCTAACTTTCACATGGGACTCTAAAGGGAAGGGAGCAAGATTTTCACTAAAGAGAGCTTCACTGTCAGTAGTAATCCCAATCCAGAGTTAGCTACTCTTGTGAATTTTCTTTGTTAATCCAAGAAAGGGCTTTTCTCCTTTTCTAATCCAGTAGTGACCCTTTAAAGTTATAAGGAAGGGAAAGCCAGGCATAACTTTATGCCATACCCTTGGTAGATAAGCAGGTTTCCCCTTCACATCTATGCCCATGAGAAGACTGGCACTCCATATGTACCACCTTATTTTATGCTCTCAACTATCCAGTGAGATAATTACTACAGGAATAATAATCCCCACTTGACAGTTGAGAAAACTGAGACTTGGAAGAGTCAAGTGATTTGCCTGTGGTGATCACCAGTGTCAAAGGTAGGAGTGCAACCCAGGTCTCTCAACTTCAAATTCAATTTTCTTTCCTCTAAACCACACAGACTCCTCCTTATACCTTCTACAGGAAGCCTTTCCCTAACCCCCTTCATTCTAGGTGGATATCACCTTGGGCTGTGCCACCTATACTTTTTACCTGGATTTTCAGAGTCACAGAATCTCATGGTTGGACTGGCCCTCAATCTAGTCCAACCTCTTGGTTGTTAATGTTGTTGTGCAGTCATTTTAAATCATGTCCAACTCTTCGTGACCTCATTTGGGATTTTCTTGGTAAAGATACTGGAGTGGTTTCCCCTTTCCTTCTCCAGCCCATTTTACAGATGAGGAAACTGAGGCAAACAGGGTTACAGTAGCACTTAATAAACATTTATGGACTTACTGACTAATTTCAGGAAGCTAGAATATCTCCTGTCTCCATTTTGATGTTTGAACTTGGTCTTTGGGAACAAAATTTTTAATTTTACCATTAGTAACAAGAGTTTTTCAAAATACTCCTTAAAAAGGTATCCCACTAGCTGAAATCATAATAAAGTATGAATGATTGATAAGGACTAGAACCTGGACCTGTGATTTCACTGGAAAAAGGAACTCTCAAGTAAGGAAATTCTTCTCTTAAAGCAGAGGTTCTTAGCTTTCTTTGGGTCATGGACTCTGGGCTATTGCAAATCCTATTTAGAGCCCTTCTCAGACTAATGCTTTTGAATACATAAAATGAAATACACAGGATTGCAAAGGAACTCAGTAGATTAAAATATAATTACCAAAATATTTTTTAAAGAAACAAGCCCATAGAATCCAGGTTAAGAAGGCTTTTCTTTGTTCCTAGAGCAGTAATATCAAACTCAATAGAAACCAGGGCTACTAAACAGTACATAAGGATCCCTGTAGGCTGTATATTGACTTAGAAAAACACATATTAACATTTTCTATATTCTATTGTATTTTTATTTATTTTAAGAAATATTTCCCAATTACATTTTAACCCAGTTCAGGCCTTCTAGGGCTAAGTGTTTGACACCTCTGTCCTAGAGCACTGTGAGTCTATGGGACTTGGCCAGGGTCACCTAGTCAGAAGCACACCTTGAATTCAAGTCCTCCTAGCTTCATGGATGTCTAGACTGCTTCTTTATGAGAGTCTCTTCTATAATTAGGTTTTGATTGGGTGAAACAGGGAGATAAAGTTGAAGTGTCAGGGGAGAGCACCGGTAGGTGAGAAAGGGGAGGCAGGATGCTTTGCCCAGAGGCTAGTCAGGTTTTAGATCAGCCCTGGATTAGACAGTAACCTGGGTAGCTACTTTGAGCTCTCTCTTGCCCATTCATCCTAGTTAAGCAGATGCCCCTACTTCTTTTGGACTTACCAAAGTGGTATCCCCAGAATGTAGGGAGGAAGGGAAGTGTGTCTGTGTGTGTGGAGGGGGGTCAGATCAGAATACCCACCCTACTGTAGACCTGAGAAATGTCATGTAATATACAATGGTCCCAAGAAGTCTACCTTTTCCCCAAGTTCCAGTAACCCGAGGAACCCCCTGGAGCAGTTCCCATCCCTTAGGATGATCTTACAACTAACTCTATTTTCAAAACTCCTCCTAACTGAGGCCACTCCAGGCTGGAATCAACCTCCTCTTCACCTCCCCCTCCTCTCCACACACCCATCCCATACTCCCTCCTCACCCTGGGAGGTGGGCCAGAACTGAACTGGCTGTTTGATGTCAGAGGAAAAGAGATGCAGCTCTGTTTGCTCCAACACACCCCCTCACTACAGACATCTCCATGCGCAATTACCAGATAAAAGCACGCCTTTATTTCCCAATCTGTTTCCAACTTCCTCCCAAACCCCTGGGCCCTGACTCTGGGGCACACAGAGAGCCAGCATGATAAATATTGCTATTCTCGATGCTCCTCTCTGCTGAGGACTCCCTAAAGAGGGGCGGGGCAGGAGATGGTCATCAGATTTGCACTAGTGTTTTCTTCTCTTTCCTCTTCCAGAGATGAGCACAGAGGTTTTAGGCATCAACTTTCAGTGGAGAATGGATAGAATTATTAGACTGAAAAATGAGAGACTCATTGAATGTGGTTAGCTTTTCTGCAGCTCTTTGTCCTTCGTTCTTGAAGAGGATCATGACACCAGGGAGGTGATACCATGTCATGCAAGTGAATTGGATTTAAGTGAGGAATGGTTGTGCAAAGACACCAGCCTCACTGTCTCTTCTGGAGCCATCTGGGTCCAGTGGCCAGATATGGATCAGGACAACTGGAGATGGCCCAGAATGCAGTAGGAGACCTTGACCTTTTCAAGCTAAAGTCTTCAACAGATCTCAGTTTGACTGAGGCAGCACCCATTCAGTGATTAAGGGATAGCCTTATTAGTCTAAGAATGTATGGCTGCTGGGGTATGTGATAGAGAGAGGCTGATAGCAGAAGAGGTCAAGCAATTTGAGCACGTGGAGTTCCCCAGAGGTGAGAGGCAGGGCATGGGGTAGAGAAAATCACTGAGAGCCAGGGTACTGAACCCATTGGAGAGGAAGGGGAGGGCCCTGGTCCATGGGTTATAGGATCATAGATTTAGAACTGAAGGAACTTCAAAGGACACCTACTCCAACTCCTTATTTTAGAGTTGAGGAAACTGAAGCCCAGGGATGTTAAATGATTTGCCCAAGGTCACATTGGCAAAAATATGAGAGGCAGGGTTTGAATTCAGGTCCTCTGACCCCTAAGCAAGTATTCTTTCCATTTTACCACACAGAAACAAGGAACTGGACAGATTAGAGTGAAATTCCCAAGAGAAGAGGTAGCTTCTAAGAAGTGGTGGAGTGTTTCAGGATGAAAGCAAATTTGAGAGTCTAGTTGTGCAATCAGGTATTTGCTCTATAGGGTTACAAAGGATGTCATTCTCAAGCACTGGTCCAATGTTGGTCCAGTGTTAGTCCATAGTGGGTGCGCCTTCTGACATCTTCCTGTTACTCTGTGATCACTCATTGAGTGCCCGCTTGGTGAAGACCATTGTTGAAGCATTCCATCACATATGAGAATGAGCAATAGTTAGAATGTTCCTCAGACATCCCTTGTGCATGATAATCTTTTTATTGGCTCATGCTATGTATGTTGAGCATTGACATACCCTAACTCAACTCAAAGTCTTATCACACAGAGAAGGGTCTGGAAGTAGTTATCTAGTCATTTTCAGTCACATCCAATTCTTTGTGACTCCTTTGGGGGGTTTTCTTGGCAAAGATATTGAAGTGGTTCACCATTTCTTTCTCCAGCCTGAAAGTAGTAGTGAGGTACAATAAATGTCCTACCAGCCAAGAGACAGTTAGTTGGTATAGTGGTTACAGCAGTGGAATTAAAGGCAGGAAAGTCTGAGTTGAAATCCAACCTTAGACACTTACTGGCTGTGTGACCTTGGGTAAGTTCCTTAACTCCCTTTATCTTTAGTTTTTCTATCTGTAAAGTGAAGATAATAAAATTAGAACACTAGAAATAACCTGGGGGGGTAGAGCCAAGATGGCAGAGTAGAAAGACACACCTACTCTAGTTCTCCCCCCATAGACCATAAAATACCTGTAAAAAATGACCCTAAATAAATTCTAGAGCAGCAGAAGCCACAAAACAACAGAATGAAAGAGATTTCCAGCCTAAGGCAGCCTGGAAGGTCAACAGGAAAAGTCTATTGCACCAGGCTAAGAGAGGGGTGCAGTTCAACCTTGACCACGCAGCGCAACACTAAAGGACTGGAGCAGGTCTCAGGGGGCAGAATCCCCAGAAGCAGCAGATACAGTTCCCAGATTCCTCAACCCACAAATGCAAAAGGCAGCCTCAAAGGTCAATGAGAAAGCACGTTTACCTAGGTGAGAAGGGAACAGAAGTCTGGCCCTGGTGGACCCAGGGCAGCAGCAGTAGCTTGATACAGCATCCATTTTAGCCTAAAGACCCTGGGGGAATCGCATGGCTGATCTGGGTCTCAGTCCTGAGTGGAAGGCCTGGGGCGAGGAAGACCACTGGTGTGGTGGAGCTGGTGGAGGCTCTGGAGAGAGAATTCTGCTTGCCGATCCTGGGCAGAAAAGCTCTCAGACCAGAGCCCAAGCCAGGAAAGGAGCAACTCCTCTCCCTTGGTTGTGCCACCTTGGAGGAACTGAGAACTTATGGGTCCCTAAAGTATACCCTCCACTTAAAAAGGGATTCAAAGGTCAAGTAACAGGCTGGGAAAATGCTAAAAAAAAAAAAAAAAAAAAAAAAAAAAAAAAAAGGGAGGGGGAATAAAACTATAGAAGCTTATTTTCTTGGTGAACAGGTATTTTCCTTCATCCTTTTGGATGAGGAAAACAATGCATACCATCAGAGGAAGGCATAAAAGTCAAGGTTTCTGCATCCAAAACCAAATAAATATTGCATATTTATTTGCAATGGTCTCAGGCCATGGAAGA
Source organism: Notamacropus eugenii (assembly GCF_028372415.1). Classification (NCBI taxonomy): domain Eukaryota; kingdom Metazoa; phylum Chordata; class Mammalia; order Diprotodontia; family Macropodidae; genus Notamacropus; species Notamacropus eugenii. Next base: position 105,139,985 of record NC_092877.1, on the reverse strand, counting down.
GCTCAAAAAGGATTTTGAAAATCAAGTAAGAGAAGTGGAGGAAAAATTGGGAAGAGAAATGAGAGTGATGCAAGAAAATCATGAAAAGCAAGTCAGCAGCTTGCTAAAGAAGACCCCAAAAAAATGCTGAAGAAAATAATACCTTTAAAAATAGACTAACCCAGTCAGCAAAAGAGGTCCAAAAAGCCAATCAAGAGAAGAATAGTTTAAAAAGCAGAATTAGTCAAATGGAAAAGGAGGTTCAAATGCTCACTGAAGAAAATAGTTCTTTAAAAATTAGAATGGAGCAGATGAAAGTTAATGACTTTATGAGAAACCAAGAAATTACAAAACAAAACCCAAACAATGAAAAAATTGAAAGCAATGTGAAATATCTCATTTGAGAAACAATTGACCTGAAAAATAGATCCAGGAGAGACAATTTAAAAATTATGGATCTACCTGAAAGCCATGATCAAAAAAAGAGCCTAGACATCATCTTTCATGAAATTATCAAGGAAAACTGCCCTGATATTATAGAACCAGAGGGTAAAATAAATATTGAAAGAATCCACCAATCTCCTCCTGAAAGAGACCCAAAAAGAAAAACTCCTAGGACTATTGCAGCCAAATTCCAGAGTTCCCAGGTCAAGGAGAAAATATTGCAAGTAGCCAGAAAGAAACAATTTGAGTATTGTGGAAATACAATCAGGATAGTGCAAGATCTAGCAGCTTCTACATTAAGGGAATGAAGGGCATGAAATATGATATTCCAGAAGTCAAAGGAACTAGGATTAAAATCAAGAATCACCTACTCAGCAAAACTGAGTACAGGGGGAGCCAAGATGGCGAAGTAGAAAGACGCACATACACATAGCTCTGAACCCACAAACCACAGAATGGCAGAGGGGACTAACCCAGGGCGAATTCTGCACCCAGAGACCACGGAATATTGGAACGAGGGAGATTTCTGTTCCGGAGAGACCTGCAAACCTCTCGCAGGGGGACCTTCGTGCCGGGGACTGGGCGCCGGGGCGGGAAGAGGAGAGCAGCCCTGCGCGGCAGCGACACCGTGGGAAAGAGATCCAAGAGGGCTGCAGAACGGAGTCTCCAGTGGCCACGCGGGTCCCCACACCCACAGAGGGACCTGCAAACCTCTCGCAAAAGGTCTGTCGCACTGCAGACACGGTGCCCAGCCCGGACCTGCAGCGGCGACGGCGGCCGCAGCTCCGAGAGACAAAGTTCTGAGAGGGATCCGGAGGCGGGATCTTCAGCAGCTGCACGGGCCCCCCACCAACAGGTGACTGACGGGGGTAGGTGAGAGAGTCTCTTTGGTGGGTTGAGAGGGGAGTGAGGTGCCCCCATAGCTCGGGCCCCCCCGGGAGGTGGGGGCTGAGAGGCGGCTGCGGACAGGGGCTCCCCAAATGGACAGGAGCCTGGATCCATTGTGGAAGGTCTGTGCATAAACCCCCTGAGGGAATTGAGCCAGAGAGGCGGCCCTGCCCCTGACCTCAGCACCTGAACTAAATTTAACACTGAATAACAACCCTGCCCCTGCCAAAAATCCTAAGGCGGGAAGCTGCATTTGAATCTCAGTCCCCAAACGCTGGCTGGGAGGACCAGGAGGCGAGGTGGGTGTGAGGAGAACATTCAGAAGTCAGGCCACTAGGTGGAGACAATGCCAAGAAAAGGGAAAAGAAATAAAACTATTGAAGGGTACTTTATCGGAGAAAAAAAACTTCCTCCCTTCCTTTCTGATGGGGAGGAACAATGCTTGCCATCAGGCAAAGACACAGAAATCGAGGATCCTGTGTCCCAGCCCACCCAATGGGCTCAGGCCATGGAAGAGCTCAAGAGGAATTTTGAAAATCAAGTTAGAGAGATGGAGGAAAGACTGGGAAGGGAAATGAGAGGGATAAGGGAGAAGCATGAAAAACAGATCAGCTCCCTGCTAAAGGAGAACCAAAAAAATCTTGAAGAAATTGGCACCTTGAGAACTAGCCTAACTCAGCTGGCAAGGGAGGTGCAAGGGGCCAATGAGGAGAAGAATGCTTTCAAAAGCAGAATTAACCAAATGGAAAAGGAGATTCAAAAGCTTACTGAAGAAAATAGATCTCTCAAATCTGGAATGGTACAGATGGAAGCTTTGGACTTTTTGAGAAAGACAGATATCTCAGAACATACCATGCAGATTCGAAAAATGGAAGATAATGTGAAATATCTTATTGGAAAAACAACTGACCTGGAAAATAGAATCAGGAGAGACAATGTAAAAATTCTGGGACTACCTGAAAACCATGATCAAAAGAAGAGCCTAGACATCATCCTCCACGAAATTATCAAGGAAAACTGCCCTGAGATTCTAGAACCAGAAGGCAAAATAAATATTCAAGGAATCCGCAGAACACCGCATGAAAGAGATCCAAAAAGAGAAACTCCTAGGAGCATTGTGGCCAAATTCCAGAATTCCCAGGTGAAGGAGAAAATACTGCAAGCAGCTAGAAAGAAACAATTCAAGTATTGTGGAAATACAATCAGGATAGTACAAGATCTGGCACCTTCTACATTGAGGGATAGAAGGGAATGGAATAGGATATTCCAGAAGTCAAAGGAACTAGGACTGAAGCCAAGAATCACCTACCCAGCAAAACTGAGTATAATACTTCAGGAGAAAAAATGGTCTTTCAATGAAATAGAAGACTTTCAAATTTTCCTGATGAAAAGACCAGAGCTGGAAAGAAAATTTGACTTTCTAACACAAGAATGAAGAGAACCATAAAAAGGTGAACAGCAAAGAGAAATCATAAGGGACTTACTAAAGTTGAACTGTTTACATTCCTACATGGAAAGACAATATTTATAACTCTTGAAACATTTCAGTATCTGAGCACTGGGTGGGAGTACACACACACACACATGCACACACGCACACATACATAGAGACAGAGTGCACAGAGTGAATTGAAGAGGATGGGATCATATCTTTAAAAAAATGAAATCAAGCAGTGAGAGAGAAATATTGGGAGGAGAAAGGGAGAAGTTATATGGGGCAAATTATCTCTCATAAAAGAGGCAAGCAAAAGACTTATTAGTGGTGGGATAAAGAGGGGAGGCAAGAGAAAAACATGAGATCTACTCTCATCACATTCCACTAAAGGAAAGAATATAATGCACACTCATTCTGATAGGAAAACCTATCTCATAATACAGGAGAGTGGGGGACAGGGGCACAAGCAGGAAGGGGGGGAGGATAGAGGGGAGGGCATGGGGAGGAGAATGCAATCCGAGGTCGACACTCATGGGGAGGGAAAGGACCATAAGAAATTAGAAGTAATGGGGGACAGGACAGGATGGAGGGAAATATAGTTAGTCTTATACAACACAACTAGTATGGAAATCATTTGCAAAACTAAACAGATATGGCCTATATTGAACTGCCTGTCTTCCAAGGGGAAGGGGTAGAGAGGGAGGGAGCTAAAGAAGTTGGAACTCAAAGTGTTAGGACCAAATGTAATGTTCTTACCACTGGGTAACAAGAAACACAGGTTAAGGGGTCAAGAAAGCTATCCGGCCCTACAGGACAAAAGAGAAGACGGAGACAAGGGCAGGGAGGGAGGATAGAGGAGAGAACAGATAGGTCACAGGGGCAATTAGAAAACTTGGGTCTGGGCGGGGAGGGGGAAAAAAGGGGAGAAAATTTGTAACCCAAAATTGTGTGAAAATAAATGTTAAAAGTTTAATAAAAAAAAAAAAGAAATGTAAAAAAAAAAAGATACTTGTTACTTGAAAAAAAATTAAAAAGAAATAAATCTGACTCAAAAACAAAAAACAAAAAACAAAAAAAACTGAGTACAATACTCCAGGGGAAAAAAATGGTAATTCAATGAAATAGAGGACTTTCAAGCATTTTTTATGAAAAGACCAGAGTTGAATAGAAAATTTGCCTTTCAAATACAAGAATCAATAGAAGCATGAAAAGATAAACAGGAAAGAGTAATCATAAGGGACTTACTAAAGTTGAACTGTTTATCTTCCTACCTGGAAAGATAATATTTATAACTCTTGAAACTTTTCCCAGTATTTGGGTAGCTGGAGGCTACACACATATATATATACAGACAGAGGGTACAGGGTGAGTTAAATAGGAAGGGATGATATCTAAAAAAATTTAAGGGATGAGAGAGGAATATATTGGGAGGAGAAAGGGAGACATGGAATGGGGCAAATTATCTCTCATAAAGAGGCAGGAAAAAGCTTTTCTATGAAGGGGAAAAAGAGGGGAAAACTGAAGCATACTCTCATCACATTTGGCTGAAAGAGGGAATAACATGCACACTCAATTTGGTGTGAAAATCTATCTTACACTACAGGAAAGTAAGGGATAAGTGGGACATGGGGGGGATGATAGAGGGGAGGGCAAATGGGAGGAGGGAGTAATTAGAAGTAAGCACTTTTGGGAAGGGACAAGGTCAAAAGAAAGAATAGAATAAATGGGAAACAGGATAGGATGGAGGGAAATATAGTTAGTCTTTCACCACATGACTATTATGGAAGTCTTTTGAATAACTACATATGTATAGCCTATATTGAATAGTTTACCTTCTCAGTGGGGATGAGTGGTGAGAAAAGTTGGAACTCAAAGTTTTAGGAATGAATATTGAGAATTGTTTGAACATGCAGCTGGGAAATAAGAAATACAGGTAATGGGGTATAGAAATCTATCTTGTCCTACAAGAAAAGAGAGAAGATGGGAATAAGGGAAAGGATGGGTGTGATAGAAGGGAGAGCAGATTGGGGGAAGGGGAAATTAGGATGTATGGTGTCTTGGGTGGGGGAGGGGAGACATGGAAAGAAAATTTAGAACTCAAAATCTTGTGGAAATGAATATTGAAAACTAAAAACTAATTAGTTAATTTTTTAAAAAATGAAATAACCTTACTCAAGTCTGTCCAGATCACATAAGTGCCCCTCCTCCTGAGCTCTATGAAGGAAATAAAAAGCCCAGACAGGCCACAGCAGCAGCCAGAGCAGAGCAGAGAAGGTCAGTCACAGGGGTTCTGGGGCTGCAGGTGCAAACTTCAATAGAAATGAAGAGGTGCTGGGCCACTGTTTTATCAGATACAAGGCACTCCTCTGTTCTGGTTTAGGACTGAAACAGCAGCAGGAAAGAGCACCTCCAGAGAAGGAGGAGGACAAAGAGAGCTACTGTGAGGCTACCCAGAAAAGTCAGTTTTGTCAGCAAAACCTTTAGTTATAATATATACGTATATATATATATATATATATATATACGTATATATATGTGTGTGTATATATATATATATATATACGTATATATATATATGATTTTGTGTAAAATCAATCACTGAACACAAGGTAGCAAGTCTCCCAAGCCAGCATGGGGCACACTCATGCATCCACACACTCACACACATGCAAACACACTCAAGCACACACACACACAATGGGGCACACACACATATACACACATGCAAATATGCTCACACACACATACACACACACCCAGGAGGAGTGTTTTCATGGTGACACTTGCTATGTTTTCTGAGGATTATTGTATTTTTCAGAGATAAAAGTGCATTACTATTACTATGCAGGCTGGTTGTTCTCCAGACAGGTCCTTCTTTAATGCAAAGCATGAAAGAAAGTCCTTTTGACTCTAGCTTTCCAGCAAAACTAGCTGTGTTCTAGGGGGTCACCTAGAGACTCTCCCTTCAACTCTATATTCACTCTAAGTGAGTACCTGCAAAGACCTTGGTCTAAAGGGTTCAAGATCTCCAAGTGTATCCTGGGTCATCTCCAGTCATCCTGAGGAATATCAAGTCAGTAGATTCAGATGGCTCTGGAGAAGTGAGGCTGGTGACCTGCACAGCCCTCCCTCATTCAAAACAAAGTCAAGGGCAAGTCATGTCATCATTTCTCTGATGGCATGGTCTTCTTCGGCAATGAAGGACAAACACATCTGACATATACAGTTAATGCTCCTTAGTGTCTTGGTCCTCCTCCTATCATATTTACTTGTGGTTACATTGTGTCCTCTTCTCATATCCTCTTAGAATCCTTAGCATCCCTTGAGGGAGGCTGAGCTCAGGAGCTGTCTTGTGAAATCTCTCTCAATTCTTTTTCTTCAGTAGTTCTTCCCTCTTCAAATTGATCTTCCCTTTGCTTATCTGGGTGTGACTAGCATTCCTTCATGTAAGTTCCATTTAGGCAGGGATAGGTTTCATCATGTCTTTATAACCCCAGTGTGTAGCCTAGTCCCCAGCACACACTAACTACTTAATAATAATGCTAATGATGATCTATTGCTAGGTGGTGCAGTAGATAAAGCTCTCAACCTGGAATCAGGAAGCCCTTAGTTCAAATCTGGCCTCAGAAGCTGACTGTGTGACCTCGGGCAAGTCATTTAACCTGTTTCTTCATCTGCAAAACAAGGGTAATGATAGTACCTACATCCCAGAATTATGAGGATCAAATGAGATAATATTTGTAAAGCACTTTACCAACCTTGAAGTACTATATAAATGCTAGCTTTTATAATTATAACTAATATTATCATTATTACAATTAATAATATATAAATTCTATAATGTTATATATTGTATAAATATAAATATATAAATTATATTATATAAATATAAATAAAATATATTATTAAATAAAATTATAATATAGTTCATATTTAGTCTTACTGAACTGATTTTTTCCCCACTTTCATACGTTTTGTTATAAAGGATGACTTTCAAAACAAAAAAAAAAGGAGAGATAGATAAAAAATACTTATTTTAATAGCAACAATAATTTTTTATTCAGTTGTTTCTGACTCTTTGCTTCCTCATTTGGGGATTTCTTGGCAGAGATACTGGAATGGTTTGGCACTTCCTTCTCTAGCTTATTTTACAGAGGAGGAAACTGAAGCAAACAAGGTTAAGTGATTTGCCCAGGATCACGTAGCTAATAAATGTCTGAGGGCAGATGTGAACTCAGTTCTTCCTGACTCCAGCTCGACCCACTGCGCCACCTAGCTGCCCCTATCAGCTCCTGGTTGTATAGTGTCTCAAATTATACAAAGCATTTTTACATCCATTGTTTCCATTGATCTTCATGTCATCCTGTGAAGTACATACTACCATTATCCTCATTTTACAGAAGAGGAAACTGAGGCTCACAAAGTTTAAGTGATTTATCTGGGGTCACATAGCAGGTAGACTGTTAGTTGTTATCATCACTGTTTTTGGTTTGGGGTTTTTTTGGTCCACAGGTCCACTTTTTCCATTTCCTAGGTTGCTTTTGAAGTCATGTCACTGTCTTGAAAGGAAACTGGAGTTAGATTATATGGATCCCCTTTGTGGTACAAACCCTATTAAGCAGGGTTAGATGAGCTTGCACAGAAAGAAAGCTTTGTCCAGGGCACCCTCTCTGTGGAAAGACTTCTTCCAGAAGCCCTTTTCCTGGATTTTCCCCTATGGAACCCCAACTTCCTCATTCTCCTGAATACACTTCCAACTTTCTTAATTATCCCACTGATTTCTTATGAGTGGGTAGGTGTGGCACAGAGGCCACAAGGCCTGAGCCATTAGGGTATTTGGACTGAAAAAGCTTGAGAACCACTCCTTGGAGAAAAACAAAACAACATAAGTTTTCCCAATGACTGAGGTTATCATCCTGGTGAACCTTAGTATGGTGTTATCTGTGACTAGAAAGCCACTAAATTCTAATATGATAATGGTGATCATCTTTGTATCAATACTCATAACCTGTTTTTCTCCTTGGGAGTTTTATTCTGACCACATCTCAGTGATGAGAGGAAAGAGAATGAGCAAAGGCAATGCTAAGACAAAATGGGCTTGTGCTCAAGGCAAGCAGATGATTGCCCACCATCTGCTTTGTGTCAAGAGGACACTGCCTCTGTGTGATTCAGGAGAAACACATATGGTCTGTCTGGGGAGTAGAGCCAAGATGGCAGAGTAGAAGGACAGATCTGTTCTAACTCTACCCCCATAGCCCATAGAATACCTGTAAAAAATGACTAAACAAATTCTAGAGCAGCAGAAGCCACAAAACAACAAAGTGAAAGAGATTTGCAGCCAAAGGCAGCTTGGAAAGCCAACAGGAAAGGTCTATTGAGCCTTGGCTGGGCTGCACAGCAGGGACAGGACTAGAGCAGGCTTCAGGGCATGGAATAACAGGTAGCAGCTGTGGTTCTCAGATTTCTTAACCCACAAACAACAAAGACAGCTTCAAAGGTCAGTGAGAAAGCTCTTTCACCTGGATGAGAAGGGAGTGGGGTCCAGCCCTAGCCCTGGTCCCACTGTGCCCTGGAAGCCATTGTGGCAGCATCCACTTTTGGAGCCCTCCACCTAAAGACCCTGGGGGAATTGAACAGCTGATCTAGATCTCAGTCCTAAGTGGAGGTCCTGGGGTGAGGAGGAGCACTGGTGGTGGAGCTGGTGGAGGCTTTGGAGAGGGAATCCTACTCACAGATCCTGGGCAGAAAAGCTTGTGGTTGCTCCCAGACCAGAACACAGGCTAGGAGAGGAGTAAACTCCTCTCCCTTGATTGTGCCACCTTGGAGGATCTGAGAACTTACAGGTTCCTAGAGTATACCCTCCACTTGACAAAGGACTCAAAAGTCAAGTAACTGGCTGAGAAAAATGTCCCAAAAAGGGAAAAAATAAGATTATAGAAGGTTACTTTCTTGGTGAAAAGGTATTTTCTTCCATCCTTTTAGATAGGGTCAAGAACAAAGCATATCATCAGAGGAAGACATAAAAGTCAAGGTTTCTGCATCCAAAACCTCCAAAAAAATATACAATGATCTCAGGCCATGGAAGAGCTCAAAAAGGATTTTGAAAATCAAGTAAGAGAAATGGAGGAAAAATTGGGAAGAGAAATGAGAGTGATGCAAGAAAATCATGAAAAGCAAGTCAACAGCTTGCTAAAGGAGACCCCCAAAAAATGCTGAAGAAAATAATACCTTTAAAAATAGACTAACCCAAATAGCAAAAGAGGTCCAAAAAAACAATGAGGAGAAGAATACTTTAAAAAGCAGAATTAGCCAAATGGAAAAGGAGGTTCAAAAGCTCACTGAAGAAAATAGTTCTTTAAAAATTAGAATGGAGCAGATGGAAGCTAATGACTTTATGAGAAACCAAGAAATTATAAAACAAAATGAAAAGAATAAAAAACTCAAGACAATGTGAAATATCTCATTGGAAAAACAACTGACCTGGAAAATAGATCCAGGAGAGACAATTTAAAAATTATGGGGCCACCTGAAAACCATGATCAAAAAAAGAGCCTAGAGAACAAACACATACAACTCAATGTGATAGAAAGAAAAGTGTAATAAGAACAAAGGAGTGACCAGGTGATAATGAGAAATCTTGTAGGAGTAGGGGATGCTATAAGGAAGAGATTTGGCGTTGGAGTAGACCCTGACATCAGGAAGGTGATGTCATGACTTGCTAGTGAATTGGATTTAAATGAAAGAAGATTGTGCATTCTTTCCTGCAGAGCTATCTTGGTCCAATGTCCAGGTATAAATAAAGACAACTAGAGATGGCCCTCGATGTAATGTAAAAAGATAGCTTTTTCAAGCTAAGGTCTTTGACAGGTCTCAGTTTGACTGAGGCAACACCCATTCAGTGATTCAGTGAAGGGTAGGTAAGAAATGAGGCAGAGAATGGCCTCTTTTACCTAGTCAAAAAAACAAAAACAAAATCAATCTGGAAGGGAAAGATCCTTCTGTTTCTGACCAAAGCAGAAACAATTGCTATTTACACTCACTTTGTGCCATCATACCTTAACTGCTTAAGTAAGGTTTTGTCTGGGATCTATTGTTGGAATAGAACTGCTGAGTTCGGGTATACTAATCCCTTCAGTTCACCATTGAAGAATTAGAGGTTCAGGTTCATTGAGTTAACAGGTTGCCCAAGGTCACATGTGTTGCACAGAGGTAGCATGGCTGAGGGTCAGCCTCTATTTCTAAGTCCAGCTCTCTTCCCACTGTGCTACTGTGGATAAAATAGGACCTGAGTTTGTTCTTAAAAATAAGGGATATTGTTTTGTTGCTTTGTGAATTGGCAATGTCAATATAAAGGTGGGATTTTTTTTAAGAGTTCAAACAAAATGATGATCAGGATGCTTTTGGAAGAAGACTTACATGAATTGATGGAAAGTGAGCCAGAACCAGGAGAACACTGTACACAGTAACACTGTAAGATAATCAGCGATGAATGACTTAGTTATTCTCAGCCATACAGTGATCCAAGATAATTCCAAAGGACTTATGATGAAAAATGCTATCCATCTCCGCAGAAAGAACTAATGGAGTCTTAATGCAGATGGAAGCATATTGTTTTTTTTTACTTTCTTTATTTTTCTTGTTTGTTTGTTTTTTTTAGTCTGGGTTTTCTTTCACAACGTGACTAATATGGAAATGTGTTTGGCAGGTATATAATGTATATCAAACTGCTTGCCTTCTCAAGTAATAGCAAATGCTATTATTATCCCCATTTTACAGAAGAGGAAACTGAGGCAGATAGGTTAAGTGACTGACCCAGGGTTATACAGCTAGTAAGCATTTGGGACAGGCTTTGAATCCAGGTCCTCTGACTCATAGTCCCATGCTCTATCCACCAGATCATCTAGCTGCTCTGGATAGAAAGAATTCAAAGATGGAGAAATGAAAAGATCCATAAAATGAGCAAAAAATTAACTACCTACAATATATAATTTTTCTAGTGGCCAAAGTATAAAGTTCTCTGACCTGCTGTCCTGGGGTTCAGTTATCATGACATGTGCCATTGACGTGAAAGGAATATTCTCTTCAAAAACTGAGATGATAATACCTATTCACTTCCATAAGCTCCTCACCTAAGAGTCATTCCCTAATCATAACTTTTACTGCTCAGTGTCTTCTCTGAGCTGTTTTATAAAATTATTGGGGGAGTGAAGCGAGAAGGGAGGTCTAGAGACAAGATGACTGTATTTGGAGTTAGAGGACCAGCTAGAGGAGCTAGATTCAAATCCCAGGCTGTTCTCTCTGGGGTCTCAGTTTCTCCATTGGTAAAATACAGTAGTAAGACCAAATGTGTGTCCCATTGCAGCCCTAAATCAATGAGCTTCTTTCACTCTCATCATTGTTAACTGCTCAGATCAGACAGCTTGTCCACTCAGTTCAGTGACTGCCAGAGTACCACACACAAGGAGACCCCATTAAGAGTATTTGGGCAAAGTACTTGGGAAGATGATGACATTTCCTTTCCCCTCACACCAATAAAAGATGTGTTTTAAGAACTTTCTCTCTACTCCACATTCCCTCTGAGCCATCTCCTCTCAACATCCCCACAAAAAACATACACATATGCACACATACACATACATACACACACACACACACACACACACACACATACACACGACTAGATATAAGGTCCTATGAGCTCTTTTCACCTCTTGATTCCAATTCTGAATAGTAGGTACTGTCCAGAGTTAATTGCTTTCAAAGCCCTGGCCAATAAAAAAATGCGCATTCAACTGATCTGCCCACGGTCACACAAGGAACTGGGAGGCAGAACCCCATATAGCTAATCCCCAATCATTGACTCCCAGAACATACTGCTTTTTTATGCATAGTGATTAAATATTTACAATCTTAGTTATCTTCACAGCTGCCGTTGGCACCAAAAAATACTTTCTACACTCATTCACAGACATATGCATGTATACATATGTATACACACATACCCACACATGCACACACACACACACACACACACACAAGCAGATGTCAGAAAGCACAAATTAAAATTTAATGAATGATATATCCTTGACCATAAATAGACTGGAAAGAGCAACATTGTGCTATGACCAATTTTGATAGACTTTACTCTTCTCAGCAATATGATAATCTTAGACAATTCCAGTGGACTTGTAGTGGAAAACTTTATCCAGATCCAGAGAAAGAACTACGGCATCTGAATGCAGATAAAAGCACACTGTTTTCAGGTTTTTTGTGTTTTTTTCTCATGGTTTTTCCCTTTTGTTCTGATTCTTCTTTCACAACATAACTAACATGGAAATATGTTTAATATGATTGTATAGGTATAACCTGTATCAGATAGCTTGCTGTCTTGGGAAAGAGAAGAGAGAAGGAAGGGAGGGAGAAAAAAATTTGGAACTCAAAATTTTATAAAGGTGATTATTGAAAACTATCTTTGCATGTAACTGGAAAAAATAAAATACTATTAAGTAGTTAGGAAATGAACTGGAATACGCTATAGAGTTCCAGATTTGTTACAGTGTTTTTTTTCCTATTAAGGAAAAGGATCAAACTTTTAATTTTTTTAATTTTAACGTATTGTTTATTTATTTTTTACTTTTCAACTTTCACTTCCACAAGAATTTAAATTCCAAATTTTCTCCTCATCTCTCCCCGCCCTCCACCCCAGGACAGCATGTACCCCATTCCCCCAGTCTTCCTTCCCTTTTATCACACCCCCATGTTCCATCCCCCTCCCCTCAATTTTCCTGTAAGGCAAAATAGATTTCTATATCCCACTGCCTGTACATCTTATTTCCCAGATGCATGCAAAAACAATTTTTAACATTCATTTTTAAAGCTTTGAGTTCCATGTTCTCTCCCTTCCTTCCTCCCCACCCACCCTCATTGAGAAAGCAAGCAGTTTGATATAGGTCATACATGTGTAACCATGCAAAACACTTCCATAACAGTTACGTTGTGAAAGACTAACCACATTTCCCTCTCTCCTGTCCTGCCCTCCATTTATTCCATTCTCTCCCTTGGCCTGTCCCTGCACAATAGTGCTGCTTATTATCCCTTTCCCCAATATGCTATCCCTTCTATTATCTTCCCTCTCCTCAAGCATTTATTAATCTCCTACCTAGCTACCTACCAGGTACTATGCTAAACACTCTACAAAATATCTCATTTAATCTTCACAATAGCACCATTTTACAGATCTGGAAACTGAGGCAGATGGCAGTTAAGTGACTTCCCCACAGTCCCACAGTTAGGAAGTGTCTAAGACTGGAATTGTACTCAGTTCTCCCTGACTCAAGACCTAGCACTCTATCCACTGTGCCACCAAGTCTCTGCCCACTCCAGTCCATCATTCAGTCACTAAAGTAATTTTCCTAAAACTTAGATCTGATCATCACACATACACATACACCCACACCCCACTCAATAAACTCTTATGGCTTCTTATTGCCTCCAGGAGCAAATACACAATGCTCTGGCTTTCAAAGCCCTTCATAACCTACCACCTCCTACCTTTCCAGTCTTCTTATACCTCACTCCCTGAAATGTACTCTTTGATCTAGGGTGCTGACCTCCTGGCTGTCTCATGAACAAGACGCTCTATCTCTCAGCTGTGGGCATTCTCACTGGCTGTCCCCCATACCTGGAATGCTCTCCTTCCTCTGCTCTCACTACTGACCTCTCTGACTTCCTTTAAGACCCAATTAAAATCTTCTTTTCCACAGGAAGTCTTCTCTAACCCCTCTTAATTCCAGGGCCTTTTCCCTGTTAATTATTCCCTATTTATCCTATATGTAGTATGTTTGCATATGTTTGTTTGCATGTTATCTCCCCAATTCGATTACAAGCTCCTTGAAATTAGGGACTGCCTTTTTGCCTCCTGTTATATCCCCAGGGTTTAGTACAGTACCTAACACATAGTAGGTACTTAATAGAAATTTATTGAACTAAAAATAATAATAGCAACTAGCATTTCCACAGTACTTGCTATGTGCCAAGTGCTTTGCTAAGTACTTCACAGATATTATTTCATGGTATAGGGCAGAGCCCCCAGCACTTGGTGTCATAGACTTGAAGTACTGTTTACCAGCTGTGTGACCCTGGGGGCAATTCATGTTACCACTCTGATCCTAATGAGAATAATAAAACCCTTCTCGTAGAGATGTTGTAAGGAAAAGATTAGATAATATATGTAAGAGGCTTTCCTAACCCCAGAGCACTATCTAAACATGAAGTATTATTATTGTTATCTATATAAGAACTTTTCAGGATGGAAATCCCTTCCACCCAAGCAGATCAGCAACTTTTCTGCAACTTATAATCTTGGGAAGTCATCACCCATCTACCATAAGTCAAAAGCAGACCTTGATCCCAGGCCTCTCAGATTCCAAAGCCAGTATCCACTAGGCCTGGCTTCCTTTGTCTGTAATTGACCATAGAAGTTAATTGCATTTCTTAGGCACTCTTCTCCTGAAAGTTCCAAAGGGGCTTTTCCATTATCCTCCTGGTCATTTCTCTCAGTAAATATTATTTCAGTATAATCATTTTGGAGATGAAGAAATTAAGACCCAAGGAGGATCAACAACTCCCCTGAAGTCCCACAAGATCGTGGCAGACCATCCCACTCCTACCTAATTCTTCTTCCAACCAGATTGGAGCCAGTGTCAGGGATCCTTTGGCCTACACCAGGGGGATTATGATTACAAGTCTTACAGCCAATTCTATTAAGATTGTTATGTAACAACCTTAGTTTTTTGTCTCCCTAGCAAAACATCTTTCTTTCCCTGGCTAAACATTATCTCAAGAGAAAGCCACATCCCAATGACCCTCAAGAGATCCCAGTCAAAACATGAACCCAGCCTAACTAGGCTTAGCCAGTGAAAACGGATAGCCCACAAAATTGTTTACATGACAGGAAACAATAGACAGTGTTTCTCTAGGAGAGTCAGAGTGGCATAATATACAGAGTTATCATTACTTTAGAGACAGGAGGGCCTGGATTCAAGTCCTACCTCTGACAATGAACAGTTGTGTGACCCTGGGCAAACTGGCCTTCAGAAATTCCATGTCCTGTTCTATAAAATGGGGTTTATTGATTGTATCGACCTCACAGCATTGCTACAACAGTCAGATGGTCCAGTGCATTTAAAGTGCTTTACAAGTATTAGGGAGGTGGGGAAATGTCAGATTTCACTTCCTTTGTCTCTTTCATTCATTTTCTGGAAGTGGGTGGAGATACTTAATGGAGGAAGGAGTTATTGCTAAAGAGAGGTTTCAAAGGAGAAAGATGGAGTGAAACTATGAGTTATCGAGAGTCATGGAAAATTCAGGAGGGCAGTGGCAAGATTTTAGGAGGAAGGTGTGAAAGGAGCACCAATCAAAACTGTGTGCAATCATAACTGCCGACAGCTTTTTTCACCTCACCATCCCACCCGGCTAAAGCTACTGTCCTAGAGAAAAGAGAAAGGGAACATCAGTGACTTTTGTCCCAGCTGACAGTGAGGGTCTGGTGTGAGGTCAGATAAGCCATTGTAAAGTGACTATTCAATCCAATTCAGTGGCCATTGGAAAAAAACATCCTGGCTAAACTGAGGGGGTGGGTGCTTGGAATAATATTAGATCTCCCTTTCACCACCTTGCTTACCTCTATAGTCTCTACTGAGGTAGTCAGGTGGTGCTGTGGATAGGGTGCTAACACTCAAGTCAGAAAGACCTGAGTTCCAATCTTTGCTCTAACACTGTGTGACTCTTGGCAAGTCACTAAACCTCTGTTTGCTTCAGTTTTCTCAGCTGTAAAATGGGGATAATAACAGTTCCTACATCACAGGGTGGTTGCGAAGACAAAGTGAAATGATATTTGTAAAGCACTTAGCACGGTGTTTGAAACCTAAGAGGTGATCCATAAATGTTTGTTCTATTGATGGATTCTGCTTCTTAAGTTTTTTCTTCAGGTTGGGGGACTTTAGTTAAGTGGGAGGAGAGTGTCTCAAAAAAGGGGACTGTAAGTGAGTCTCAGCATCCTCTATAAAGATATAAATCTCTCCCTTCAATGATGAGAAAAGGCAGATAACCAAAATAACCATCACTTTGACAATAATCAACTAGCTCATTGATCACTTTTCTAATTAAATGAGAGGCAAAGGGTATGTTTGGATTCAGGTTTGGGTTGGGGTTTTAATAATATTAACTGTGTATTACAAAAGTGTTATATAAACATTAAAGTTCTGTAGAAATGTGAGTCATCATTATTATAGAGACAATGTGACATAATGGCTAGAGTCAAAAGTCTGGAAGACCTGAGTTTAGATCCTGCCTCAGATGCTTAAAATCTATGTGACCCTAGCCAAGTCACTTAATGTCTCTGAGCCTCAATGTGTCCTCTGCTTTAAAATGAGGATAATAATGGCACCTGCTTCACAGGGATGCTGTTAGAATCAAATAAAATCACTTTAGAAAGTACTTTGTAATCTTTAAAGAATTGTATAAATATACATTATTTGAGATTTGTCTTTTTATTTTGTATAGCAACTTCCCTCAGTGAAGCAGGTCATTGGGACACCAAGAGATTCCATGACTCCTTGGCGGTCACACAGCTTTGCCATAGGTACCAAATGCCAAATTTGAACACAGGTCTTCCACTCCAAGACTCACTATTCTAGGTAGGCACTCCTAGCCAACTTTCTTGACTGTGCCTACCTGTTTTCATCAGTTTTTAATATAAACCATATTTCCCAGGGTGAAAGAAATGCTTGAGCACTATAGGGATAATTTCTTTTCCTCTAGAGAACAGTTTTCATAGGAAAAGATTCAAAGCCTTATAAGCTACCTGAACTTAAAGAGGTTTTTGCTTTGTTTTGTTTTTAAATACAGTAGGTAGACTTGAAATAGGTTACCTTTCCTGGGCTAGGCTTTTAGAAAGGTCTTCATTTACAAGACTATGTAAAGAAGGGGAGTTTGGGATTTTCTTTAGGTTTTGTGCAGGTGCAATTGTTTGGAAAAAACACTTATCTCTATGACTTGCTATCTTTGAAGGTTTAGTATAAGCTGGGTCTTGACCAGTTGGCATTTAAAGGGAAGATGCTTAGGCTTGGTCCTCTCTCCCCATCACCTTGGAAAGTTAAATAAACAAGGAAAAACAATTGCTTCTTTCATGTTGGGATTCCCCCACCACCCCCTTGGGCCTAAGCCCTTTCTTTCTGCTCAGTTTGTATCCTGTTGCTCCATTTTTACCTCCTGTCTTCATAAATATGACAAATAACACTGAGTCTTATGCAAGTCAGCCTATGGGGAGGGCAGAGCCTTCTGTGGCCAGCGATTTTAGTGCACACAGGCCATGGGGAAAGGGAGTTGTTTTATGAGAGGTTTCACTTTCAAGGCCCTGGGATCAAACCATGCTTTGGATTCTCTTTCTGTGTTTCTGAATATGGGTCTCAAGAGATGAGTCATATATCAAGGGCCAAGGGGTTCCATGTTAGCTTTTCTGTACAGCTCCTATCTTATCATTCTTTTTGGCTTGTTGCTAGGTTCTTCCCTGACACTAGGTCATTTCTTGATTATAGGGACCTTATGGTAACCACTTGTGCTTCTGCCAGGGATGAACTCCTATCACACTTTTAATTAAATTTAATTTTTAGCCCTACCTGACATCTTCATGTAGAAAAAAAAATTGTTACCTCTTAAATAGCGTCACCTGTCATGGAACCACTTTTTATTCGTCTTTGTTGGCACATGACTTTTTGTTTAACACTAGGCCTCCTTAGCTTCCCAGGATGAAAGTACAGCAGCCATTCATGAGTCCAATATTATTACTTATTGGCACAGAAGTTTTGACCTACTCCATTTCTGACCTGGGCCAGTTTACCCTACCTTAAAAATCCTGGCCACTTCCTGAAGGTTTATTGTACTGGTTCCAGACATGGTGTCGATACCTAGTCACCTTTAGCCCTATTGCAATTCAAAACTCCTGAGCTCAAGTGATCCGCCATTCTCAGCCTCCCCAGTAGCAGAGATTGAGCCATACCATACCTAGCCCAGTCCCATTGTTGGTCATCTATTTCAGTGACTAAGCAAATGATATCCCAAGAGTTCAGCTCAACTCAAAATGCTTGCTCCTTCAGCTAGGCACTTCCAGCCACCTTTCACCAAAGTGACTAGCACCATAGTTAAGTCAGAGGGAGGAATGGCCAGTAAAGAGTGTGTGAAAGTAGGAGACACACAGTAAAATCTTCAAAGACTCAGAATCTCCAAAGAACCATGACCTTGACTCCAAGATCAACAAGTACAATCCCATCATTTTGCAGATGAGAAAAGTGACTTACCCAATCAAGATCACTCAATTCAAGCATTTATTAAGTGTTTGCTGTATGTTGGGCATTGGGTAAAGTGTTGGGGAAAGAAAGAAGAAAGACAATACAAGCACAATTATCCCCATTCTCAAATAGCTTTAATGGAAAGTGGTAAGGATCAGAGTGGGGACCTGAATCCAGGTCTTCCAGTTTCTAATCTAGCAGCTTTCCATTATATTACACAACACTGGGACAGAAGGAGTTTCGAAGCCATTTAATTTAAATCCTAATCTGACCAAAAGTCTCCTCTCTAGTGTCCTTAGTAAGTGATCCTCTATCAAGTTGACGAAGATGACAAAAGACAGAATTAGCCACTTTTGGAGGGACTATGAGAAGACAGGCCCACTTATAAAGTGTTCATAGAGGTTTGAATTAATTCTAGTGTTTTGGAAAACAATTTGGAATAATGTTTTCTGGAGAATCAATCTCCCTTCAAAGGCATGAAGACGAGGCAAAACAACCTTTGTATGATTGACCCTTCAGAACCAAAGTGCACACCTGAGGCCTGGACCGCTGGAAGAGGCCAGAGAAGGCTCACATGAAGAGTCTTAATCTGAAGTAAATAAATGTCAACAATTACTTGACTGAAGCCCTCTCCAGTGTATCCACCACCTCTACATACAAGCCTCCTTCCTGTGGATCTTGGACCAGCCCTTAGTATGCCCTTTGTAGAAAATCCTAATTCATTCTATTCATCTGATAATGACCCTTGCCTGCTTACCTCTTGCCAGCTCTAGCCACCCTGCTGACCGGGCATTCTTCCTTCTTGATGATCTGGCAATGACTTAGACCAGCTAGCCAAGCCCAAAGCTATCCCCACATACTGCCAAGGGACCGATTTCAAAGGGCTCCTCTCTTTCCAGAATTAGTAAATACCTCACAGAAGGAGAGCAAGTCTCACAATTCATATTAAACGTTTTGTTTCTAAGAGATTGAATTTAAAGTCTCTACAATTAAATTCTTCGTCTTTTGTAGACTCGGGATTACTTTAGTAAAGAAGATTGTGACATTGACCTAGATAAGAGCTCTCTACTTCTGTCCAAGCCTCTTTAATCTTGTCCAACTATTAGTGGCATAATTGTTTTCAGAACTAGGCTTGTTTATCTTAATAAACATGTAATAATTTGTGATTTGAATCGTGTTCTATTTCAATTACACATACACACACACATATGTATGTGTGTGTGTGTGTGCGTGTGTATGTGTGTGTGTGTGTATATATATATACACACATATACCCACACATACACACACACACACACACATTTCACCCTGAGTTATTCTGGAAAATGTCTCTCCCATTCTATCTTTGTTGTGCTACCATATTCCATTTATATTTCAAACATGTGGCAAGATGTGGGTTATTGGTATGCTTTTTATTAAATTTCAAAAGTAAATTAAATTCTCCAGTCTTTAGGTTCTACAATAATAAAGCTTTTCTCTGAATCTCCTGTGACACCTCATGGCTTTCTTTGGATCCTGATCAGCTTGTGAAGGACTTGGCTTCTCTGGTTTGACTGTTCACAGTGAAAAGGAAACACTTAATTGGCCACTCACTGAGAAGAATACATTTTCCTTGTATTAACTAGCTTCCAAATTTATAAACTCTCCCAAGCCACCAAGTAGTTAACGTCTACTTATTAAATATATGTGGGCATGTATGTGTATTATATATATGTATATGTATAAAATATATGTGTATATATACATATACATTTGTGTGTATATTATAGATAGATGCATGTTCATCTAAAGTACATAGAACGGTTAGTGCTTTATTAATAAGAGTTGTTTCTGGACAGCTAAAGTTAATGTATTACATCGGTACCTCACTCTGAAAAATGGAAATTCTTGCCAAAAAAACTGGTTGTAAACCTAATTAGCACAACTTGAGACACATTTTCTCATTGACTTCTATTATAAAATTAGAGATATGTCCCATTACTTTAGACACAATTTTTAAAATCCCATTATGAATGAATCTTTTTAAATTATCTATTTAATAATTAATAAAAATTTATTAGACAAGCAAATGGAAAAAGTACTCCAAATGCCAAAGAGAAATACTCATGAAAATAATAGAGCTTTCACCTCAAACTCAATAAATTGAATGAATGAAAAAACATTTATTAAGTTTCTGCCCTGTGTCAGGAACCAAGCTAAAAGCTAGAGATAGAAATATGAAAGCAAGATGGTCTCAGCCCTTAAGGAGTAGGGAAGGGAAGTCAGTACAGAGAGGGTAATGTTGGCCAGGGAAGGCGGCTTCGGTCTGGGTGGGGGTCCTGGGGATTATGAGTGGAGCCATAGGGCAATGGATCATCACGCGCTTTTCCACCACAATGGTAGTATTATTTGATTATCATTCCTAGACTGTAGACAGTGGGAAGGGGAATAATCTATAATAAATCTCTCCAGGTAGCCTGGAGCGTGACCATGCAGAGTTTTAAATGCCAAGCGGAGAAGTTTGAATTCTAGCTTAGAGACAATTGAAAACAATAGAAACTTCTTGAGCTGTGGAGGGAAATGATCAGGCCTGTGCTTTGTGATTATTATTTTGGAAGCTATATGAAGAGGGCTGATAATAACAGTAATTATAATTATAATAATAATAATAGTTTGACATTTATATTGCACTATGTGCCAGGCCCTGTGCTAAGTACTTTACAATTATCTCATCTGATCCTCACAACAACCCTGGGAGATAACTAGATGCTATTATTAAACCCATTTTACAGATGAGAAAATTGAGGCAAACAGATTCAGTGATTTGCCCAGGATCGCACAGCTAGTAAGTATCTGAGGCCAGATTTGAACTCAGATCTTCCTGACTCCAGATCACCTAGATTGGAGAGATGTGAGATCAGAAATAAGTAGGCCAAGTAGGAAGCTATTATAATAATCAAAGTGAGAGGCGGTAAGGGACTGAAGGAGTATGGTGATGATCTGAGTGGAGTGGGTGGATTTAAGAAATATCATGAAGGTAGAATCAACTAGACGACTTTGTAGGGATGAGGCAGAGGAAGGAGTCAAAGATTTTGCAAACCTGAGAATCTATGAATATGATTCTATCCTCAAAAAAATACAGCAGGATGTTACACGATTTAATTTATATTGGGCAGATTGCTCATTCAACTTTGCCTGGATCTCTCCTTGTCACTTCTTTCATTTTCCCTTGTATTTTAATCATTTGTGTAAATGTCTTCTTCCGTTCACCTGCACCCATGATATTGTGAGCTCCCAGCATTAAAGTTTGTGTCATATCTGTCTCTGGACCTGGCACGAAATAAGCATTCAATAAATTATTTCCCCTATTAAAATCATTCATTCAATCCATCCTGGTGATCTGAGCATCACCAAAGATAATACAGCAGGCACATCTGATGTTGTGTGGACATTCCTCCAAGCACTTAGGGGTTTGTTCTAGAGCCAGGTTCTTTCTTATCTCCTATTCAGTGGTCTAACATGAGGTCAGTTCCCACTTCTGTCTAGCCACTCACATGGATAACTGCAAAGTACCTGAAGCACAACACGTCATCAGGCTTCTAGGCTTTGTTTTAGATGATGACATTTGGTTCTCCATGTTGAAACTTTACATTTCAGCCCCAAGTTCCCAGAGGGATCTGATGAGTTGCTCAAACTATTCATGGTGAACTACTGACATTAAATATTTTCCCTAATCCCTGTGTTATGAAAGAACAAGTCTCTTCCACCTTTCTTGCAAAACTGTTTTCCCTCTGAGAGAAGCTAATTAAAATTCCCACCCAATAGAATAATATTTTACTTCTAAGAAAAAATACAAAGAAATCCCTTGGCTGTCTTGAACTTAAGATTTCAAAGTCCCACAACAAAGACTGGTGTATGGAACCCCAGAAGGTAACACTTACTACATGCTCATTTCACAAACCTATATAGTGTTCCAAGGAAAAATAAGTCATTTTACTTTGTTAAAGGCATCTTGTTTTTCTCAAAAGTATTTTTCATTTACAAGCTTTCCTCTCTCCTGAGGCTCCTCCTTTGTTTTCTTTACTGTATCCTGTTGTAATAAGAGTATTTTATTTTTATACAGATTTGGAAAACTTCCTTCCTGGCATTCAGATCCCTTCTTCAGATGTCAAAGTCAAAGATAATGGTCCATTGCTCACCATTTTGGGGAGGGGAGAGGAAAACAAGGGAGTTCGCAGTCTCCACACACTTGTCCAGGCAACATATTTTACATGTGATGAGTGGCCCAGTGTGCTCCAACAGTATCTCACTGTTCGATGCTACCACACCGGGACATTAAAATGCAAAGCCAGCATTTTGAAAATTGTCCGTATTTTTTGATTCATCCACTCATTGAAAAGTCAATGGATGTTCTCAGAGACTTAATTGCTCTGATGAAAGTTGGATTATAAACACCAGCCTTCTCTACCAACAGTTAGCTTTAATAGCTTGTGTTATACATATGTATTTCCTGAATAGATGCCATCATCTTGTTTTTCTTCTAAGTCTTAAAAATATACTTGTCACAAATTATTACTTAAAGAAAATCTAATGAGTTAAAAGCAGAATATTAGAAGAAGGTGCAATAGACTGGGACATTTAGCTTATGCTCTGACAACTGGAAGACAAGCTGGACCTTGACTCCCAAAGGACCCTAGTGACAATTTTTGTAGGGGGCTCAAAAGGAGATGCAATATGGGGTGATTATCTGAGCATGCTTGGATGTGGTTTATACAAAGATTTTTATCAGCATCTAAAAAATGGAGATATATGCTTTCTTTCTGTTCATAGCATCAATCCAATCTTCTCTCTTTAGGACCATAAAGAAATATTTCCAGCTCTGGGTTACTTTAAAAAAAATCCTACCTCATTATTAAGGGGAAAGGAAGGGAAATAAGCATTTATGAAGCACCTATTTTGTGTCAGTCACTACAATTATTATTTCATTCGATTCTAACAACAATCCTGGAAGGTGGGTGTTGTTATTATCCCTATTTTACAGTTGAGGAAACTGAGGCAAACAGAAGTTAAGTGATTTTCCCAAGGTCACATAACTACTAAGTTTATGAGGCCAGATTAGAACTCATGTCTTCCTGACTCCAGGCCTAGCCATCCATCCATTGCATCATCAGCTGCCTCTCAGCTGGTTACTACAATACCATGTGCTGGATCAGATGGTATTTACATGCTTAGGCAAAGCTAAGTGGAAACATGTCCTCATAAGGGATAATTAGCACTTCAGAATGGCTAGTAAATTTGTGGAATTATTGATTTAGAGCTGCAACAGACCCCACAGGCCCTCAAGTTCAATCCCCTCATTTATAGATAAGGAAACTGAGGCCTGGATAGGCTAATTGATTTACCCAAGGTGACACAGAGAGTAAACGACTGACCTGGAATATGAACCCAGCTCTTTTGACTCTTAATCCATCACTTTTCCCACTGTATAACTATTCTACCCTTCCTTTGAATCTCTTTATTCTAGAGAGGTTCACACTCCAACTTCACTGAAACCTTATTGTAACTTTGTTTACTCTAAAGCAGGGTTCAATGATATGGCCCATTTAAAAGGAGTGAGTAAATGAAATACCAGAAGAACCTTCTTGTAAGTCAATGTCACTTCATTCATTCAAATATGATGATAGGTAGGTAGGTAGTTAAATAGAAAGCTAAATAGGAAGGAAGGAAGTAGGAAGGAAGGAAGGAAGGAAGGAAGGAAGGAAGGAAGGAAGGAAGGAAGGAAGGAAGGAAGGAAGGAAGGAAGGAAGGAAAAGAGGGAGGAAGGGAGGGAGGGAGGAAAGAAGGAAGAAAAAACTAGATAGATAGATACAATGGATACCACATTGGACCTAGCATTAGGAATATTTGAGTTCAAATCTGACCTTTGACACTTATTAGCTGCATGACCCTGGGCAAGCCACTTAACCTCTATTTACCTCAGTTTCCTCAGCTGCAAAATGGAGATAATAACCCCCACCTCCCAGTGCTGTTGTGAAGCTCCAGTGAGATACTGATTGTAAAGGGCTTAGCACAGTGCCTGGCACATACCATGTTCTATATAAAGTTAGCTATTATTGTTATTATAGATAGATAAATGTGAAGTACTTTTACGAGCCTTAAAAAGAACTATACAAATACCACTATTATCATTCATTCCTCCATCTACTCATCATAGATGCCTTTATTCAATAACCATTTCTAGGAACCTTCTCTGAGAAAGCTGGCGGGCTGGATTCTGGGGACCATGGAAGTTCTTTGAAGGAAGGGACTGTTTCCATGTAGTCTTTGAATCTCCAAGCTCAGCATAGTGACTGGCAAGTGATAAATGTTTAATTGACTGATTAATTAGATGCAAAGATGGGTGTCTTATGTCGTATTATACTGATAATAAAGTAACTTTCAACAGGAGTACATAGAGGCATCATCACGTGTGTTCTTCACTTCACATCCCATCCTTAGAGACAGCAGGGCACAATGTGCTGAACTTAAGAGTCAGGGAGACCTGGGTTCGAATCCTGTCTCAGACGCTTACTAACTTTGTCGTCCCCAACAAGTTCCTTAACCCCTCTGAACCTGTTTCCTCATCTAAAAATTGGACAGAATAATAAAGCCAATCTATCAAAGTTACTGTTAGGATCAAATGAGAGTATGGCACATGCTTTGCAAAGGTCTTCAAGCCTAGGTTCACAGGGTTATCCTGAGGATCAGCAGAGATATTTGTAAAGCACTTAGCATGGTGCCTGGAGCATAGTAGCTGCTAAGGAGGGGAAGGGTAGCAAACAAGCTGCCCTTCCCCTCCTTAGATAAATGTTGCCAATCATGGCAGTTAGACATTATCACAGTGAAACGGGTGAGGCAGGGAGTTTGACCAGCAGGCTCTGCAGGCCAGAGCTAGCCCTTGGACTAGAGCTCACAGTTTTAATATTTTCCCAGTTGGTAAGAACTGTAGTTGACCTAGGTTTATAAATAGGGTTTTGTTATTTTATTAATAAAAACATTTTCCTTTTGGAGTCTCTGAATAATGTGTTTAGGGCTCTTTTTAAATGGTATAAAAAGTGTTTGTGTTTGTGTGTGTGTGTGTGTGCTTGTGCGTGTGTGCATGTATGCGTGCGCGCGCGCGTGTGTAGGAGGAAAGCTTGGTCCTTTTATAAGAAGCCTCAGTAGACAGAGCTTAATTGAATCAATGCCATTAGCATGACAAAATAGATGTAAACAGGGTGATTACATTGATGTTTATGAATTTTGTCCTCCCAGGATTAGGCCACCTGCACAAACAGACCCTCTCTCATCTGGAACAGCAAGGGTCTAGACTGTTATGATCTTAGAAAAGTCCTTTATGTGTTTATTGTTAATGGTGTATTCAGAATCTCACCTACTAAACATTTCTTGAAGCAGACTTCCTTAATTCTTTACATTCATTTTGGTTTTCAAGTCCCCCAAATTCCTTTAGAATATATAGTCACATAGGTATATTTGTTGGGACCATGGACAGCCCATTCTACAGCTGAGTGAAGAATCTGGAAAAAGAACTCAAAATATGTTTGATGACAACGTTGGTAGTGGTAGGTTGAGAGTGCGACTTTGTTTAAATGGTCTCAGAAACATATTCGCAGACTTTTGGACTTCAACTGCTAAGGCAAAATGAGCACAGTTTTATGAGCCAAAAAATCACTGTACATTTTGTCCAGCACTTACTTTCCATTCCTGCTCAAAAGTCTGTTCTTGGTATCATAAACGGTGAGGATGTAAACAGAATGTTCATAGGTTTGTTTATGGAACATGGTTGCATTGTGATTTCCTGAACAGACTGAGGGGTTTCTTCCCCCCTAAATTTTGGCTGCCTAAAACGGATATCTACACGTACATATAAAGATAATGGGGGTGGGCTGATGTCTATAAGGTCCCTCCTCTCAATCAACAGGGACCTTTTAAAATTTGTCACTTTTCTACAAATTCCAGCCTACAGTTATGCATCCGTGCTAGTAGCTGGGAGGGTGAATGATTGATTTCCTTTAGTCAGTATGGATCTGGATTCAAGTACTTCCCCAGCTGTGTTTATAAGTTTTCCATTTCTAAGCCTCTTGAGAAGTAATCAGTTGTAATGCTCTTTGCCTTAAAGTAAGTTTTCTCTTCTGCTGATGCTCTAGCTGGTCATACAGATGGTAAGTACTGTGTCCTGCTGAATTACATCTTCAGCTTACAGCCCCCAAAGGGAAGGGTTTGAAAATGAGACCCTAGGTAGGACACTTCTCTCCTTTTGCCTTCTAATTGATCTGCCTACGTCCACTCCCCTCTCTCTCTAATCCATCCTTCACCCAGCAACCTATTCAAGAAGTTTCATGGGTTCCCCACTGTCATTAGGATAAAATACAAATTCCTCCGCTTGGCATTTTATAGTAAAATCCTTCACTTTCTGACTTCTTCATCTTTTCTGTTATTGTTCAGTTGTTTCAGTCATGTCCTATTCTTCATGACTCTATCTGGGGTTTTCTTGGCAGAGATATGAGCAGTTTCCCATTTCCTTCTCCAGCTCATTTTACACATGAGGAAACCAAGGCAAGCAGAGTTAAGTGACTTGTCCAGGGTCAGATAGTAAGCAAGTGTTTGAGATCAGATTTGAACTCAGGACTTCCTGACTCCAGGCCTGGGCCAGACTACCAAAAGAGGGCTAGGACACACAAAAACAGGTTAAGAACCCCTGATCTAGATCTTAAGCTCTTCCTTGCTGACAGTCTATCTTATACTCTGTTTGTAGCCCCCTTGAGTCCAAGAACTGCATTGACAAACGTATACTTTGTATACATGAGGCAGAAGGACCTTAGAAACCAATTAGATCAACCCCAACCATTTTACAGATGAGAAAAGTGAAGCCCAGCTAATTGACGACAGAAGTAAGAACCCCAGAGACAGAGGCAGAGCATCTTAGTCACTAGTGACTTAGCTACTAGTAGCTACTCGATAAGGAATTCTGAGTTTCCCACCTTTTCTCAGCAATGTGAAGCTTGCTCCCTCTTCTGCCTTTGGCAATTAGTAGATTCCTACTGAGTCCTAAAGAAAATAAGCTTGCCTTTAGCTAGCAGGGTCTTGAATTGTTGGCCATGCTTTACTTAATCAATCAACAGGCATTTATTAAGCACCTAAATTGTCCTAGGATGATGCATTACGATAAGCTATATCATCTCATAAAAAAAGAAGCAGAGGAGGGGGAGGGGAAAGAAAACTTGACAAAACATCCAGCGAAGCAAAGTCAGACCAAGGACATTCAAGGATGAAAAGGGAAGATGGACGACAAACAGAAAAAAAATGGGAAATGTTTGCAAAAATCATTTTAACAAACTGTTTTCTCTCTCAAGAGCAGTGGAACCACAAGACTTGGACCCTAACTTCATGCTCCCAGATGTGCATTTAAATGAGGAGTAAATAGCTCTACAGAGGACAAAAAAGGAAAAGCAGACAATTTGTCCCGTATCACATCCTTGGTAGATAGATGGATGGATGGATGGATGGATAGATAGGTAGGTTGGTAGATATAGATAGATAGATAGATAGATAGATAGATAGATAGATAGATACATAGATAGATAGATACATAGATACATAGATACATAGATACATAGATACATAGATACATAGATACAGAGATAGATACAGAGATAGATACATAGATAGATAGATAGATAGATAGATAGATAGATAGATAGATAGATAGATAGATAGATAGATAGATAGATAGATAGATAAAGGAGATTCATGCTGGAAACAATAAGGTTGAAAAGGAGTTGAGGTACATATGTGCAAGGAGGGAAAGTACCAAAGATGTGAGGGAGAGAGAAATTTCTAACCTTATTAATACTGGAAAAAAGTGACTTAGAGAACATCAATAATTATCCAGAAATATGCCTTCTCTTTCGTCAATAAAAACCTTTATGAGAGCCATTCATGTATAAATCAAAGATACCTCAAGAAGGAGATTAGTAGGGAAAAAACAGACATTTGCAAGTGATATTCAACAATGAACCACACCTTTACCATTTCACAACGAACCAAAATATTTCAAGAATATAATATTCCCATGGTGCTTATTGCTGATCACGAAAAGCATTTGATTTACCAACTTACAGGTTCCCTTACCACAAAGTGTCTCCTATTCACATTTCAAAACCATTCACTTGCGCATCCTTGGAAGATTTAGCAGCAATAACCCTATTTAATGATCCTGTGATAACAAGTATCAGGCAATTCACCACTGTGATGGAGCAGATCTAGCATGGGTTCCAAGTTGGAGAAGGGATTTCCTTTGGATGATGAAGTACTCCAGATGCTCCTAATATTGGGTTGACTTCATCAAGCACCATAACATTGCAGAGCCATCTCAAGAGAATTTGGCTTATCTGTCCATAGCAGAAGAACCAAGTGAATAAAAGTCATCTATTGCCCAGATTTTAATATGCATTTGGACAGACACCCCACAGAGTTTGTCCAACAAGTATGTTGTTGTGTTCATTCTTCATTGCCAAAAAAGATCATGCCATCAGAGAAATGACAATATGATTTGCACTTGACTTTGTTTTGCGTGAGGGAGGGCTACACAAGGTCACCAGCCTTACTTCTCCAGAGCCATCTGAATCCAGTGACCAGATATTCATCAGGATGACTGGAGATGACCCAGGATGAGGCAACTGGGCTTAAGTGACTTGCCCAAGGTCACACAGCTAGTGAGTGTCAAGTGTCTGAGTTGAGATTTGAACTCAGGTCCTCTTGACTCCTGCACTGGTGCTCTATCCACAGCACCACCTAGCTGCCCCCAGTCTTTTATAATCTCTTTATAAAAGGAAAGATTTAATGGCACTGCCAATGACCCAATGTGGTTTTTTAACATTGTTTTATAATTTTAGTGTCTTCTATAAGGAAGTGACCAGATATTCATCAGGATAACTAGAGATGGCCCAGGATACAATGGGAGACCTTGGTCCCTTTAGGCCAAGGTCTATTTAGGTACACACTTAGGGTGAGGTAACCCCCATTCATTGAATAGGCCTGTTTAAGAAGTAGTCAGGGCATGGCCTCTTTAATGAAGCCCATCAGTATGTATATCAGGGACAGGTAATACAACTCAGGGCCCAGAGCTGAAAAGCAGAGAGTGGGCTGAATTACTTTTGAAAAATTGCAAAGCTCTTTCATTAATACCAAAATTTCCATAAAAACAAAACCCATCTTTTCAGTATTTTGATGTCACTAGTGTTGTGACATGGCAACAAGACGTTGAAGACTATAATATATGAACATCATACTGACGGCAATAGAGAGGCATGTGGTAGGTTTAACATGGCATTAAAAGATGTCATCAAGGATTTAACAGAATTAAGAAATGTCAAGGAACTGTGTCATAGGAAGAGAAGATGGGCTGGTCTTATGACAAGAGGGAGGAATGACAGCTGGATGGACAGCCAGGGTGGATCATTGATATACTGGAAAAAAAGGAAAGAAGGCCCCATGTTGGATGGATTCCCAGCTTGTGGCAAACTTGTAGAATGACAGGAACTAGAGTCACAGAATGTGCAGGCATGGATGGATTACAGTCTGCATCCCTGGAGAGAACCTCTGAATCCATCTGAATATTTCAGTACATGCCAAGCATGCTCTGAGATGGGGAAACAAATAACAGTCTGGAGGCCCTAACTAAAGGAGTTTACATTCTACTTCTTTTTTTCTCTACTTCTTTCTGATGATGGACTTTAGATACTTCATTGGGCTACCCTGGCTCCTCTGCTTTCTAATATATGTCCTGATAGCTAGCTTAATATTCTTTCTTCCAAACGCTACCTCATTTGTTTATAGGAAGATAAGTTACAAGAGATCTTTAACTATTCGGAGAGCTAGAAACACTAAGATATGGTTACTGATGAATAAACACTCCCACCATCCTCAAGCCAGCTTTCATAATATTTTTTCTGGTTTCAATGAGTTATAGTTAATAGGACTCATTAATGGAGACTTTAGGAATGCATTTTCCTCAGTTTCTAAGAAGACAAAGAAAGAAAGCTATTTCTAGAAAGAAAAGAGAGAAGTAAAGAAGAAAAAGAAAATGTGAACCATGGATTATGAGTCTGAATTGTGGTCTTTTCTTTCCTTTGGTTTGCACTGCAGACTTTTTTAAAAAGAATTCTGGGCCTTTAAGAGGGAATCAGTTGAAAGTTTTATGACTGCTTGGGCCAATTTTTGAGGTCATTTCTATGAGCTGGAAATATCTCTATATCTGTTTTCTTTCACATAATTCCAAAACAGATGAATGAGCTCAGCTAGAAATTGCTCAGAAAAGTCACCTTGGGGCAAAGATTAAGAAAATAAATGTTTTAGTAAAATAATAGAACCAAATACTGAGGCCCAACCACACCCTTAAATCTCTTCTGCACCTGGAACTTCTTTTGAAGGAAATTGCTTGAGTACTAGGAGATTGTGAGTGTAGTCAGATGGGAATCATGGAATATAAAAAGGGAGAAAATTCTTTAAACATCAATGAAGTGATGGAATTCTGAGAAGTAGACAGGAGGAGCTTTCTAAAAGTAATTCATGGTCAACGCTTCTTTGGTTTTGGTTGGGTTTTTTCTTCCTGATTTGTCTCTGAAGAATTACAAAATCTAGTTAAAGAAAAGGAAACATAATAGAATGATGATCTTGGCCAAAATACTTTGGAATTCAGTGGAGAGAATTCAGGGGAGAGACATACAGACATGGGAGGGTTTCTGGCAGATCAAGTCTGGAGGAAGAGTTCTTTTAATGGGGAGATGTTACCAGTATTGGGGCAGAGTAGGAAGGTATATAGGGAAAGAATACTCTAGTTATGTGTGTTTGTGTTTTATCACAAAGTTATGTAATTATTAAACTATAAGATCCATGAGAGCTGTATATCTCCTCCAGTACCTATCGCAGTCCTCTGCACATGGTAGACATATAAAGATTGAAAGAATGAATGTTCATGTTAGAAGATACAAAGTGTGTCTAGTCAAGGTGTCCCAAATTGGATAAACAGTGCCAAAGGGGCGATCTTGAATTGAAGAGTAAAGGGGATTAGGTTGAATTAATTTGTTTCTTTCAGCTGAAAAATTCTTTGATTCAGGGAAGGGGAAAGGGAAGGGGAAGAAGAAGGGGAGGAAAGGAAAGGAAGGATGAATTTATACAGTGCCTACTATGTGGCAGGCACTGTGATGACAGCTTTTTATAAATATCATCTCATTTGTCTTCACAGCAACCCTCTCAGATAGGCGCTGTTATTATCTGTAGTTTAGAGACGATTTAATGATAATAATGATAGTTAACAGACTCTTAAGAATTAAAAAATGAATATCTCACAGAGCAGAAAAAAGTAGCTCTTGGTAGATGTGAACAGGCTACAACATTTAATCAATGAGGTTAAGAACAAGAATAAAAGAGATCCCTTAGGAAACATGATACAAAGGGAAGATGGGCTGGTAACTTGGCAAGAATGAACTGTAATAGATGAGCAGTCAGAGGGTGCTACTTGTCATGTTGGACTGATCTCCTGTGCAAACTTTTGGGAGTCATACAGGATAGGAAAGCATGAATGAATTGCTATCTGCATCATTGGAAGGAACTTCCAGTTGATATAATCATATATGAGTATGTCTCCCTCCCCCCCAATCTGAGACCACTCCTCCAAGTCATACTTGTGGTAGCACTAGAGGGAAGCTAACTACTTACTACTTTCCTCGGGGTTCTAGGGATAACTGTAAGAGGTTGAGATTTCTTTTACTGTGCTTATTACTCAATTACTAAATAGGAACTGTTTCTCTTTTATCTAGGAACCCTGAGGGTCTTCCTCTCCCAGTTTGATTTTTTGGCTATTTTTTTTTCTTTTATTAAAAGGCCCCATCTCTTGAAAAACTACTTACAGAGGCCTATTCAGTGAATGGGTGTATCTCACTCAAAGTGAGAATCTAATAAGATCTTAGCTCAAAATGGCAAAGGTCCCACATTGCATCCTGGGCCATCTCCAGTCATCCTGATGAATATCAAATCACTGGACCCAGATGACTCTAGAGGAGAAAGTGAAGCTGGTGGCCTTGCACAACCCTCCCTCACTCAAATCAAAGTCAAGTACAAGTCATGTCATCATCTTCATGTCATGGTCCTCTGCAAAAACAAAGGACAAACATAACTATTGCTTATATAAGCCTCCACTAGAGTTCTCATTATCTATTGACCAGTTGACTACACTGGCATTTAGAAAAGATTTTACCAAAAAAATATAGCAAGAACAGTTGTTACAAAATATTGTCCCCAAACCAAGGACATAGTCATCCTTTGTACACTCTGGGGAGTATGGGTTCAAATTTAAAGTACAATGATCCAAGGCATATGTGTCCAAAGTGCATTTCCCTGCTCCTTTTCTCCTTTCGTGGCCTTGTCATGAATTCCCCCATAAGTGCACCTCTCTGCTAGACTCAACGTATGAGTCCCTTTCTAGAGTATATTGCCAGCTCTTCTCTCTTCAAAGGTAATGCTCTCTGAAGGTGCCACTGTCTTTGGGGATCTCTTTTCATATCTGTCTATAGGAGTTTCCTCTGTCATCAGCCACTCCAGTGGCCACTGCTGTGGACTTTGCTATCAACTCTAGTTGCTGGGAAGATCTCTTAGGGAATCTCCAAATCTCTGAAACTCATTCAGTTACCTGAGCATTCTTTTCTCAGAATATTCATTCATCTAGGGTCATGAAAAAATAAATACAAAAGGAACAGAGGCACCACATAATCATTGGCACATGGTAACTGAGTGGGAGAATTAAACCAGCTGTCCTTTTTCCATCTGGGAGCTCAAAGTAGTTCTTGTCTCACTTGGTGCCAGAAAACAAAAGATTGACATGATAAAAGAGTCCAAGGATATGTTGGTAAATATTTAACATCTCGCCCCCTGGGGGAAATGTATTCACATAACACTTTTAAGTTTAATCTGTATTGTTAGCATTTTCTCCATCATTTTCCTAAGTCTAGATCAAGGGTGGGGAACCTGCAACCTTAAGGACACATGTGGCCTTCTAGGTCCTCAAGTGCCGCCCTTTGACTGAATCCAAACTTCACAAAACAGATACTTTTATTATGGGTATTTGTTCCGTGAAGTTTGGATTCAGTGAAAGGGACCATATTTGAGGATCTAGACTATTTACAAAACAATAATTCAAGCCCTGATCTGTAGTCTTTACTATCTGGTATATAAATGTTTCCACTGAAATTTTAACAATCGGCTCTCGTGAATCAATATGGGTTAAATCCAGCATTCCTATACGTTGGTCCTATTGATTGAATGTGCATTCAGTCTTGGTCTAGTCACTCCTGAGGCATTTTTTTTCCATTTTCAAAGACATCTAGAAAATTTTTCATCATCACTTGGTACACCCTGAGTCATCATGGTCAGAAACCAGCTCCCAAAGTTTCACATGTTGGATTAGAACCCAGCAAACAATGTTCTGTGCATGCTCTGTATAACCCACCAGGAAGGGCAAATCTGCGTGTGGTTATATTGGTTATGGTATTGGGATTTGAGTAATGACAGTTGACGACAAAAATTTCTGAAGTTCCCACTTAGCACAGAAGGAAATATAAAGTTTCGATGATGTCCTCTGCCCTCCAGGACATCTAGTAATAATTTACATTTCAGTGGTATTTTAGTTTGGGTGTTTTGGAGCTAACTCTGCCTGGCTTGGGAGAGAGTCCATTGTTAAATTTTCAGTGAGAACATTTCAGTCTCAGAATGCTATATAAATCAGGGTTTTATTTATTATTTTACTGATTGTTTTAGCAAGAGCTAATACTGTAGATTAAACTTAAATGTGTATCCCATTTTTTCTGCAAAGTCTGGTTGTTAAACACTTACTAGCACACTCCTATAAACTCTATAAACATTGCTTCAGTTCAACAAGAGTGGAATAGAAGACTTAGATAACGAAGCCATCACCAGACTGGAGACCTGATGACTGTAGGCTACTACTACTACTACTACTACCACCGATGATAATTCTAATTCCTGGCATTTATATAAAGCTTTAAACTTTGCAATGTGTTTTCTACCCATTATCTCATTTGAGCCTCACAACTCCCTTCCTTTTAGATAAATTAATTTGTTTCATCCTCCCAACAGTCTGGGAGAAAGATATTATCTCTAATAGAGAGTATGTAATGCTTTGTAAGAGAAAAATATCATTATTTTACAAAAGAAAATGACTGTAAGATTACTGTAAATGAAATGATCACACCCACATTTGTTAAAGTCAGGATCTTTTTTGGCAATAGTCACTAGGACACATGCTAGGATGAATCTCAGACTGTATCACAGCTTTCTCCTCATTAGGAGGGAAGGGGGTTTTTTGTTCTGTTTTGGTTTGGTTTTTTTTTAGCTTCTACAGTTTTAACCCTATGTTCTTTTGCAACCCAGACAATCCAGTCACTTTATTAGAGCTTTAAGGCACTTAGTCTTTTGAACTCACTTTCTTCTGCTTGCAGGAACAAAGTCCTTGTCTCCAGTGGCTATCTGATTTAGGGTTAGGTAGTCCCTGAAATTCAATTCCTGACTGACACACTGAATTACCCTTCAACCATTTCAGAGAGCTATATTCCAGCAAACCCTAAAAGGTTATGTGAGTCTAAAGTACTAAAACTTCCCTTGGTCCTCTACAATAATAGGAAAATAAATCTAACTTGGAGGGAGTGCAGATATTATCTCGTTGAACCCTTTTATTTTACAATGAGCGATTTGCCCAAGTGATCCTTAAGAACCAATACTGAAATCCTAGTTCTCTGATGCAAGGGAGAGTGCTCCTTCTTGTGTACTAAGGTGGATCTCCTATACAAATCATGCTAGGATGCTATCATCCACTTCCACCCCTTTGTTTTTAACTCCTGCTTTTAACATGCAATTGTAGCTGTCAACAAACCTCCAAAATTTTGAACTGCTATACACTTACATGGAACCAATCTAAAAACAGACAGGCAACATATTGTTATGGCAAGATTAGCTTCTTAGGGACTCTTCAGACTCTGGGCTGCCAAGTCTTGCACAAGATTGTTTAGGTCATAGCCTTGCATGTGAATTGAGATTTATTACTCTTTATTCTAGGAGGTCTATGTCAGGAGCTCTTGACAAATAGATATGTGAATGTAATAAGAGTAGTTGTCTATGCTAAGAAGGATTGATTTCCTGGATCTTCAGCATATGCTACTATGCATTGATTAAATTGCAATTAATTTTACTGTTGTGATTAATCATTTTCCTATACAAAGTCATATTCTGTTTCCTCATGGTGGTATGGGTGTGACTCTAAGTTCTGGAAGGCTAGGCCAATGGGGCCCAAGTTCTAGTAGATTCAATCATGTTTTTTAAGCTTTGAGTATGGTCCCAGTGACAGCCTGAGTCAGCTATCTAAGGACTAATTTTAGTTAAGTACGAAGAGACTCATTAATGACAGATTGACCACTAAGTGTTGGATTATTTGACTGTAACTACTCATGGAATAAATAAAAATTATGAATGACCTTCAGTTCTCTGTCATCCCCTTTCACTTCCATGGTGATGGAAAAAAATGGGAAAGAGACAGAAAGTCCTATGAATCATCCAGTCTTTAGGCAGTTAATAAAAAGTGACAAACTCTAAACATGAGATTTTGATTCTGTGACCAGTTACTTTGCGTATCACTGGAAGAATTGAATGAAATCATTCCTGATATTCTTACAATTAATGAAACTGAGAGAGAAAAAAGAAATTGTAATTAAATGAAGTGATGGCTCATACGTTCTCCTTGCAGAGGCAAACAAAGCTGGCAGTGTTGGTTCCATTGTAAACCCAAAGGCAACAAGAAACATCATTTCATGGGAAATTTGCTCATCTCATCTTGTAATGTTTATTATGAACATAAGAAAAGGACCACCAGGAAGATAATTATAACTTCTGTGCCAACCAACATCTGTTGTAGAGAATGAAGAGATAGAGAGATCCTCTAAAGATCTTTAAAAGATTATCCAGAGCAAGCCTACATATACTTTGATACTTGGTGACTATAATGCAAAAGTGGACAAAATTAAGAAGAGATGAAAGGTATTGGTTCAAAGAAACCTGGGAAGATTCGTATGAACTGATGCAGAGCAAAGTGCAGAAAACCAGAGCAAGTCATACGATAACAAAATAAAGGCAAACAACTTTGAAAGACTTAGGAACTCTGGTCAAGTCAATGACCACTCATGATTGCAAGGACCTATAGCGATGTGTATGACTGAAAGGTGAGAGATTTAAGATTCAGAAAGTAACATATTTTTGGAGATGGACAATGCGGAGATTTGCTTTATTTGACTATGCATGTTTGTTACAACGGTTTTGTTTTGGGTTTTTCTTTCTATTGGTGGATGAGGAGTAGAATGGGAAGAAAAGAAAATAAATTTCCATCTTAAAATCTATAATCTCATGAGCCCTTGATGCTGTACAATGGAGAGGGGAAAAAAGGTAAAAACATTGACTTTGATTAACTAATATAAAGCAGTAGCAACAATGAAAAGGCCAAGAGAGTCTAGAATGTTTCTTAAATAGCAATCACTCGATACTTGGCAGCCAAGAACAATTCAGTTTACAAACTTATTTGTGAAACACTACATAGGAAGATGGTGACCGATTATGATCAATATTGCTTCATAAAAGGGTAAAAAGCAATAAAAGGAAAACATCTGTAGAACAATTATTCTGATATTTTCCTAAGCCACATAATTCTAAGATGATAAAGTCTAGATGAAAGTATCTAGAGAATAAAAATATAGGGTAAATGAAACAAAATTGTCAGTGACTCTACAATAATTTATTTTCATCTTTAACAATGGATCCACCTTGTTTGGACTAGAAGACTTCAGTCCTAAATATGGCATCAGAAGGAACGGAAATGGGACTTAACAAGACAAAATAGGAAAGAGCAGGTAAATTAGACTAAGTCAGTACTAGGGAAATTTATGCTGGAAATGAAAGAATATTGAAAAATTGAGGGTTTGTTTTATAAGGTATCTCAGGGAGAGAAGATACCAAAAGCATGAAAGAAATCACAGACGACATTATTACCTCAAAAAGGCAAACAAGAGCATATCAATAACTAGTCATCCATATATATTTTTTTCATCTCTACAAAATCTTTTTGAAAATGATCTACAAATTTATCAAAGATACTTTTAATGAAAATATGAGAAAGGGGCAGGGGGCCTTTCATAAACTTTTCTCTAAAAAAAACTGCATCTTATTACTTTTCCCTCAATTATTTTATTTATGCCTTTAAAAAAAATCTTCATCTCCACCATTGTATCACTTTATAACAAAGAAAAAATTGAGTCAAACTCTATCATCAAAGTAACCATTCATAATCCCCATCCTTTATCTCAAGATGAGACAGGCTTCTTTTTTTTTCCTCTGGGATCTAAATTTTACATCACTCAATCAATAAACATTTATGTGTCTACTATGTACCAAGCCATGTGCTAAGCCCTGGGAATTAAAAAAAGAAGCAAAAGACAGTCCCTAACCTCAGAGAGCTTACAATCGGATGCAACAAATATATACAAAGCAAGCTAGATACTGGGCAAGATGAATAGGAAATGATTAACAGATGGAAGGCCTTAGCATCAAGAGGGTTTGGCAAGACTTTCTTTAAAAGTGGGATTTTAGGTGAGACTTAAAGCCAGGGAACTCAATAGCTGGAGCTGGGTCATCACAATTAATAAAAGACCCCTTTACAGTCACACAGTTGACTAAAATAGAGTCAGAAAACACAAGATTCTGCTGGGTATTTTTTTTAAAGCATTGGACTCAATAAAGCAAAATGGTATTAAAGTTTTCACTCTAACAGTAATTTGTACATATATTAAAAACAAATTTAAATGTATACAGATATATAGCTATACAACCACGACACTAACTCTACTCCACTACTCTCTGATTATTGTCAAGTATGACACAAAACAAGGATATAAGCTCACTTAAGGACATTCAACAACTGTCTTGGAGGATATCCCACAAAAAATCCAGAGGAAGCATTACCTAGAGATGGTAGACATCCTCTAGAAGCTCCTATTTGCAGGTAATATTACTTTGCATTGAACCCTCAAAACATTGCAGGACCTCTTCAATGAAATTCATGTTTTTTGGGAAAAAAAAAAAAGGCTGACAACTATCCATACTGGAAAAAAATAAACCAATAAATAATGCCTGTTGTCCAGGCTTGGACATGCACTTGGCTGGTTAATCACCTTCATACAAATATGTTACAGACAGAAAATGAGTTGGGCCCCAAATTGAAGAGACAAACTATATTGAATGTAGAAAATCACATAATGCCTTCAATGATTCCAAGCTGCTCCCCAGAGCAAAAATCCATAATTAAAAAACAAAACCAAACACAAATGTTCTCCTGGCAATAGTCTATGCTTATAAATTCTGGGACACTACAGTCTCTGAAATACAAAAGCTTGGATGACACAAAGAAAAGAAGTTGAGTGAGTCATATAATGAGAACTAGCAAAAACTTGTGGATAGTCTAAGATTGGTATTCACAAAATAGAAGGTTTCTAGCATCTTTGGTAAATCCTTTACAGAGAATCTGTGAGAGAATCTGAACAATAATCGCCCAAGATAAGAACATACATATGCATTGTAATCCACAATAATGGTGGAGAAAATAGGTCATCAATCAAAGGAAGTATTACATTCTATTCAGTACTTTATAGATTAGTGATATCCATCTTAATAACATCTCCACTGAACAATATTAATACCATTAACTTGTGTGATGACATTTAGAAAACTCTTAGAGTCTTTAACTAGATCAATTTCCCTCTCCTGATCTTCAGATCTCACTAGCCAAAATTCATCAGACTTCCTGCTATGAGATAGACTCAATTGAATATGTTTCTCTACCACCAGAAAGACAAAAACTCAGGTGTACTGTTCTAGAAGGCGTTGGCAAAGAAATATCTTTGAATTTGTCTTAGACTCCAAAATGGAAAACAAGGCCACCCTTATATTTTCTATTTTTAGTTGCTGATTGTTTTTCATAACAATGTTTGGACTAAAATCTAAATGGCAAGAAGTGGTGTTTGAAATAGCATGAGTTGTTTCTTAAGTAAAATAAATCTGATTCCATCTGCTTGCTCGAACTCCAAATGATATTTTGTACCATGAAATTAAGGGGTTAGTCTTCATTTCAGAGATTAGTCATTGCATTAAAATGAAGGGAAGAAGATATATCACTTATGCATCTGGTTAAGCTGTGAATTAGCTTGACCATTTTGGAAAGCAATGTAAAATTACACAATAAAAGTTATAAAAATAGCCATACCCTTTGACCTAGTGATAGTACTACTGGGATAAGGAGATTATGGATGCCAGGTTTAGAGGCCATCTATCTTAACAAAACTACTTCTAATAGCATTCTTTATCATAGCAAAAAACTGGGGGGGAACAACCTAGATGCCCAACAATTGAGAAATCACTGACCAAATTTTGAATTTTACTGTGCCATATGAAATGACAAGTATTCCAAGAATCATAAGAATCCAAAGATACATGGGAAGACTTAGAGCATAAGCTGTGAATGCAAAATGAAGAAAAGCAGACAAAAAGCTATATATAATATATATTTTTATATGTATATAAATAATATGTATATGATATGTATGTTTAAATATATACATGTACAAATGTATGTATGTATGAATGTATAGATATAATTTTAATTTGAGAAGTTACTTTTGGTCCAGGGTAGGAGAAAGGTTCTAATAGTACATCTTCATAATTAAAAATAATAACAACAATCCTTCTTAAATCTTAATTTATTATGCTCTTATTTATGTATACTGGTCACTGGAAGCTGAAACAAAATTCTTAATTTTCATTAGAGAAAATCTTTTACATGCCTTGTCATCAGCATTAACTAGTCCAATCTATATTATAAATTTCAGGAATCTCAGAGTCTATATATATAGTCAGCCCATTTCTGAACAAAACCACCTCTACAATATAGCCAACTGGAATCATTCAGCCTTGTTTACGGTCTTCCAATAAGGTGGAGCTCGGTACTATGAAATGGGATGGTTCTCATTGTCAGTGAATTTTCTCTGATATCAGGTATAAATTTGCCTCTTTGCATTTTCTACCCAATTCCTCTCCAGAATGCTGGAGAGTTCTGCTCTCCAGTGGTGTCAAAGGCTATAAGAGATCAGGGAGGACAATCCCAAATGTTTCTTGTGTAAATGAATTAAAATTACTATTCTTTATTGCACTGGGCAGGTGGGTGGTAGGGAGGTGGGGGAGGAAATGAAGGGCTCCTCCAAGGACTATTGAATTCCAGACCACTTCCTCAGGGGATCTTTCTGTCCTGAGACCTGCACAAAGTCCTCTCATTCATTGACCAACTTCTTAGAGCTCCTTGGGTTCTTGGCAGATTTAACATTCAACCTGTACTTCACCCTCCCAGTTTTCCCCATTTTGGTCAGTCTCCATTTAATAGGAAAAACTGTGAAAAAACAAGAATATTAACATTTTCAGAAAGAGGAAAGCCTAGAAAGAAGGGATGCTGAGGGCGAAGTGAACAGAGGCTGAAATATCCATGCTGTCATTTTCCTGAAGATACTGGACTCTGTGCACTTCCTACTTATATGAGAGGAAAGATAAAATCAACCAGGCTGATTAGGAAACTAGGAAGTCCATGACTGATTGGTTCATCATCATCATTACTGTCTTGCATACGGACCTGCATCCTTAGCACCTTAATTTTGGAATGAAGAGACAGATAAAGAACAATTTGGTAACTGAAAAATTTTGATTCTGTTCATGAAAGATAAAATATTAATAATTCCAAAACTGATACTGTCAAGACTATGCGCACCATGTTCTCTATATACTACAAAATATGCCAAACACATGTCATGGATGGATGCAAATACTGCCAAAAATGAGGAATGTTTTTCTTCTCTTAGATTCTGAGATTTAAGAAAAAATGTACTTCAGAGACTAAATCTCTGCTTGGATAACAGTTAATAAGTCAGTTTAAATAAGTTCTCTAGTAAGTGAGTTCTCTCATAGTTGAGTTGTAAGAGAAGAGAGAGGTTTTATACTTCCTATAAGAGACAGTGAGCTTTAATGAAAGAGAGTTGATTTGGGTTTAGATCCTAGTTCTGGCACAAACTATATGACCTTGAGTAAGTCACTTGATTTCTCTGAGATTCAGTTTGGTTTCTTATTAAAAAAAATTTTTTTAAAAAAGGATTAAATTTAAAAACTAGTTATGTTAAGTGCTCACTATGTACAAAGAACTGTACCGAGTACTAGAGATATGAACAATTGTGCCTGCTTTCAAGGAGCTTACATTTTATAGAAGGAAAGAGAATAATATTTCCATTTCCTATCTCACAAGGTTACAAAAATCAAATAAGATAGTGTATGTGAAAAGGCTTTGAAATCTTTAAAGTTTGTAGACCTTTATTTGTCACTGTGGGGCTTTAGTGTATTTCCTCCTAAGAAGATCAGTTAAAGGAAAAGTCAAATGAGCCAATTAAGAACCAGTTTCGGCTAACTTGGCATCTCTGTTTTTGCATCATCAGCAACATCTACAGAGACAACAGAGCCAGCTCAGTTCTGGTTTGTCTCTCTAGACCAGGGCTTGTTAACCTCGATATTTGTCATGGACACTTTTGATATCTGGTGAAGCCTATGGACCCCTTCTCAGAATGTTTTAAAATTAGTAAATACATAGGATTATAAAGGAAAATAAAGGTTAGTAAAAATAAAACTATTCTAACTTTTTCTCCCATCCAAATTCCCAAACCACCTGAAATGTATCCACAAACATCTTAACTCCTCTTGTAGATTGACAATTGGAATGAACGGCTGCATTGCTCTAAAAAGCCACTACCGAATCTCCTGGGTAACCAGGTGTCCCCTCACTGAAATGACAAGTTATCTAGGTCTGCCCTGGTGACGTCCCCATCCCCACATCCCTTTCTACTCCTGATCTGATCCTCTGAATCCTGATCTCTTGGAAGAGCCTTAGGAAACAAGTTCTTTAGAAGATGGAACAGACAGTCCAAGATTTTACATGTAGGTGGGGTCCCTCTGACTGACATACATGTCCATGGCTATCTCATGTGTCCTGGCTCACAAACTGTCTCAACACTAGGATATCCTGGTCCTCACAAGGGAATATGTGACTTGTTTAATATGAGAAACTTCCAGTGTGAGAAGTTCCTTCATTGATGTAGATCTCAAGGACCTTAGAAAGAATTAATCCAC
Source organism: Notamacropus eugenii (assembly GCF_028372415.1). Classification (NCBI taxonomy): domain Eukaryota; kingdom Metazoa; phylum Chordata; class Mammalia; order Diprotodontia; family Macropodidae; genus Notamacropus; species Notamacropus eugenii. The sequence continues at coordinate 105,097,553 of NC_092877.1, read as the reverse complement.
CCTCCTTATTTTACAGGTGAGGAAACTAAGCCCTATGAAATTATCTTTTAATGTCCCAGAACTAGTTAATGAGAGACCCAGAGCCAGAAACCAGGTGTGTTCTATCTACCAGTCCATCACTCTCTCCAAAAACTAGTATGGATATAGTACAAGGGAGCCCTAATATTTTTCTGATAAGGAGTTACTTTTAGCTTTTGGTTCCTTTTGGTCCAGGTTAGGAGAGAGGTTCTAATAGTCCAAGTTTCTGATGGGGAATTCTGTCAGTACTCATCATCGATGGAGAAGGAAGGATGGCAATATTAATCAGCCTGGAGATCTACCTGCTAAGTCTTTAAGACTGATGGGTTGATCATAATGGATCTGTTGCAGCATATGGCATATGGTACTGGACGGGAAAAAAATGAAAGAGCCCCTTAAAGCTGATCTGAGATGTGGAAGGTAGGGGGAAAATATCATACAGGTGGTTAGGAAACATGCTCAGTCATTCTTCTGGGGAGATTCATTCAAGAAATATTTATTCATCTCCCACAGTATGCAAAATATTATATTAGGCACTGGAGGAGATATCAAGTTTAGATAAGGCATTTTCTTGGCCCTCATGGAGATGGACTGTAGTAGGGAGTTAAGTCTAACAGGCTGGCCAAAGAGTTATTAAGGGATTTGGAGGATGGGGTGGGAACTTCCTGATTCTTATCCCTAACTACAAGTCAAAAATAAATCCTTCAGTAGATGATACACATTGGTCAGGAAACCTGGCTCCTCATCATTCTAAATGCAAAGAACTCTCTGTGAACAGAAGGTAATTGACATAGACTTGGAAGGGAACTCAGAGACCATTTATTAGTTCGATGGCCTTTTTTTACAAATGAAGAAACTAAGGCCTGGGGAGGTTAAGTAATTTGTCCACAGAATTTTAACCCAGGTCCTCTAACAGCTCTTTCTATATACACGGAAATAAACTTCTGTAGGACCCCAAGTCAAGATGTTAGGATTCCAGTCCCAGGTCTGCCCCAAGCTAGCTGGGCTAGTTTGTCCAAGTGATTTAGCCCCTCTGGGACTCTGTTTACTGATCTGTTGCATGGTAAATTATACCAGTGTCAAATCTCTTCCTACTCCAATCCATCCTCCTCTCAAGTTGCCAAACCAGTCTTCCTAAATATCTGGTCTCCCTACCCATAAGCTCCTATATAGATCCCTACTACCTCTAAGATCCAAAATAAAATTTTATTTGGTCTTTAAAGTCCTTCATAACCTTTCCAGTCTTCTTATACTTTACTCCCTGCCATGGTCTCTGTTATCCAATGACGCTGACCTCCTTTCTGTTCCTTCCACAAGACACTCCATCTCCAGACTCTGGGCATTTTCCCTGCCTGTCCTCCATGCCTGGAATTCTCTCCCTCTTCATTTTGCTTCATGGCTTCTTCTAAGTCCCAGTCCTTCAGCAAGAAGGTTATTCTGATCCCCAGTCGTGCATGCTAGTACCTTCCTTCTATGATTATCTGCAGTTTATCCTGTATATATCTTGCTTTTATGTAGGTGTTCATATGCTGTTTCTCCCATGAGACTGTGAGCTCCTTGAGAACAGAGATGGTTTTTGCCTTTAGGTATTTGTATCTCCAGTATTTGCATCATACCTGACACATAGTCGGTTTTTCTGATTCTAGGTTCCCCATTGATTGTTCTGGTGCTTGCCATACTCAGTCATCAGTCAGTCATCTGACTTGAAGAAATCATGGATATTTAGTTTAGAGAAGAGAGGGAGAAGGTAGAGGGGAAGGAAGAAGCCCATTATTTCTGTCATCAGATATTTGAAAGGCTTTCAGGTGGAAGAGGGGATTAGGTCAGGACTGGAGAACCTGCAGCCTCAAGGCCACATGTGGCCCTCTAGGTCCTCAAGTGTAACCCTTTCATTAAATCCAAACTTCTAGTTGAAATTCTAATTTGGATTTAGTCAAAGGGCCACATTTGAGAATCTAGAGGGCTATATGTGGCCTTGAGGTTGCAGGTTTCCTGCCCCTGGATTAGATTATTCCACTTGGTTCCAGCTATCACAATTAAGAAAAATGGGTGAAAGGTTTTAGGAATGCAGTTTTTGAATCAACTATGTATAGAGTCTCCCAATAAATACAGATGTCATAAAATGGAATGGAATCCTAGATGACCACTTGTCAGATATGTTCCAGTAGATCCATTGGTCAGGGGATTGGTTCCATGATCTCTAAAGCCTCGTTCAGCTCTAGGATTCCAGACTCTTCTAAGAACAGTTCTTCTGCAGACTATATCAGGCAGAAGTCCCTAATCTTTGTTGTGTCAAGTATCCCTTTGGTAATCTGACGAAACATAAGAATCTCTTATCAGTAGAATGGTTTTAAATGCATGAAATAAAATATTAAAAATGACAAAGGAAAGCAATTACACTGAGATACATTTATCAAGGTAAAAACTAAAAAAAGCTGATGGACTTCGGTTAAGAATCTTTGACTTAGATAGACCAGAATCAAAGGAAGGAATCGTCTTCCCATCGTTCACTGTTCATCACTTTGGCCGGTCATTTCCCTCATGTTTCATTTCTTATTCCTTGGCACAAACCAAACTTGGTCAAGGGGATTTTCAGGAACACGCCCTCTGTTTATGAGGAACTACCTTTTCCTGAACTAAGACTAAAAGTTCATCTTGCAAAGGGAAACTTCCTTGGAATGTGGCCTCTCCTGTGGACATTGTTCTCCCACCAGCCTACAGAATGACTCCCCCTTTATCTTTACACTTTTCATTTCTGTTCTCCGTTGGAAACCTCTTGGGATGCGGAGGTCAAACTATTACTCTGAACATTCTGATTCCTAGGAAGGAGCTTAACTAATCTGGCATGACTTATTCTGGACAGAGAAGGCACAAAATAACTCAGATAGGAAGATGTTGCTGTGTGGAAGATGGAAGCTTGTTCTTTATTTCTATGGATGATTGAATATAAGAAAGCAGAGATGAACAGCAGGAGGGGTTTAAACTAGACATCAGCAGGGAGCATCTAAAGTGTGCTTACTGTTTTTCAAATGAGGTATCTTTAACAACAAAAGCAAACAAACAAAAACATAGACAAAATGCTTCCCCAAATGGTTTCAAAGGTCTCTTTCAGTTCTGACATTCTGTGATGACAAGTTTCCGCAAAAAGTCAACTGTATTCCAAGCCCTTACTCATATACCTACACCTCTTACGGTCACTAGAAAACTGCAGCAACAAGGAACCCAAAGGGCAGTAGAAAAGGCCATGGTGGGTTTAAGTAAACTGTAGTATACTACTAAGGATGAGCTATTAAAAGCATATACATAAACATACACATACAAATATATACATGTGTGTATAAATTATAAATGTGCTATAATACATGCCTACACATGGACACATATGTATATATATTTATATTATGATCATAAATGTGTGTATCTGTATACGTGTGCATGTAGTGTATATGTATAGATAGATAGATAAAGATATACATATGAGGGAGTATATTCATATATACCTGAATGTGTTTTTATCAGGGACTTGTATGACCAGAAAGGAGAAAACCCTGACAAGGACAGAGAATGAGATCATAGGTGAGTAGAAGGAGTATTAAATTGTTACTTGCTACTTTTGAGATATTGAAATATCCAGAAGACCCCTTGAATGTCAAATAGATTCTCTATGGAAGATTTACAGAAAGATATGAATTCACTCCTTCCCCACCTATTTCTACCTCTTAGAATGCCCAGCTTCACTGAAGATTTGGCTCACATTCCCACAAGAATCCTTTTCTGAACTTCCTGGTTGTTAGTGCTTTCTCCTTCCTCAAATTATCATTATACTTAATTTTTTTTCTGAATATGATAAACATCTTCCCAGTAGAGTGTAAGTTTCTAGCAGGGCAGGGAATGTTTTCCCTTCTCTCTTTCTATCTCCCTCTCTTGCTCTAAATCTACTGATATGTGACCTTCTACAAGGGCTGACCAGGAGAACATACACCCAAAGAGGGAATAAAAGGAAGTTTCCATACATTCAGCTTAAAGTCACTAGGAGGAATAAATAGACTTCACTATGTTTATCCCTTCACTGTTTCCGTATATCTTTCTTCTCCACTTAACCTCCCTGATGTAGGTGATTTGAGTTAATGATGAGAGAGGGGAGAATGGAGAGGTAAATGAGGGAGAAGCAAAGACATTCCAACTTTCCAAGTTGCAAAACTTTAATTGCATACAGACCACCCAGTTTACTAGAGCAAGATCAACTTATTTGGATGCTATCAGCATACACCAAACCATTTCATCTACCCAAAGATGAAGCCCAGGGAAAATCATTTAGAGAACCCTACTAAGGTTCAATTTTGTATTTAACTGTTGAAAAATGTTCTGCTCTAAGGCAGGGGAATGTTCTTAAAAGTACCTTTCAGTTCTCTTTCTCATTAAATGGCTTAAATGCCCCAACACCAAATGGACTCTGGGAAAAAGGGGTAACCTTCTGGTTTTCAGATAGTCTGGTACAACCTATAAAAAAGACCTAGCATCTGCAAGATCAGAATGAAGGATTCTATTTTCCATAAGAGAAAAAAAATACCAAACCACAAATGTTTCTTCTGAACTGTGTGCCCAGAATATAGCTTCAAAAGACCAAACCAACCAGCAGTCATGGGTAGGTGCCAAATAGAGCTACTGCTCACCAATCCCACAGGGTGGCACCTATCACAACATCCTCAACTGCCTGAAATTATTATCGTGGCTTTCAGTCTTCACTTCTGGGATCTACTTCATTGCATTGGGCAAACGCGATATGAGTGGCCAAGAAAAGCACTGGAAGCAGAGCTTATAGAAAAAAACTACAGCCAGCTTGATGGATTGTAGGCAATGATCACACCCCATGACATTAAATAATCCCATGAATTATAAAACCAAAGATGTCTTCTGTAGAAATACTTTTCATTTAAGTCAGATGGATTATGCGGCATTTTGTTGTGGCAACCAGTCATTCCAAAGAATTGTGCAAATCTGGGTGAAAATCAAAGACAGAGGAAGTCTAACATGGCACTCAATGTTCCCCCCTGCCATAAGTAATCTGCTTATTCACCAGGCAGTATTTTGGCAACTGGTCCATCCCCAACATTAAAGTTCTCGAGGATGCCAACTTATTTTGGTGGACTGGAAATAAAGTGCTTGGAAAAGATTGCTTCTTGTTTTTCCTTTCAAGTTCCCTGTCAAAACACATAAGAGAATCCAGACTAATCAAAAGACCCAAGTGAGTGAGAGCTGGTTAAGTTGGCCAGACCCAAACTTGGGTTCAGAGAACTCTAATGCATTCCGCCTGCCTCCGTCAAAGGCAAAGCCCAAGGGGCCACGTTTTCTATAAGGGAAGACCTCCCCTAAAGGATACCAAGAGAGAATGGTAGCAAAAATGCTTGGCTCAACACTGACAAACACTGTCAGTCATAATAGCATTTCCAGATACATAATGAGCTGGAACTGTTTTTAAAAGCTATCGTTCAAAGCTAAGAAGGTGGCAATTTGCAGAAACCTAAAGTCAGGGAGATAGTGTATTATAATGGATCAGACTTGTCATTAGGAAAAACCAGGTTCAAATCCTGCATCAAATATTTACCAGTTGGGTCAACTCTGGGTATGTGTACTAGAGGAAATTCCCACTCCACCTGAATATTCTACAAATTAGTGAGATTCAAACTTACTCTTTTGGAGTGGTGAGCACATGGCCATCAGTAATCTAATTTCACAGAAGAGAAGATGCTATTAAATTACATTCATTTGGTTAGAAGCTTTGCGTGAGCAAGGGCTAAGTCTGTTACATCTCGTATAACTTCCTGTAGTGCCCAAGACCGTGATATGTGATGATGATGATACTGTTCTCAGGAAATGAGGTAGGATAGCTCAAATAGTTGCATCAGGGACTTTCTTAACCTTTTTTTGTGAGTTATGAATTCCTTGGGTAGTTTGGTTTTAAGCACATAAATTGAACTATATTACAAAGGAAACCAATTATATGGAAATATAGTTATAAAATTTTTTTAAATGAAAGCAAGTTCATGAATCTCAGGTTAAGAACTTCTGGTCTGGATCAATCCAGACCAAACAAGACTTGGCCAGGGAAGGATTATTCTACTATCTATAACCAATTGATTGTTTTTATATCTGGACCCTATATACTTACAAAGCATACTATTTAATTTGTTAAAGAGATCTGTGAACTTAAGGAAATCTAATTTTGAACATATTAAATATATTTTGTATAATTCTTTCTCCTTCTCATGAAATTAATTTATAAGATGAGATGTTTAAACTAGACCCTAAGTATATAGGGCCTAGGAATTTAAAAAATGAATTGGTCATAGGGAGTAGAATAATCTTTCCCTTTTTTCTGATTCTTTGGAATCAATCTGTCAATCAAGAAATAGCTATTAAGTGCCTACTGTGTGCCAGGTGAGTGTTATAGTGAACAGAGAGCTGGACTTGAAACCAGAAAGACCAGTTCAAATACAGTCTCTGATACAAATGGCTGTATAACCTGAGCAGATCCAAATCTTTAGGGTTTCAGACAAGTCTCTAAAAATTTAAATTGTAGAGAAGGTGAAGAACAGAAATGATAAAGGGAATTTCTTATTCTAAGACTCTTTCCTCTGTCCTCTGTGCTGGACACTGAGATATAAATAGAGATGTAATATGTTATTCCCCAGTGAGACTTCAGCAAAAGGGTGAAAAGATGGCAACACCAAGGTGTAAAGGAGAATTTCAGAAGTCCTTTCTAGGGCAAAGAACCTTTCCAAACTGTACTAGGGGTCTAAGGTTTAAATGGCTCACAAAGATAATGAATCTGTCTTTGGAGTATAGACTTCATTCATTTGTCCTTCACTTGCTTGGCCTGGAGTTAGGAAGACCCAGACTGAAATAAATCCTGCTTTCTGATACTTATTATGGAGCATTTAGGTGGCACAGTGGATAAAATACTGGCCATGGAATCAGGAAGACTCCTCTTTCCTACTTCAAATCCAGCCTTAGATACTTACTAGCTGTGTGATCCTGGGTGAGTCACTTAACCCAGTTTGCCTCAGTTTCCTCCTCTATAAAATGAGCTGGAGAAGGAAATGGCAGACAAAATAAATGCCAGGAAAACCCTGAATGAGATCAGACACAACTGAAAAATGGCTGGATGATAAAATTATAAGACAATTCAATTGATGTTGTAAGAAGTAGTAAAGGGTTGTCCCAAAGATCCTGTTATCACCTCTTGTTCACTGCCTCTTGTTAACGATGGGTGTCACCTCGTTACCTCACTAGAACTGAGAGAGCAGGATATGGTATGCACCTCAGGAGCTGGGCTTTTATGCCATTCCCTTCCAGTGAGATTCTCACCTTCCTTAGGAATTTCTTGCATCCTTTCAGAACTTATCCTTATCATGTACCGAACTGAGGAAGAAGGCGACAGGAAGGTAGCACAGACTCTGACCTGTGTCTCATACCAGCTCAGCTGTTGATCCTGCCTAGCTGAGAAAAAGGAGGAGTCCTAGAAGAAACACCCCTAACTCTTCAAGGGCTATCCAGAAAACAAAGTCCACGTGCATGATGCATTGGGATGAAGGGTGCAAATGAATGCTTGCCCAGAAAACATGTAAGAGTTCTATATTAGGAGGGGTTCCTAGCGACCTTTTTCTATCGGAGCTGAATGGTACTCAGGGCTCAAATTTGTCTCTCTCCTGAGGACCTTGATAATATCCTTCTCACTGATTGTAATACAAGTCATTTGTTGCTCTATCTGGTGAGAGAGACTTAGAGGCCTTTCCTGTTTAATACCTGTTCCTAGTTCAAGGTCCAGTTTCCTAGCCAAGGACAACCCTTCCTTGGCTAATAATGACCAATCCTGATTCAGCCAGTTAAAAACTTCTTAGAACTGGGGGAAGAGTGGGGAATGTTTCATGCACATGCTCATAGGATAATATATTCAGAAATGGAAGGGATTTTAGAAGTTGAATAAAATTGCCTTTACACCAAGTAAACTGAGGCTGAAGCTTGCCCAGGGTCATAGAACTAGTAACTGTCTGTTCCTGTTCAGTTGTATCTGACTCTTCATGAACCCATTTGGAGTTTTCTTGGCAAAGATATTGGCAGAAATACTGCAGTGGTTTGCCATTTCCTTCTTCAGCTCATTTTACAGATGAGGAAATTGAGGCAAACAGGGTTAAGTGACTTGCCCAGCTAGTAAGTGTCTGAGTGTCTGAGGCCAGCTTTGAACTCAGAAAGATGAGTCTTCCCGACTCCAGGCCTGGCACTCTATGCACTGTACCACCTAGCTTCCCCCAATATTTTACAATACCTTTTTGTATTCCCAGTGCTTAGCACAGTGTCTATAGTATATCATAGGCACTTAATAAATGTAAATTCACTAATTAATTGATATCTAGAGATTGAAAGCTGGAAGGAACATTTAAGGTTGCTTAATCCAATCAAATCATCTCACTGATAAGGAAAGAGGCCCAGAGGTGAAGTGACTTGCCCAATGTCACACTATTGGTAAGTAGCAAACCCATGACATGACTCCAAGTCCAGTGATATTTTTTTTTTCCACATCACATTATTCTCCTTGGTATTGAGAGTTATACTAACATTTTTTGACAAATATTTATGTGTCTTGCTCATTTTTTTTCCCTTTTCATAAAACTTTTCTCTGATATACTACGTATGGTGGAGGCCGTATAGTGCTCCAGTTTTCTGGGAAAATTCTAATTTTGAATATTCTGTCCTATTAAAAATAAGGGTAAGAAAAAAAATCCTTTGTCATACCTAGCATGTATTCTGAAAAGTATGGTCACTGTGGGGGGAACTAGGGCTAAATTCCTGTTCCATTGTTGCTTAGTCAATTGGTTGTGTCTGCCTCTTTGTGACCCCATTTGGGGCTTTCTTGTGAAGATACTGGAGTGGTTTGCCATTTTCTTCTCCAGCTCATTTTACAGATGAGGAAACTGAGGCAAATGGGGTTAAGTGAATTGCCCAGGGTCACATAGCTAGTCAGTGTCCAAAGCAGAATTTGAACTCGGGTCTTCTTGACTCCAGGCCTGGCATGCTATGTACTGTGCATTCTAGCTACCCCTAGCTTCCTGTTAGTCCAGAAAAAAAAATTCACTGATTTTATGGGGGAGAAGAGAGTTTTGAGGTAAGGAAAATGGGACATACCTCTGCCACCTCCAAAATATAACCTAGGCCCTTGGGCTTGTAGGCAATACATGGTTTTATTGTTGTGAAACCTAATCATTGAGTTGAAGGGTACAGCTTGAAATCACAGAGAGTACAGCTTACCATTTTTGGCACTCTGAAAAGTAGACTGAGCCAGGTAGGATAATGCTTACTGTCACTTATATAATGTTTGAAAGTTTGCAAAACACTTAGATCCTCACAACTCTGGGAGGTAGGTGCTATCATTATTTTTATCCCTGTTTTACAAATGAGAAACTGAGTTTCCCAGAGGTTGAGTGATACACTCTACAAAGTACACAAGGTAGACTGAATCCTGCTCATTCTAAGTTCAAATCGAGCAGTCTATCAGGAGTGGGGAACCTTTAGCCTTCAGGACACATGTGACCTTCTAGGTCCTCGGGTGCAGCTTTTTGATTGAGTCTCAGTTTTACAGAACAAATCCTTTTATTAAGGGGATTTGTTCTGTGAAGTTTAGATTCAGTCCAACGGCCACACTTGAGGACCTAGAGGGTCACATATGGCCTCAAGGTTGCAGGTTCTCCATTCCTAGTAGACACTACAAAATTCTTAATATCCAAATGCCAACTTGCAATCAAGGGATTGAGTGATGTGGTACCTTGTCACCTTAGATAGATTTAAGCAAAAAAAACTTAAGCAAAATAGGTACTCATATGAAATTGGAACATGGAGGATAAGTGTAGAGTGACCAGCACTTTTGCTTTGGTGTAGATGGAGGGTCCATGAATAAATTTTAGGGAGTCTGTGAATTTGCATTGGAAAAGAAATTCATCTTTAATTTGGTTCACCTCCTGTTGAAATTTAGCATTTCTTTCAATTATTTAAAAACATTGGGGCAGCCAGGTAGTGCGGTGCCTCGACAAACAAACAGCAACTCTGTTTCCTCATTACTCTGAGAGGAAATTCATAGGTTTTTACCAGACTGGTGATTGGGTCCATGGCACAAAAAAGATTAAGAACCTCTGGTCTAAACAGACAGCTGGACTCTGATTGACTGCAGTTCGCCAGTTCCCTATCTAGGAGAGAAGAAAAAAAGAGATGCTGGGGAGTTGAATTGACCCATATAATATGTAAGTGACATGTCCCTGCTTTCTTCTACAGAACCTCTCAGACCAAGTTGGGAGCACAGGCTCAGGCTCCAGAGATGGCCCCTGTAGGCCAATTCAAATCTAAGGTGGAGCCAAAGGTCTCTCACAGCAGATTGGAATGATTAGATTATGATAATTCTTCAAAAAGTCTCACTTCTTCCAGAACTGTTCTTCTAAGAAAACTAATATTGCCCTCAACTTTTAACTTAGCTTTTAAAAAACTAACTAGCGACTACTTGATGGATTACATTTCACTGTGAATGAGTTAGAGCCAATATGCTACCTCCACCATCCAGCCGAAGCTTTTTATCTCTAATTGTGGAATGAAAGGTCTTGTCTCATTGTCTGCATTAAAGAGATTTCAGTCTACAGAAAGCTGGTTGGGGAGAGTTTGGCTTTGGAAAGAGAAGACTTCCCACAAGTTGTGAAGGGCTGTGAATGCCTGAGGTGGTCCTGAACTTGATAGGGAGCCGCTAGAGTTTAATGAATCAGAAGGTGGCATGGTTAGTTCAGGGTCTTAGGAAGATCACTTTGGCAGCTGAGTGGCATATGGACTGGAGTGGGGAGAAACATGAAGGAAAGATACCAAGCAGCCAGCTATTTTCATAGTCCAGGTGTGCTGTGATGAGGGCCTGCATCTGCACCTGGATGATGTCCAAGGGGAGGGGAGGAGGGTATGTTCAAGAGTTGGTGAGAAGGCAGAATTGACTGGCATTTAAAACTGTGGATTATGGGGCTGGGGGAGAAGATGACATCGAGATTGCCAGCCTGGGTGACTGGAAGATGGTGATGCCCTCAACAGTAACAGGGAAATTTGAGTCCAAAATTTGAGTGTGCTAAGGAATCAAGCAATTCTGTTCTCAGGTGAGCCCCACCTTTTGCTATCACCTTAAGGTTAAAGCCCATTTTACTTTGATTGAACCAGGAATGCTTCCCATTAATACAGCAGTGTCTCTAGAGTTCCACTATTGGCAGCTGGAGTTCCTGCTTTGGAGTCCCAGTACTTGACCTAGGAAGGCAGCCAGTGCCTGCATGTGCACTGCATGTGTGTCTCTGAATAGTGGTTTCAGTCTCTTACCTGTACATAGTACCCTGCCCAGTAGTGGGCTCTCTAAAAGCAATGCTGAAGCCCAGACCAAGCCTGAGGCCTGCTCCAGGGAATGGCTCTGTGTCAGTCTAGGCCCTCCCATTCTTTTGTTCTGCTTTCCCCACCAGGTAAAGGCTGTCTTTCTTTAAAGGCCCAACCAAACTATAACCTTCAGGAGCAAAGAGATCTTGAAGTCCCTGGACTGAGGCCTTCTTCAGTTCCATAACAAAGAGTCCCATCTAAGGGAAAGCGTGTACTTGTAATAACCGAAGTTCCCAATTTAGTTAAAAAATTCACACCATGTCTAGACCGGAGGTAGAATGGGAGCAGCCTCTCCCTTCTCCATACTAAATGTGTTAATGATTTCCCTGCCTTCATCATTAAAACCTCTCTTCCTGACTGTTTTCTTGCCACAGGTCATTCCAACGTCCCCACCTTTCCCTCTAAGTCCATGGAAAGGTGCCAACTCTAGGAGCGATCAGACCTGGGAAAGGGGTCAGACTGGCACTGCTTCCCCAACCCTTTCTGAGGGCTCAGTTTCTATTGCTCTTATCTTTTTCACTCTGCACGTAGAAATGGCCACAGTGTGGTAGATAGTTAAGTAAACCAAACCAAGCTGGCTAGAGGCCAGGGTTTGGGTTGGGAAGGAGGGAAGCATTTCTACCTGGACCTCATTTTTTACTTGTTCTCCTTAATCACAGAAACTCTGTTCAGTTTGTTTGTTCATCAATACTTGTTCATGTTATGAGATTAAAGGATCATCCATTTAGACTGTGAGTGTTTTTAGAGGTCCTCTTGTCCAATCCCTTCATTTTACGGATGCGGAAATCAAGGCCCAGAGAAGTTGCCCAGGACTGTACAGGTAGCAAGCGGTAGATTCAGGATTCGAACCCAGGTGCTCTTACTCTAAAAACAATCTTTTCATGGTACTTGAGCTAAACCTTGAAAGGGAGCTTGGGGTTTCAGAAGACAGAGGTGAAGAGGGAGAGAATTCTAGGCATGAGTATCTGTATCTAATCAGTTGCAAATGTTGTTCAGTCCAAACACATCTCTCTGACCCCATTTGGGGTTTTCTTGGCAAAGTTCCTGGTTTGCCATTTCCTTCTCCAGCTCATTTCACAGATGAAGAAACTGAGGTCAATTTGCCCAGGATCACCCAGCCAGTAAGCATCAAATTAGGATTTGAATTTAGAAAGATGAATCTTCCTGATACTGTGCCAGCCACCTCACTGCCCTAATAAGTTGCAAAATGCCTTGTAATTTCTCCCTCCACACATACACATAGCCCCCACCCTAGTTTAGACCCTTATCACTTCTCACCTGGACTATCAGTAGTCTTCTAATTTGTCTCCCTGCCTCAAGTCTCTTACCCACTCCAACCTATCTTGGGGCTGGGAAATCTCCCAACTTTTCACTCTTTGAACTCCTGACATCCTTTAAGATTCTGCTTAAGTGCTATTTTACCCAGAAGGCTTTTTCTGGAACCCCCAGGTTCTAGGGTCGTTGCCTCATCCACTATATATTTCTTATACATTCTGATTTATGTATTTTTTCTTGGTCTTTCCCCAATTAAAATGTAAACTCCTTGAGTGAAGGGGTCCCCTATGCTTACTTAGCAAAGGTCCATCACAGAGTAAACTTTTAATAAATATTTGTTGGTTGATTTATTATACATCAGGCAAGGAGGATATCCAGCACAAATATTCACAAATTTTTCATCAATCTTTTCCTATCTCTGTGTAAATCATGAAGTCAACAAGCATACGTTAAGTGGCTACTATATGGTAAATAATGCTTCTACGACGGGCTATAGAAAAGCCTTCTAATATAATGAAAACACAGAACCATAGAATATTAGAACTAGGAAGGGACCTTAGAGAGCATCTACTGAAGTGTGCTGGTAAATTTTTAACAACCAGCACTTGTTGGGGGTGCCTGCCTTGCTCTTAATTCTAATTTGCCTTCTTAACATCTTCTCCATCACCTTCTTCAGTCTAGACACCAAAATACAATAAATCAAATCCTGTTTTGTAGCATGTAATGGTTTCTGAGGTGCAAAGGCTGATCCTGTAAATTTAACAATGTAGTCTTGTGAGCCAGTTAGAGTTGGCTCCAACAGGTACCTTTCATTTTACCTAATCTAACCTTTTATGAGGATACTGGAATTCAGAGAACTGATCTGTCAACTCCACTCTCAAAAATAAAGGTTGCACTAATTCTTTGTTGGTGGAGCTGTGAGCTGATCCAGTCATTCTGGAAAGCAATTTGGAACTATGCCCAAAGGGCTATAAAAATGTGCATTCCCTTTGACCCAGCAATACTGGTTCTAGGGCTGTATCTCAAAGAGATCATAAAAATGGGAAAAGGTCCCACATGTACAAAAATATTTATAGCAGCTCTTTTTGTGGTGGCCAAGAACTGGAAATCAAGGGGATGCCCATCAATTGGGGAATGGCTGAACAAGTTGTGGTATATGAATGTAATGGAATATTATAAAACCTGGAAAAAATTATATGAACTGCTCCTGAGTAAAATGAGCAGAACCAGGAGAACATTATACACAGTAGCAACCACAGGGTGTGAGGACTGTTTCTGATAGACTTAGCCCTTCACAGCAATACAAGAACTAAAACATTTCCAAAGGACTCTTGATGTAAAATGCCATCCATATCCTGAGAAAGAACTATGGAATCAGAATGCAGAATGAAGAAGACTATTTTCTCTTGTGTTATGTTTTGGTTTGATTTTTCTCATGGTTTCTCCCATTCATTTTAATTCTTCTATGCAACATGACTAATGTGAAAATGTGTATAATAAGAATGTATGTGTAGAATCTATATAAGATTGTGTGCCATCTCGGGAAGGGAAGGGAGGGGAAGAAAATTTAAAACTTAAGGAAGTGATTGTTGAAAACTGAAAATAAATGAATTAATTTAAAAAAAATTTCTTTTTAACTGTTGCACTTGGCTCAGGAGAGACCTAAATCTGAATCCCAACTCCAATCCTACTTTCATGAACCCGGGCAAATCCCTTGAACTTCAATCTCCTTCCTCTTATGAGTATCAAAAGAGACAGATGTTTGTAAAATGCTTTGAAAATCTTAAATCACCGTATAAACACAAGAATATGAAAAATCTGTGATTTCCTCTTTGTGAAGGGGTGGGGAGGTGGGGGGATAGAGACCTTGTAAACTTGTAAACTTTCTTGTAAACTTTCTATGACTATATAAATTCCAGGCAGTAGCCTCAATCATAGAGGTTAAGTGAAGATACCTGGCCACTTGGACAAGGTTTTCTGGAACAACGTCCTCATATTCCCTCTTAAAAGATATGATAGGACTGAGTGAGGGACAAATTGAGCCAGAGGGGAAACAAAGTTGCTTATTACAATAATTACAATTATCATGCTTTTGTGAATTTCCTCTTATGGAAATTGCGAGTCTTTTAACATAATATTGTAGGTAATGCCATGCTAGAATAAGTCCCCTTCATTTCCTCAGTGAAGCTTTTGGAATTCCCTCACTCCCATCCTCATCAATAATAAGTCTTCTGGAATCTTGTGTTTGTTTTAAAACAATTCTCTACTGCACCTGTCTTGTATAATTGTGTCATCATTTTTTGCGTGTCAGCCAATGAGCCCCTACCACTGATTCTCCATGTTTGCTGTTAACAGCTTCAGTCTGTGTGTGTTGAAAGATGGAGATAACTAGAGACACTGATTTCCCTCCACCCCCAACATCCACAGCTAGATTGCCTCCTAGTTCTACTACAGTTCTCTCTCTTTGACTCTAATTTGTTGTCACAGACCCAGTACAAAGGGGCTGCCTCCAGTAATGTACTGCTAAAGGTTTAGTAAACAGTACTCTGAGAAAAAAAAATGTATACATGACATGCTTTTAAGTTTAATTTGATTTATTCACATTTTCTCCATCCCTTTATTATTCTAAACAACCAACAAAACAATAAAATCAAGTCCTGATTTGTAGCATTTGTCAGTTTCTGATATGCTCTCACTGAAGTTCTAATGAGCATGTCCACACTCTTCATGGGGAAATGTATGTATGATAGGTCTTTTCTCAGGTGTCCATATCAAGTAGACTCCCTTGATCAACTTCCTACATGGGTACAGTCTGATTCACTCATTATATTGTCAGTTCTATGAGGGCAGAGTCTGAGTCAGAGATACTAGTGTTTAACACAAGCTGGCAGACAAGTTCTTCTCCCCTCTCAAAGGGAACACCCTTCCAGTAGCAAAAGAAGTGCCTTTGTTTTTGTAATGAGCATTTGTATTCAGCCTTATTATTGCAAAAGAAGGTACTCAACTTTTGAGCCACATTTACAACCTAGTACTTTCTCCTTTCTTTTAGAGGGATTTCTGTTTTCGTTTTCTTTTTTGCAAGTCTCTTCTCTCCCCCACCCCCCACCCCAATATCCATAGCAGTTTCCAAAAGGCAGAAATGAAGAAAGGGGAAATAAATTTTGGTTGGCGGCAAAATGGCCCAATCTTCATTTGGGAATCTTCTTAAGCGTCTAACTTTCCTGAAAGAGTTTGCAGGCTAGGTCAGTCTGGGCTTGGAATTTTGTCCACCCCAGGGAAAGTTCCTTACTGATAAAATCATGGGTACTAATCAACAAACAAACAAACAAACAAGTAAGTGAAAGTTAAATATCCCGCAGGCATTTAAAGTTTAGATTTGCCCCAGTGTCCTGGACCAGAACTATCCCTCCCCCAATAGTCATTCAGTATGCTCCAGCATGATCTGGATGATCCCAAGCCAGATTGGATTTCAGTTTTAAGGTGGCAAAGTTTAAGGTACAGTCAAGAAGGGCTTTTAATAGTCCTCATAGATATCTCTCTCTCTCTGATATGAAGCACCGTGCCTTGCCTATGGGATCAAAGACTGCCTTGCCTATGAGATCAAAGACTTTTGAAGCAAGAAAAGACCTTAAGAAGTTTTCTGTTCATTTTACAGATCCATCTTTTTGCATTCCCCCAGCTGCTAAATGCTCCCTACACCTCTGGAAATTATCTTGTATACTTAATACGTAGAAATATCTATGTACATATATCTATTCCTATTTATACATGTTTTATCCAATAGAATGTAAGGCAGAAACTTAATTTTTTTTATCCCTAGTGCCTAGTTTGTCTTCAAGTTTTAAAGAAAGGGCTTAATTATAGGGAAACCTAGAGCTCTTAGTGATCAAGTGACCTGCTCAAGGTCACAAAGGTAATGAGTGACAGAGCAAGAATTCAAACCTAGGTTTTCTTACTCAAAATCCAGTAGTACTGTTTCCAGTCCTTCCTTGTTATTCTGTCAGTGATCAATCGTGTCTAACTCTTCATGACCCCATTTGGGGTTTTTCTTGGCAAAGATGCTGCAGTGGTTTGCCATTTCCTTTTCCAGATCATTTTACAGATGAGGAAACTGAGGCAACCAGGATTAAGTGACTTGCCCAGGGTCACACAGCTAGTAAGTATATGGGGCTGGATTTGAACTCAGGAAGATGAGTCTTCCTCACTCCAGGTCTGGTGCTCTATCCACTGTACTTGCCTAGCTGTCTTCCATTTTCCTCACATTAGAGATGGGGCAGCTGGTAGTACGGTGTATAAAGTGTTGGCTCTGGAGCCAGGAAGAGCTAAGTTCAAATCCTACTTCAGACATTTTCTAGCTGAGTGACCCTGGGCAAGTCATTTCACCTCTACCTCCATTTCTTCATCTGTTACATGGAGATAATAGCACTTATCTCCTAGAGTTGTTGCAAGGATGAAGTGAGGCACCTTCAATGTTATATAAATGGTAGTTATTATTATTTATTATTACTGTTAATAATAATATAGTAATAATAAATTAAGGTTCAGAGAGGCAGAGACTTATTCAAGCTTACAGATCCAGGGTACTTTGGCACTCTAGCACAGTCATAATGCCTTCCTACTGTCTAAGGGCACTATGAGGGTCTGAGATGAGAAGGAAACACCTGCCCCATTTAACTCAGAATTGGCATAAAAATAAGATTAGGTAATGTCTACTAATAGCAACTCACATTTGAATAGCACTTTACATTTTCCAGAAAGCTTTCTTCACAACTCTGTGAGGCAGGTGGTATATGTATCTGCATTCCAGTTTTACAGGTAAAGAAATAGAGACTCAGTTTAAGTGACTCCCTAGTAAGTCACAAAACTAATAAATGTTAGAACCAGAGTCTCAAAAACAGGCTTTTAGATGCCAAGTTCGATGGATGCCTTTTCCATTATGTCAGGTACTTACTCTATTTGTTCTATTGAATTGGTTATCATATCGACACCCAAAGTCTCACCTTTTGAAAGGCAGCTGTAGTGGGTAAAGAGATGGTCTCAGTGGCAGGGAGGGCTCTCTCGTTGCTCTAGGCAGCTGTTGGATAGTTACAGAGAAGGTGCCCATATGCATGGGAAAAGGCAATTTTTCTGCTGGGAAGTTCCCAATACTGATGAAATCATACATCCAGTCCAAAAAAAAATGACGCCTTTTAAAATGAGCATTTGCATAAGGGGAAGTACGAGGGAAGGGAGAAAGAAGAAATACTTGAGAATTCTAGCACCTTTATCCCCAAGAGGGCAAAAGCAATTTTTAGAACCACTGTGTTGCAAGGAACCCCCTAAAATTATCTAGGCCATTCTTGAAAGAAAAATAGGCTGCCCTATTTTTCAAGGCCTCCAGGGCAGGAGATTCCACAGTTTCCCCAGGTGGTACATTCCAGTGCATAGTCTAAATTGTTCAAGGATCCTGGAAAGAGGCCACAAAAATATAAAATATTAAAATTCAATTATGAATGAATGAATAAATCCTTGTTTACCACACTCCCTCACATTTGCTCTTTAATATTCTCGTAATAGCCCATTTTGTCATGAGGTAAGTGGCATTACCCTTATTTTTCCTGGTGGAAAAAAGGCTGAATGGCATACAGCCCAGGGTCATACAATAAGCTAGGAATAGAAATAACTTCTGACTCCTCCTTCCTGTCTCTAACTAGCAGGCAAAGTAGCCTTATTAATAGCATTCTAATCTGAATCATTTAAATTACTTGTAATTGCAGGCCTACAAAGAATTGTAACTGCCCCGTGCCAGCTGAGCAAGCTGTAATGGGCATGACTACTGTTACAAACGTCTAAGTCTGTCATTGGAACACAAAAAATGCATTTTCAAAGTTGGAACATCTCATTTGAAAATAGCAGCCCATCCTCCTGGTTAAGAGTGTGGTGCAGGGTCACCCTCCCTCCAAAACAAAACAAAAAATTGGATTTTGAGTCAGAAGACGTGGGTTTGAATTCAAGTTCTGCCAGCTGTCAACTCTAATCCTCAGAGCCTCAGTTTCCTTCCCTGAAAACAAGGAGGGAGGACTACAGGATTTCTTAAAGTTCTTTTCAGCCCTAACATTCTGAGTGAAGTATGAATGAGGTCCAACAAAATTAATTCATTTAACAACACTTTCATGTCTACAATGTGCTGGGCACAGTATGTATGATATTTAAATAAAAAATCAAACAACCCCTGCCCCAGAGGAACTTATACTCTAGTAAAGAAAACAATATGTGCACAGATAAGTTGGTTATAAAACTTATACAAGTAAACACAAAGGTTTTTGGGGTTTTTTAAAGTTTTTATTATTCTATTAGAGATAGATTTCTGGAAAAGAGCAAATGATATCCATTCAAAAAAGCTATTGAATTTCATGGGGTCCTAGAAGTAGAGCAGGAAGATCATTCAGTCCCTCCCTTCCCCATATTTTACAAAAGAGGAACTTAGTCCCAGAGGTTAAGTGACTGGCACCAAGGTCACTTGGCAGGGAGCAGATTTTGGATTTGAACTCGGGTCTTTTGACTGCCTCTTCAGCTAGCTCTCTACACTACTTCAGTTTCTACGCAACCGATCTTCACGTGTGCTTGGGTTAAATCAAGTAAGTTCCTATCACGTTTGGGTGTTTAAATTTCTCGTTTAACTCTTCAGCAGTCAACAGAGCTGTTAACAGAGTTAGGGAGCTGTGTCGTGATGAAAACAACCCAGGAGCAGGCAGGTTGGGTTGTGACTTAAAAAAGAAAGTAAATACCTGACTGCAAATGACTCTAACTGAATAATTCGCACCTGGCTGCAGGTATTCAGGTAAATGACAGGTACGGAGGAATTTACTGACTGGTTCCCTCACTAAGGTCGAAGCCACGAAGATTATCTTTTCAGGGTTCTGTGTGATGTCACACATTTCCTGCTCCAGGCCAACCAATACCATTCATTCTTCCTCCCCGCAGACACCTGCAGAAGGAAGGCAAATGCGGTGTCAGGACGGACCCGACGGAGTTTGATTGACTTACGTGCTAGGGATGCGTGTGCTCTGCCAGACTGTGGCCAGCTTCAAAAACCCTAACACCTGGAAAGGTGAGTTGAAACGCCCATTTTCTCTCTGGATAGTTAGACCACTGGTCACATTGTTCCGAACAGGAAACAGGAAAGAAATTGGCCGAGTGAGTACAACTTTAGTTTTTTCTCAGGAGAGGGGAGCTCCTTCTGGGAGAGAAGTTGGATGCCTAATGGATCTTCTGGTTAAAGCCACATGGCTAACTAATGCTGCCTTTTGAAACAATTAATTCAGCCTCTTCCTTTCTGGGATATTGATTTTTTTTTCCTTCCCTTCCCCCCATAAAACGGAACTGCCTAGGTGAGAGGAGTTGACAGGTATTTGTAATTGGATTTGGAATTGTAGCTTTCTTTAATCTGTAGTGTTAATTTCAATGGGGAGAGGGTAAGTTTTCATTATGCTAATTTCAGGGTGGGGGAGGGGAGACTTTTATAATGCTAATTTCAGTTGTGAGGTGGGGACTGCAGGGCACTCTTAGAATCTGGTCAACTCCCTCTGCATTTAACTTTTTGCTTTTATCGCAGTTCATTTCTACCTGAAATTGTAAAAAATTGTTTTTTTCCTTAAAAGTATTTTCAAAGCACCTCTTGTTTGCCCACTCAATACTTCCTAAGATTGTAAGTTCAGTTTTTCCTTATGTCCCCTCCAGCCCACCCACATCGCAATATTCCTGATCCCTAAACTTTTTTTGAAGAAGGCAAATATTTGATCTTTGTCCTCAATTGTACAATCTGTTGTCACAGGGAGACTGGGATCTGGATTAGAATATTTTATACTTAGCCATGTGTTTACTAAACTTTTAGCTCAGGTAAAATGGATTATCCTTTCTGAGCTTCACAAATGGGGTACAAAGGTTTTTTCTCCCTCTGTGCTACCCACCCCCCTTGCTTTTAACAGCAAATAAACTGTTTAGTAGGTTGTTCTGCCAGGACCTTCCTTACTTTTTTTCCCCTCCTAAATGTAACTTTAGCTCTGGGACCCATTTTTTTTTTGTTTCCTTAATAAAGATCTCACAGCTAGTACACCCTGCAGCCTCACCCTCAGTGTGCCAACTTACACTGGAGGCATTTAGATGGGGGGTGAGGGGGAGAAGAATCTGTGGCGTGCAAGCCACACACAATACTGGGGAGCCAGGGCCTGGCTGTGGGAAATCCAGGCAGAGAAGCAGCACTGTGAGGTGCAACGTTCCAAACTCCTACATCAGCTGTTTTGCTGAGACAAGTTAGCAAAAAAAAAAAAAAAAAGTTTGTAAGGAAGTGATCTGTTAGCAATTATGCTGATAGTCATCCACCCCAAAAGTCAAAGTGCACATTCATTCTCCAAAAGTAGAAATGGAAACAATCTGGGGAAGTTTGTTTCGGACAGAGTAACCTCTCACTGAGCCAAACTAGTCCTGCTGTGGCTGCCAATTCCTCTTACTCCTTGGAGACCACTATTGTTCTCCTCTCTGACCTTTCTGTCCTTTTTTTCTGAGCTCATGTGCTTGGCCGGTGGCTACTGCCTTTGCCTTATTAGAACTGGGATCCAACACAATATCTACCCAAGATGTAACGCATGTGAAAAATGATAAAACCTCTCTTAAGTGGGATTATCTTCCTCCAGTTAACTGTGGTTCAGTAGTACCTTGCTCAATAGTTCACTTCTTTTTTAAGCACTAATATTTGAGCCTTAGTCAAATAATTTTATTTCTTCATCTCTCCTTCTCTCCTCTCCTTCTCTCCGTCTCCCTCTCTGTTTGTCTCTTTCTGTCTGTCTCTTTCTCTGTGCTTGTAGGTATGTATGTATATTAAAGAGGGCAAGTCTATAAGCAAACGTATAATGGGGGAGAAAAGGAATTGTGAGTAGGGAGAGAGAAGGAAAAAGGGGGACAAAGGATAGAATCATAGATTTAGAGTGAAACCTTTCATGCTATCTAGTCTGATGCCCTTATTTTACAGATGAAGAAACTAAGGCCCAGAGATTTGAAGTAACCTGCTGAAGGTCACAAAGATTCAGAGAGAGAGGGAGAGGAAAGATGGAAGTGGGGGTGGGGGAATAAAGTCAGTGCTCAGTGATTGGGATTCAGGGTAAAACATTCTATTCTAGAATGGAGCCAAGGTCATGGTTCAGTGGCTCACTGGGGTAATCTGTACTTTTTTTTTTAGTAGATTGAGGCTTTGCTAAGAGATGGCCATTTAAGGAGTCCAATTTTATTTAAAGTTTCCCTGGGCTACCTGAGGAACTTCATCTAAAGGACTATTGGGAACACAGATTTTAATAATCATGATAGTAATTGTTATTATAAATTGTGAATTATTAAATTCATCATTGATAATTCCCATAAAACCTAACAAAAGAAAGGAGTGAAGCAGAAGCAAGGCTTTTGAATTTCCTCCATAAAGGAGGTTGAGCTGATTGCCACCAAGTCTCCAGCAGAAGGAAGGAACTGCTGTGCCCTGTCTGCTCTGTCCCACCTGCTACCCCCCTTCCCCCCTCTCCTTCCACCCACCCTAGAGAGCAGCAAATGCAGGGCATCCCACAAACCACTGGGCAAATGCTCCATTGTTGTCTGGAGTAATGTGATGGTGACAGAGTTTTTCAGTACAGTTCAACAAAGGTTTCTTAAGTGCCTACCTGGCTGTGAATATTAATCCCAGGAAGATCTCCTATCAAGGGGTTGATATATCTACAAAACTGAAAAATGGCCCTTTCCCTGCCTCACTGGGAACTTCCATTCTACTGAGGGTGGAAAAAATAACATGCAAAAAGCAAACAAGATTGAGTATATCTGACAGAAGAAATTCAGATAAAGTATTATTCTAAGGAAATGTGAGGATCAGAGACCACTTTCAGTTTGGTGGGGCAGGGAAGGCAAATGGGATCAGCCATGCTCTTTCTTGGTCATAGATCTAAAGCTGGAAGAAATCTTTGAGGTTATCTAGTCCAGCTCCCTTATTTTATACAAGAGGAAAGTGCAAACCAGAGAAGTTTAAGGAACCCTGACCCCAAATCCAGCACCCTTTGTGCTGCAAGTCAAACTAAGGTGTCTTCTTCCACAATATTCAAGCTCATTCTGTCTCAGCTTCAGGCAGTGGGTGTCAGGGTCAAAAAGATGGAGGCCGTTTGCCAGCACTGGCTAATTGTGTGAAGTAACATGGTATCACTTGAGTATGTCACTGCTGTGACTTTTCTTGAGGTTCCTTGTTTGGATAGAAGGGGATGTACAAGGAAATTGGGTGGCTAATTAATATGAAAAGCAATTGATCCTCTTATTTGGCCCATGAGGACATGTGGCTTAATCTGAGTCACCCAGAGGATCACAAAAGGGAAGGTGAGGAAAATGAAAAGAGAACTAAGGAGTCCTGGATTGTTATTGTGATTGTGTGTTGTGTTTGTCTTTTGTTCTCAAAGAAGACCCTGGCCTCAGGGAAATGATGACATGACTTGCAGTTGACTTTGATTTGAGTGAGGGAAGGCTATGCAAGGTTACCAGCCTCACTCTCTCCTCCAGAGCCATCAGGGTCCAGTGGCCAGATATTCAGCAGGAGGACTGGAGATGGCCCAGGATGCAATGGGAGACCCTGGCCCTTTTGACTAAGGTCTTTTTTCAGGTTCTCACTTAAGAGTGAGGTAACACCCATTCAGTGAATAGGCCTCTCTAAGAAATGAGTAAAGCGGATGGCCCCTTTTATTTAAAAAAAAAAAAAAAGTCAAACTTGGGGGGAAGACCCTCAGGGTTACTGGTCAAAAGAGAAACATTGATATTCACTTTCAGCCCAAAATATAGCCTTGAAATGGAACTTGGGCAGGGACCTATTGCAGTCCAATCTATGAGCTCCAGAGTGCAATGGATTTAAGATTTTTGTCTGAAGGAAGGAAGGAATCAAGGAATCTATCTAGCCAGTAAAACCCCAAGTTAAGTGGGCAGCTTCTGGCCATCAAAATTTACCTTCCTTTGGAGAGGAGAGGGAGAGGATGGGTTGAGTTACCCAGCTGGCTGGGTCCCATTCAGGCAGTTCGGACTACTCAGTGTCATGATCCTAGACTGTAAATTCCAAAAGGAGAGAAGGGATGTGATCAGACATGCCATTCTGAGCCTTGGTCACAATGGTCTTCAAGCTGTGGCAAGAGGATGGTCTCATCAGAGGGTTATTCCCAAGACTTGACTCATGGCTATACTAAATTCTGACTAGGATTACTTGGGTCCTGGCCTCAGGACAACTCCAGATGTTTTATAGAGTCCCATTCAGGTCTAATTAGCCTCTCTGCTGTGAGGTCACAGATGGGGAGGTGCCAGTCAGCACTCTAGAGAAGAGGCAAGGCAGATGGAGGATGGCTAGAGCACAGATGATTTGTTGATGAGAGAGTTGACTCGTAGTAGAGACTGCCTTAGTCTCTCAGGATCTATTTGTAGTCAAGAAGCAAAGAACAGAAGAGTAGATAGAGAAACACGGCCCCTCCTGGAGCTGTGCAGACCCCAGTTTGGAAGTTAGAACCCAAGTGGCTGAGTAACAGCCTGGTGATTTTAGGACTGTGAAGTCTAATCCCAACCTTGCTGCCTGTTTACTGAGCAACTCTGGGAGAACACTTTTATCTCCCTACCCATCTGTTTCCTCATTTATTTAAAAAGAAACAAAGATTAGAATAAATGATACGCTGATGTGCTGTAAGAATAGACTTTTATATTTACAAACCTAGGTAGGCAGGTTATAAACTCAAGCCCAGTGGGTTTTTCAGGTTTAGCATTTACAGGCAATGGTTTATTTACTAAAATGTCATTATTTCAGAAAGAATGATTTATGTGCCTATTATGTTGTTATACTCATTTTATATGCTATTTGCCTGACTCTGTTATTCCTGTTTTCCTGATTCTGTGGAAAAGCACCGAAGGACGCATGAAATGATGCAAATTCATTACTCTTTATAGCACACCAATATTTCATTACAATCAAGTACCATAACTCATCTAAGCCACTTCTATTTGATGTACACAAGGTAAATGTATAAATGTGTAAGTTCTTTGGTACCACAAGAAGTGCTGTTAGAAATATTTTAGTCTATATGGAGGCTTTTTTTTTTTTTGAACCATTGACCTTTTGGGGGTGTATACCTAGCAATGGAATCTCTTAGCAGATTCTCTTAATGGCCTAAAAGACATTGCTGTGGTCAGGAAACTAGCAACGATGAGTACCCTGCTTGAGCTGTAGTTCTGAGATACTGACTGCATCTATCTACTGGTTGCAATGGACCTTCATGTGTAAATCAGTGTGTGTAGTCCCAGTTCTTTGCTATGACTGAGCAGGAGTTTATTCCTAGAGTCTAGGATCAGTTGTCTGTCTGGTCACTTGGTCTGGTCCTCCATCTGCTCCAATTCTATCTTATGGGAAATGGAGAAAATATTACTTTGCCTTATGGAAAGAGGATGTGAAAGAAACAATTCGCTAAGGGAAAAGCTATTCTCCAAGATTAGTTTGAATTAAATTTGAATTTAAATTAGTTTAATTCAAAGGAAAGCCTGCTTTATCCAGAGCACTGCTATGGTCTAAGGGAGATAAAGAGGGATGATAAGATACAGTCTTTTCCCTTTTATAATTGGTAATTTAGTGCTGATGGTGGATGGAATATGACATACACATAGACATAGAACTACCATACAAAATGATTAAATAAATTCACAGGAATGTTAGAACCAGAGTGCCTTGTGAGGGGTCTGGCAGGAGTTAAGGGATGGAACTAAAGGTCTTTGTTTGGACAAATGGGGGAAAGAACAGTTATAAATTCAATAAATTGGGAGGGGTGGCACAGGAATTAGGAGTCAGTGGGGTGGACAAAGGCATGGAGGAAGGAAAATACAGGTCATTTTGTAATAGTAAACTAGCTGGTAGAGAAATGTAAGCTCTCTGGAAATGGTTAGCCAGTTTTAAAGTACTAACAAATAAACAAGAAATTTAAAACTTACAACGGAGAAAAAGAGATTAGATTAGATTTGTTTAACCCCAAGGGTAGAGCCAGTAGTAATAGGTGGAAGATGCAAAGTCACAAATTTAAGACTCAATAGAGGCTTCCTAAGAGATATGTCCAGAAGTATAGTAGGCTGCCTCATAGTAAGTTCTGTCTCCTGGCAGGCCTTCAATTAGAGATTAAATGACTATTTGTTAGGTACGTGGTAGGGATTCTTTTTCAGATATGAATTGGATTAGTTGGCCACTGAAGTCACTTCCAACTCTGAAATTCTGTGATTTTGCTACGCAATGAAATCATAAAGAGGAATAAGTTTTTGGAATCTTAGAATCATTTGAAAAAAGAAAGATAACAAAGGCTGGTAAAATGAAAAATACTAGATTTGAAGACAGAGGACCTGTGTTCAAATTCTGATGTTGCCCTAAACCTATAACCAATCCGCAAGTATTTATTAGACACCTACTGTATGCCAGGCACTGTTTTGGGCACTGGAATTATAAGTACAATGAATCAAGTAATCTCTACTGAAAGGAGACAGTTTGGGATATGCTGAGTTTCCATTCTTGGCTCTGGGATATTCAGTAGAAGCAGTTGGAGATGGGGATCTGGGATCTTGAAAGAGAAGTCGCAACCAGACATGGTGATGTGAGAGTTGTCTCTGGATAGTAGTTAAAGCTGTGGTTAAGAATGAGCTTGCCTAGAGGTAGAGAGAAGGAAAGACGAGGTTGGAAGGAAAGAGTCTTGGGGAGTGTCTGCCCACATTGAGATAGCAGAGGATCATAATATCCTAGATTTAGAGCTGAAACAGGAATATGGAGACTAGTAAGTCTGCCCCCCCTCATTTAGATCGGGCTCAGGTTTAAGAGGTTAAGCCACTTGCTGAAAGTCCTATAAGTTTTTTCTAGAGTCAGGATTCCCGCTGAGGTCCTCGGACTGCAAACTCAGCAGCACCACTGTAGCCTTCATCCTTTTTAGTCAAGGTTTTGGAGGATATATGTTAGTTAACAGTGTAAAATGTTAGAGAGAAATCAGAGGATGCTGTTGTTATTGACTTTTTCAGTTTAGCTCTTTGTTGATCCTATTTGGGGTTTTCTTGGCAAAGATACCAGAGTGGCTTGCTGTTTCCTTCTCCAGATCATTTTACAGATGAGGAAACTGAGGCAAACGGGGTTAAGTGATTTGCCAAGGGTCAAAGAGTTAGTAAATGTCACAGGCCAGATTTGGACTCACATAGGTGAGTCTTCTTGATTCCAGACTTGACTTTCTATCCACTGTGCCATTTAGCTGCCCCCAAAGAGGATAAGAACTGAAAGGGAGAAAAAATGTCATTGAACTTGGAGTTTAGACCATTGGTAACCTTTCAGAAGGCAGTTTCAGTAGTCTGGTGGGATTGCAAATCCATCCCACAAAACTGGATGGCAAATGAGTGGTCAGTAGCGAGGAAGTGGAGGGAGTGCTAAGTATAGACCTCTTCCTCAGAGAAGTCTGTCTGGGACTGAGAGGAGGGAAATAAGGCAGGAGAGCCATAGGAAGGTTGTTTCTTTTTTTTAGGAATGGGGAAACTTGGGCATGATTGTAGGTAGATGAGCAAGATCCAGGAAAGAGGAAAAGCTTGAAGACACCCAAGAGGACAAGTGCCAGCAGGTGTTGATCTTAAATGACATTTCTAAAATGTAGCCAACTCAATTCTATGGTATTTGTGTACTTTGTGGAAGCCATTAAGTAGAACTATTTGTGTCCTGGCATTACATAGCCCTGCTTTAATGCTGGTGACAAATTCCATGACATCTAGTCAATGCCAGGGAAGCATCAAGGTCATTTTAAGAACATGGAGGAGAAAAATAAGGAAGTGGCTTCTAAGTTTTATCCTATTTGGTGGCATCTGACTATGGAAGGCTTCATACAATAAGCATTTAGAATTAGGCTTATAAACCTGATTAAGTATAAAAATCTGAAACAGAAAATGGTCTCTGAACCTTGGGTATTTACTTACTATACCCTTAAAAACTGCTTTCCATGTTTCATTTTCTCGATTCAGAGTGTTGTGATTGAGTGCTGAATTGGGAGTCGGAGGTACAAATTTTGATTCTGACTGATGTTGAGCCAAGTTACTTAAGCCCCTCTGGTTCACACTTGCCTTCATCTGTAAGCTGGGAGGGGTTGGGGGCGGGCGGTGTACCAGATGACATGGAAGGACTTCTCCATTTCTAAATCTATGTTCCTTATGATCTTTTAAATTTTTATCTTTCACCTTTCCTTCCCAATTTCCTGGAGAAACCCTGATTTATTATTCCTGCTCCAGAGAATTCACTGATCAGCTTGTTATCACACCACTGCCTTCTACACAGTGGATGCTTTGTACCCTCTTGTTAGCCTGTGAGTGTGGTGGCTTTCCAGCCGAAGGGCATTTTTGTTGCCTCCCTTGGTCATGACTTAAGCATAGAGCCTTGAATTCTGCCATCATCTTGCAGTGACACCTGTTTGTTGGATGTATTCATCAGAGAGATATGAAAGCACAGCACCCTTGTTTAAAACTCTCCAAGAATTTTCTTTAATAGCCTCATGGTACCGTGCAAGGCATCAACACGTGCCTACAAGCAAAGCGCTGATATTTCAGGGCTAATTGTTGGAGGTGATTTGCATGTCTTGCTCATGACTGACTGCCTTTGGTCACATGGTCCTCCATGAGTATATGTTTATGCTACAATCCATACACATGAAGTCACTAATGAGTCATCCAGTGTTTTCAAGCTGCCTTGTAAACGTTGTTGCTACGCCTGTCATTGTTCTAGCCATCTCATTCAGAGAAGACACACAGAGGGCGTCCCTTTCTGTGGGCACAATATGGAATAGCATTTTCCCCCAGAATTGGCAGGAAGTTTAATCTATTGGAAAGAGTACTGACCTTGAAGTCAAAAGACTCAGAAGTCCTAGCTTTGAGTCTCAGCTCTGCCTCTTACTGTTTATGCAGATTTATCATGCAAATCCCTGGATCTCAGTTTCTTGAATTGTAAAAATGCAGTGGTTGAACTAGAATAGAAGACTGATCTCTAAAGTTCCTTCTAGCCCTCCCACTTTAGGGAATTCTGTGAAGTTTCCCATAGCATTCATCTTTTGGAGACCACTTAAAGGAAAGATTGCTGTAGAAACAATGGAGTTGCTTGATTTTCTCAGGCACATTTTTATACGGGGAAAAAATTGGTGTACCCAGACAGGCATTGTAAATGACTGCCAGTTCCAATAATGTGTAGGAAGTCTTATCTGGCTACTCTGTACTGGCCCTTCACAGACATTTAAAGGTATTTACTGCCTATACCATAAGCCTGGAAGTTAGTTATATTCTGTCTTGTGTTTTCTAATTGTTTCAATAATCCCTGCTACCCACTCAAACTAGCAATCTATCTTCTTGCCTTTCACTACTAAACTCTTGGGAGTTGGCTGTGCCCACTGCCTCCAGAGGCAGAGGGTCACAGAACTACTAGGAACCTCAGAGCCCTTATAGTCTGAGCTATGCACTCTCTGAACAAATCCCTTCTAAAACTCAACAAATGGTCCAGATGACTTTTTCTGAAGGTTTCCAAATAAGGGGAACCTACTACACATTCTACTTTTGGACAACTTGCTTGTA
Organism: Notamacropus eugenii; assembly: GCF_028372415.1. Lineage (NCBI taxonomy): Eukaryota > Metazoa > Chordata > Mammalia > Diprotodontia > Macropodidae > Notamacropus > Notamacropus eugenii. The sequence goes on along the minus strand of NC_092877.1, from coordinate 105,068,183 downwards.
GGGAAGATTTCTCTGACTGATAGCCCAAAGACATGTTTTTTGCTGAATGGGTTTTGTTTGTTTCTTTAGTTTTGGGTTGTTTTTTGGGGTTTTTTTGTTTTGTTTTGTTTGTTTTTTACAACTTTCACCCATTATTCCTGGTTTCTTAACCTCTGGGGTTGAAAAAAAAAGTATATCCTTTCTCCAAAAGATAACCCTTAAAATACTTGAAGATAGCTATCATGTGTTACCCGTTCCACAACTCCTCCCCACTCCAACAAGGTCTAATCGTCTCCAGGCTAAACAAACTCAGTTCTTTCAACCAATCCACATCTGGCAGGACCTCAAGGTCCCTTGACATCCTGGTTGCCTTCCAAAGGACATTCTCCAATTTACTAATATCTTGCCTAAAATGTTATGAGAGAGAGAAGAAAGAAAATGACTGATTGCTGGAAAAGGCAGAAAAAAGGGCTCAAGAATGTAGGTGGATGGATTAGCTTTAGAGAATAGTAAAGACGGAGCTGCTATGGCTGGAAGGAAGAAGGATCAAAAGGGTCATGACACAGAGATGTTTAGGAAATGAGGAGAGGAGTTCCCATTCCTCTGTCTTCTCCTGGAAGGAGGTAAATCACATCTGCTGTAAATGTGGGGATGGGAAAAGTGTAAAGAGGAAAGAGGAAAAGGTTTGGACCAATCTCTGTGGGGAATAAGATGAGATCTAGTCAATTAGCATTTAAGTGCTTACTGTGTGCTAAGCACCATGCTAAGTTTTGGGAATGCAAAGAAAGGCAAAAATACAGTACTTACTCTCAGGAAGCTTACGTTCCCGAAGGAGGAGACAACAGGTAAACAATTAGGTAATGCAAGATATAAATGAGACTAGAAAGAAAGTAATCTCAGATGGGAAGGGACTGGCAGCTGGGGTCACCAAGAAGGGAGGAGGTGGGATTTGAGCTGAGCTTGAAGGAAATAAAATAAGCTAAGAAGCAAAGGTGAGAGGGAAGAATATTTCGGGCTTTGCAGACAGTTTTTGCAAAGGTACAGAGATAGGAGATGAGATGTCATGATCTAGGAATTGCAAAATTGTCCAGCAACAACAGCTCAGCTGAAATTATGGTGGGTGAAACCAGCTCAGTTCTGTGACTTTTATTAACTTTTCAGAAGCCCTAGAGGCAGAGAAATTAAATATAAAGTGTTTCCCAAAGATAAAAATTTGCTGGTTGGAATGGCCGAAGTTGAGATGGGCATGGGGTAGAGCCTGTAGAATACTAAATAAAGACATGAAATTGGTTGATGAGGAGACAAAGATGGATTTGGAAGAGAAGGTGGAGGAGAGTAGATCCCCTGTAAGTGGAAAGGATTGCATAGGGTGTGGTGTCCTTAGGGGAGAACTGGAAAGTTCTGTTCAAGTAAGGACAAAGAAGGAATGTGGTAGGGACAGCTAGAAACTAGAGGGGATTTGTTGGAGAATAAAATGTATTCTGAATGGCACTGTGTAAAGAGTCAGGCCTCCTATTATCAATGGAACTGATCAAGAGGGAGAGTTTGGGGTGGATTCTGTACCTTGGACTGTGAGACTGGATTACAGCTCCAGTCACTGGAAGCATATTTCTTGGGTGCCTTCTCTCAATCTGTTAATGAGAATTCATTAAGCTCTTACCACGGGCCAGGCCCTGTGCTAAAGATCGCCGTTACGAAGGCAAAAACAGATGGTTCCTGCCTTCAAGGAGATCACATTCTAATGAGCTTTCAGAACTTTCTCAAGAGAGAATTTATAGAGTTGATATTTTCCAGGGTACTGTTTAGAACCTTGGATGTTCTCCATACAGTCTGAGGCCACTTCATGGAGAGAACTGGGCCTGTTTGAGGCCTGAGTTTCCCATTCTTACCTTTCATTCATGCTCAGCACTGAAGGATCCTCAAAGGTCTTCTAGTTCACACATCTCCAACCCTTCCACTCTGCTGACAACTGTCCTCCTGGAACTTTCCTTGCTTTTCAGCATTGCTGCTCATCTGTTCCTCATGTGGTCTTCCCCTCTCTTGGCTTCATGACTTTTCTCATGTTTTCTTCATACTTGTCTGAAGAAGGTCTCAAACTCCCCTGGAGTTGGTTTATTGTGTTTCCCCTACTCCCTGAACATGCATGACCCTCCCAAAACTCTATACCCTCCTCTCTTTTCTCTTTATACTTTCTTTCTTGCTGTCCTTATCTGCTTCAGGAGGTACAAATATCATCACTATGCAGGTGACCCCCATGTTCAGTTAGCAAGATTTTCGGATTCTTCTTTCAACTGTGTTTCTGACCTCCCCAGACTCATTGACTCAGATGCCCCTGCCCCTGCAGTTCCCTCAGCACATGGGGTCTTTTCTCCCTGGCTTATCCCTTCTCCACACTGTCCCCCTTCTCCCATTAGTGAGTTCCATTGGAATGGGTCATGTCTGTCCATGTTCATTCTCTACACCCCCACACCCTTGCTTCAAACTGTCTCCAGACTTGCTACCATGCTCTAGGACATACATAACCTTCCTTCTCACCTACCACTTTTCAGTTCCCTTTAACATGCTATCTTCCCTCATTTAAGAATTTAAGAATTTAAGCTGCTTTAGGGCAAGGAACTATCTCTTTGCTTGTATTTGTCTTTCCAGTGCTTACCGCAGTGCCTGACATGCAGTAAGTGCTTAATAAATGCTTGTTGCCTTGCTTTGCTGCTTGTTATTTCCATTAAGTTTCAACTTCCCTATTTATAACATTCTTTCAGTCATCTGGGCTCAAACCCTCTGAGTCACTTTTGATTCATCACCATTTCTTACCTCCTACATCTAAGCAGTTTCCAAGTTTTTTTGATTCTGACCCCTTATCTCTTTCCCCCTTCTCTCCTCTCCACATATACCACTACCACTGTCCTAGACAAGGCCCTCATTGAAGTTTCAATCCCTTCCACATTTCTACCTGCCTGCTGGATTTTACTACCTACTATATGCCAAGCACTGGGGATACAAAGAGAGGCCAAAGACTTTAAGGAGCTAACAGTATAGTGGGAGAGATGGCATGCAAACCGATATACACAAACAAGCTATATATGAGGTAAATAGGAAATAATCAACTGAAAGTCTTAGATATTAAAGAGAGATTAAGAAAGTCTTCCTATGGCAGTTGGCATTTTGGTGGAGACTTGAGGGAAGCCAGAAAAGCCTAGGGGCAGGCATGGGGGACAGGCAGTGAAAATGCCCAGAGTCTGGATATGGAGTGCCTTGCTCACAGAAAGACAAGGAAGCCAATGACACTGGTTTGCAAAGTATGTGGTGGAGAGTAAGGTATTAAAAATACTGGAAAGGGAGGGGCGTGTTAGCTTATAAAGGGCTTCAAATGCTGAATGGATGATTTTCTATTTGATCCTGGAGGTGATAGAGAGCCACTGGAGTTTATTGGGTAGCAGAGTGACATGATGACATCCTTAGCTTTGGCAGTGGAGGTGAATAGGTTGGATGGGGTAGGGAGAGACTTGTGATAGGCATAGCCACCAGCAGCCCATTGCAGTCATCTAGGCATTAGAAGGTGATAGTCTGCACCAGACTGGCAGCAGTATCAGAAGAAAAAACAGCACATATTCAAAAGATGTTACAAAGGTGAAATCTGGATATGGCGGGGAGAGTGAGGAGTAGAGAATGACATCTAGGGAAGTGACAAGGAGGAAGGGAATTTAGAAAGAGGCAAGGGTTTGGGATAAAAGGTATTATAAGTTCCCATTTGGATATGTTGAATTTAAAATGTTTCCAAGTCATCTAGTTCAAGATGTCTAGTAAGTGGTAGGAAATGGAAGACTGGAGGTCAACAGAGCATTTTGAGCTAGATAAGCAGATTTCCAGGATCATCAGCATAGAAATGATCATTGAATCCATGGGAGCTGATGAGATCTCCAAATGAAATAGCATGGAGAGAGAAGAGGTGCAGACCCGAGATGGAGCCCTGTGGGACAACCACAGTTTGCTGATGTGACCTGGACAAGGATCCAACAGAGCAGACTGAGGAGTCATCAGATGGGTAGAGGACCAGGAGAGTGAGTAGTAAGTATCCTGAAAACATAGAGGGAAGAGAGTATCAAAAGAAAAGATAATCAACTACGTCAGAGGCTGCAGAGGGGTCGAAAAGAATGAGAATGGAGAAAAAACCATTGGATTTGGAAATTAAGAATTCATGGGTAACTTTGGAGAGAGAACTTTGGTTGAATGTCGAGGTCAGAAGCCCGACTGTAGGGAGTTAAGAAGAAAATGAGAAGGGCCTCCTATTGTAGATGGTCTTCTCAAGGAGTTTAGCCACACAAAGCAGGAGAGATATGGGATGACAAGTAGCAGGAAAGGAAGGAAGAAATGGGAGATTTTTGAAGATGGGGAAGCATTGATACCTCAAACTCAACATGTCCCCTTCCTCCAGACTGACCCTCCTCAAAACTCCCCTTAAATATACCATTCTTTCTGTCATTTGGGCTCAAAGCTTTAGAGTCATCTCTCTCTCTCTCTTTTTTTTTTTTTTTTTTTTGAGGCAGTGGGGGTTAAGTGACTTGCCCAGGATCACACAGCTAGCAAGTGTCTGAGATTAAATCATTGCCTCCTGACTCTAGGGTCAGTGCTCTATCCACTGGGCCACCTACCTGCTCCTTTGCTACTCTTCGAAGCCCTATTTGATCCCTCAAGTTAAAGTTGTTTCTTGTTTTCTCAAATTTTCATTTTTGTCTGTATCTCTCTTTTTCCCTATCACACTTTACCTTATATTTTTCTCTACAAATGGTATATCCCTCAATAAAGTAAAATTTCTTTTTTACTTTTCATACACAAATCAATTTCCTCTTTATCTTACAGTAAAAGCAAGGACCCCAACATACACAGGAGGGCCTGCTATCACAGGTTCTTAGATCTGCTTTTCTAAAAGGAAAGGCAACTATTGAGAGGTCAACAATCTACTTTAATCAAGCACTTATATCATTCACTTAGTTCAGGGGGAAAAATGTCAGTACCCTGAACTTCAGAGAAGATACAAAGAAATCAAAATCAACAGACAGGGCTTGCCAGCTTCCAGCAATACATACATCACAGATCAACAGACAGATAACTGTCTGACTATACATACTATATATACTATACATACATAATTACCAGAGAGAGAAGTGCCAACATCTAGGTTTTCAAAGCAGGGAGTGGGGGCTGCGGGGTGCTGGCTTCCCAGAGTCTTATCTGGTCAAACAAATACTCAAGTAAGCCCCAAAGTAAAACCTCACCTCACATTTTTCAGAGCCAGAAGGCATCACAACCCTTGAGAACCAGTGCCTCATTAACAAAAGGTATGAGTCTTCCTACAAATCTTCCTAATCAGACTTGTGGCAGCTAGGTGGTGCAGTGGATAGAGCACCAGTGCAGGAGTCAGGAGGACCTGAGTTCAAATCTCACCTCAGACACTTGACATTCACTAGCTGGGTGACCTTGGGCAAGTCCCTTAACCCCAATTGCCTCATCCTGGGTCATCTCCAGTCATCCTGATGAATATCGGGTCACTGGATTCAGGTGGCTCTGGAGGAGAAGTGAGGCTGGTGACCTGCACAGCCCTCCCTCACTCAAAACAAAGTTAAGTGCAAGTCATGTCATCATTTCTCCAATGGCATGGTCTTCTTTGGCAACAAAGGATGAACGCACAATCAGACTCCTATTAATGGGTGGAGAAGATCTTTAATCACATTAAAATAATTAACAATACAAATATATATACTGTTTCTAGTTAAAGACTCTTGACTAATTCACTCAAAGGCAAGATTCGATCAGAGGCATTTGATTATACTAAAACAAAAAACAGCAAAAGATCCTACTTTGCTTGCCAAGAAAAAAAAGAAAGAAAAGCGAAGCTATCAGTAACAAATATGCATAGTTAAGCAAACATATTGGCCAAGTCTAAAAAAATTTTCTCAATCTACATCTCTAGTTCATCACTTCTCTATCAGGAGATGGGTAGCATGTTTCATCTTTGGTCCTCTGGAATTACATTGATTACACTGATCAGAGTTCTTCAAGTGTTCAAAATTGTCACTTTCATGTTGTTATCACATAAACTGTTTTCCTGGTTCTGCTCACTTCTCTCTGCACACAAGTCTTCGAGGCTTCTCTGAAATCAGCTTCATCATTTCTTACCTTTCTTGAGTGCTGGTACTGTGATATTTTAAAATTTTTGTATCTGCAGTGCCCTGAAACAGTATCTGCAATATGTAATTAATGAATGTCCATGGTATTGAATAAATATGGTATTGAATGGTCCATGGTATTGAATAAATATATAAAAATACATTTTTTAAAAAATTAAGACAATGGTATATACTGTGCCTCTCGCTGTACTTAGCATAATGTTGCTTAAAGTCCTAGGAGTTTAGTGCTGGAAGAAAACTTTAAGAACATCACTTCTAGCCTTTTCCCTGTTTTGTAAATGAGAAAGCTGAGGTCAAAGGCTAAGTGACTCAGTCATGGTCACACAACCATTCCTGGCTAGAACTAGGAGTTGCTCGGAAAACAAGATAAACTGAAATATTACCAATTTATTTTTAAACTTGAGCATATTTAATTAATACTATTTTAGTCTCTTGGTTGTCTACAGAATCCTTTAGTAGTATTTCACTGAACATCTTTTTAAAACTGTTTTTCTTCAGGTGGAAGAATACCAGAAACTAGCATCTCAAGAGTCTGTTTATGTTAATATAAGTCTCTTGCATGATGAATATAACATTTAACCATTAAAAATTTTTATACATTTGGTTTTATAGTTTACATTCTTGTTGTGCCCATTTTACAAATGAGGAAATGGGGGAACATGTTTTTGGTACAACAGGGACTCTTAAATTTAAATGGAGTATAAAAGGTATATCTGGAGACCCAAGGGATAAAGGAACTAAAATATTCCTATTCCAGAAGGCTGTGATCATCTGTAACTAGCCTTTTAATGGCCTTTCTTGGCTTTTAAATACTAAAACAAACTCCCGTCTAATTGGCTGTCCACTTGGAACTCTTCACTTAACTACTTTCCATGTTTCTCTCACCCGTAATATCGATGTTTCATGTTTTTGGTTCAGATGCATTTGTTTGCTGTTTGCATCAGCTCTTTTTAAATTTCCTGACCTCTGAAGCACCCTTCTTACGCTTTTATTTGATGTCCCTGATGTTAGGCAGTGCTACCAGAGGAATCTTATTTGCATATTTCATTAATGTTTATGCCCTTTTCAAAATGGATTGGTTTCATTATTAGGCAGGAGCTGAGCTAATGGTAACCTCCGCATCAGCCCACAAAATACCTGTCCTCTCTGTGGTCCTTTCCCTTCAGTCTGTAGCTGGATACATTTAGCCTCAGATTTTCTTTTGGAGATTATATTTACCATGTGTGAACAGTTTATATTAAACTCACCAAACACATTATTGCTGCTCTACTCTAAGGATACGTGAGATAGAATAGCCCAGGGAGGATTTCTTCCTTTCCCTCATGCTCTATTATAGTGGAAAGAGCCTTGAACTTGAAGTCAGAAGGCCTAGATGGGAGTCCTGACTCAGCCACTTAACTGACTTCAGTCAAGTCACTCCTAACTCCTTTAACCCTATGTTCTCAACTATGAAATGGGGCTAATAATGCCTGTGTTGCTCATATCACAGGATGCTTGTAATTGGAAGGCAAGAGATTTCTTAAATTGAAAACACTACACAAATTCAACTATTGTTATTATACTGTTCCCTTTCAAGGAGGCAAAACTGCTGAATATATATATATATATGTCTATGTACACATGTGTGTATATATACATATGTGTGTGTATGGTTTTTTTCATACCACAGTAATTTCTCGTATATTTCCTGCCATGGAATGCTCCATTAGTAACAAAGAAACCCAGTGAAGCAAAACAGGGCACAATATATTCACGAAGAGGCTCCCAGCATAACATCCCCCCAAAATGGTCATCCCAGCTCCAAGGAGAGGAAACCCCCCCACCTCTCCACCTACCCATTCCACTTTTGGACAGCACTCATTCTTAGGACATTTTCCCTGACAGCAAGCCTATATTTGACTCTTAGCATCTTTTACCCATTGCTCCTAGTTCTGCCCTCTAGGGCAAAACAAATCTAATCTCTCCTCCATGTAACAATTCTTCAATTCCTCAGAACACAGCTATCATGTTCTTCCCCCTGGCTAAACATTCCCAGTTCTTTCTTTAGCCAATCCTCATATACCATGGACTCATTTAAAAAAAAAAAAAAGTTTACAGTCTTAATATACCCATTTTATGAATGAAGAAATAGAAGGACAAATTTTTGGTGCAGAGACCCAAAAGATACATTCTGAAACCACCTATTCCAGACTACCATTTGAATGACATCAGCATCTTTATTGTCCTCCTGTGGAGACTCTTCAGTTTATCAGTTTCCTTCCTAAATTGTGATGTATAGAAGTAAACATGATACATACTCCTGGTCTGATGAGAGCAGAATACAGTGAGAACACTCTAGTATCGTCATCTTATTATTCCATTTTCTTTGTGAAGAAAGTATGAGATACGTTGCTTAAAACAAATTTTTTTTTTTATTTAACTTTTAACATTTATTTTCACAAAATTTTGGGTTACAAATTTTCTCCCCTTTTATCCCCTCCCCCCCCAAACCCAAGCATTCTTATTGCCCCTGTGACCAATCTTCTCTCTCCTCTATCCTCCCTCTCTGCCCTTGTCTCCGTCTTCTCTTTTGTCCTGTAGGGCCCGATAGCTTTCTTGACCCCTTAACTTGTATTTCTTATTTCCCAGTGGTAAGAACATTACAGTTGATCCTAACACTTTGAGTTCCAACTTCTTTAGCTCCCTCCCTCTCCACCCCTTCCCCTTGGAAGACAAGCAATTCAATATAGGCCAAATCTGTGTAGTTTTGCAAATGATTTCCATACTAGTTGTGTTGTATAAGACTACCTATATTTCCCTCCATCCTATCCTGTCCCCCATTACTTCTATTCTCTTATGATCCTTTCCCTCCCCATGAGTGTCGACCTCGGATTGCATTCTCCTCCCCAGGCCCTCCCCTCCATCCTCCCCCCCACCCTGCTTGTGCCCCTGTCCCCCACTCTCCTGTATTATGAGATAGGTTTTCCTATCAAAATGAGTGTGCATTTTATTCTTTCCTTTAGTGGAATGTGATGAGATAGACCTCATGTTTTTCTCTTGCCTCCCCTCTTTATCTCTCCACTAATAAGTCTTTTGCTTGCCTCTTTTATGAGAGATAATTTGCCCCATTCAACTTCTCCCTTTCTCCTCCCAATATTTCTCTCTCACTGCTTGATTTCATTTTTTTTTTTAAGATATGATCCCATCCTCTTCAATTCACTCTGTGCACTCTGTCTCTATGTATGTGTGCGTGTGTGCATGTGTGTGTGTGTGTACTCCCACCCAGTACCCAGATACTGAAATGTTTCAAGAGTTACAAATATTGTCTTTCCATGTAGGAATGTAAACAGTTCAACTTTAGTAAGTCCCTTATGACTTCTCTTTGCTATTCACCTTTTCATGGTTCTCTTCATTCTTGTGTTAGAAAGTCAAATTTTCTTTCCAGCTCTGGTCTTTTCATCAAGAAAATTTGAAAATCCTCTATTTCATTGAAAGACCATTTTTTCTCCTGAAGTATTATACTCAGTTTTGCTGGGTAGGTGATTATTGGTTTTAGTCCTAGTTCCTTTGACTTCTGGAATATCCTATTCCATTCCCTTCGATCCCTTAATGTAGAGGGTGCTAGATCTTGTGTTATCCTGATTGTATTTCCACAATACTTGAATTGTATCTTTCTAGCTGCTTGCAATATTTTCTCTTTCACCTGGGAATTCTGGAATTGGGCCACAATGCTCCTAGGAGTTTCTCTTTTTGGATCTCTTTCAGGCGCTGTTCTGTGGATTCCTTGAATATTTATTTTGCCCTCTGTTTCTAGAATCTCAGGGCAGTTTTCCTTGATAATTTCATGGAAGATGATGTCTAGGCTTTTCTTTTGATCATGGTTTTCAGGTAGTCCCAGAATTTTTACATTTCTCTCCTGATTCTATTTTCCAGGTCAGTTGTTTTTCCAATAAGATATTTCACATTATCTTCCATTTTTCGAATCTTCTCGCTGTGTTCTGTGATATCTGTCTTTCTCATAAAGTCCTTAGCGTCCATCTGGGCCATTCCAGTTTTGAAAGATCTATTTTCTTCAGTGAGCTTTTGAATCTCCTTTTCCATTTGGCTAATTCTGTTTTTGAAAGCATTCTTCTCCTCATTGGCCTTTTGAACCTCTTTTGCCAATTGAGTTAGGCTAGTTTTCAAGGTGTTAATTTCTTCAACATTTTTTTGGTTCTCCTTTAGCAGGGAACTGATCTGCTTTTCATGCTTCTCTTTCATCCCTCTCATTTCTCTTCCCAGTTTTTCCTCCACCTCTCTAACTTGATTTTCAAAATTCTTTTTGAGCTCTTCCATGGCGTGAGCCCATTGGGTGGGCTGGGACACAGAATCCTTGATTTCTGTGTCTTTGCCTGATGGTAAGCATTGTTCTTCCTCATCAGAAAGGAAGGGAGGAAGTGTCTTTTCTCCGAGAAAGTAGCCATCAATAGTTTTATTTCTTTTCCCTTTTCTGGGCATTCTCCCCAGCCAGTGACTTGACCTCTGAATATTCTCCTCACACCCACCTCGCCTTCTGGTCCTCCCAGCCAGCGTTTGGGGACTGAGATTCAAATGCTGCTTCCCGCCTCAGGGCTTTTGGCGGGGGCAGGGCTGCTATTCAGTGTGAGAATTAAGTTCAGATGGTCAGGTGGGGGCAGGGCTGCCTCTCAGGCCCAGTTCCCTCAGGGGGTTTATGCACAGACCTTCCACAATGGATCCAGGCTTCCGCCCGCTTGGGGAGCCCCTGTCTGCAGCCGCCTCTCAGCTTCTATCTCCCGGGAGGGCCTGAGCCATGGGGACACCCCACTCCCCTCTCAACCCGCCAAAGAGACTCTCTCACCGACTCTCGTCACCTGTGGGTGGAGGGGCTTGTGCCGCCGCAGGTCTGGGCTGGCCTCCCAGTCTGCAGCATGACGGACCTTTTGCGATAGGTTTGCAGGTCCCTCTGTGGGTGGAGGGACCCACGTGGCCACAGGATATCCCGTCTCCGTAGCCCGCTCGGATCTTTTCCTCACGGTGTCGCGGCCGCTGCAGGGCTGCACTCAGCTCCCAGTCCCAGCGCCCAGTCCGTAGCGCGAAGGACCCCCCGCGAGAGGTTTGCAGGTCTCTCCGGAACAGAAATCTCCCTCGCTCCAATATTCCGTGGCCTCTGGGTGCAGAATTCACCATGGGTTGGTCCCCTCTAGCCGTTCTGTGGGTTGTGGGTTCGGAGCTATGTGTATGTGCGTCTTTCTACTCCGCCATCTTGGCTCTGCCCCCCCTAAAAAAATTTTTTTTGACCACGATCATGGTAAACTGGATAGCATTCTCTTCATCTACTTATTTAATAATTCTGCCGAAAAAGGAAATAAGGTTAGTCTTTAGTTATTCTCTCTAGTTATTCTTTTTTTAAATTTATTTATTCTTAGTTTACTTCTATAAGATTTTGAGTTCTAAGTTTTCTCCCCCTCCCCAAGACAAGCATACACTGATATAAGCTATACATTTGCATTCATATTAAACATATTTTCACAGTAGTCTTGTTGTAAAGAAGAATTAGAAGCAATGGAAGAAACTGTGAGAAAGAACGAGAGAGAGAGAGACAGAGAGAGAGAGAGAAAGAGAGAGAGAGAGAGAGAGAGAGAGAGAGAGAGAGAGAGAGAGAGAGCAAGAGAGAGCGAGAGAGAGCACAAATTCTATGCTTCAATCTACATTTAGACTTCAGAGTTCTTCCTCTGGATGTGGACAGCATTTTTCATCATGAGTCTTTTGGAATTGTTTTAGATCATTGTATTGCTGAGAAGAGCTAAGTCTGTCCAAGTCAGTCATCACACAGTGCTGCTGCTACTGTGTGCAGTGTTCCTGGTTCTGCTCACCTCACTCAGCATCAGCTCATGAAAGAGCGTGACCTATTCTTGATGGAGTCATCACCTTTTCTTCTAGATGTTCACCAACCATCTCTTTTATCATCTATTCTAGAATTTTCCCAAGAGTCAAAGACTGTTCTCTTTTGAAAATTAGAATAATATTTTCTCTAGTCTTATGGTACCTCTTTGTAATCATATCTGCCTGTTTTTTAGTTGTTTTTTTGGTACCTGAGGATGTAGTTTATCTGGACCAAGTGATGAGAATTCAGTAAGGGCAATGGCGCTCTTATCTACTTATCTTGGGTATTAACTCCTTAGTCATTTTTGTTCTACTTTTTCCATTCATTCAAATGACAAGTTCATCATGGCCAGCCAGTTAAACCCACCCAAAAGAGAAACAAATATGAACCCTCAAATACATAAAGTGTGTATATATTACAGATGTATATAATTATGATTGCTAGCATATTTGATTGCAGAAGTCTAGTCAATGCATTCTTTTTAACAGGCTTCTTTAAAATACCTGTTCCCAGAGTGCATTTGAAATATTGTTCCCTGAGCAAGATTCCTGGGTGCACCCCAATTTCCATGTTAATGTATTTCCTTGTGTCAGAGGACGGTGTTCTTCCAGTCTTCCATGGCAAGGATCCTCCTTTGAAGGTAGCTGCCTTCACCATTCCATGAGTGTATTGCAGAGAATCCTACAGGAGTTTAGTGTTCTCCCATCCATGTGGTTCCACATACTATGAGAGCTCACATTCAGTTATGCCTCTTCCTGACATGAGTGTTTGTCTAATTACACTGGGGCCTTTTGGTGGAAATGAATTAACCTTTTTTTTTTTTTTTTTTTTTTTGCCATTTCCCCAGGGAAAAAAATGGAGAAAAAGGAAACTTCCCACACATTTGAATGGTAGAGCTTTCTCCCAAGTTGCTTTTACTCTGCATTTATACTTTAGTTTAGTTTGACCATGAAAAGCATTTCCTTAAATAAAGACAAACCTGAGAACAAATGGAAAGGCTCCTTTGCTACCATTAGGCTGCTTCTCAATTTCCCCATGCTTAGAAGCAATTGATGAGATGATCAGTCCTGTCTGATTGCTTCTTTAAAGGTATTTTAAGTATTTCCATTTTTATGCTGTTAAATTAGCTTTACATTTTCTAAGTTGTATTTTGTAAGCCTGTCTTGACATTGGGAGGATAGCAATCAAGTATATGGGATATTTAATGGTTAACATTTTTGTTTTCATCTATGAATAAACAGGATGGGCCCCAGCGTGTTAGTGGAGATCCTCTGAATGTATGAGAAGACATGGATAGCCTAGGCTGACCTTTCACGCTATGGCCAGCTCTGTTCCAAATTTGCATCAATGTCTAGAGCAAACGACTAGTTCAGTTTGTAATCAGCATGTAGAGCATAAAGATTTAGTGGCTCATGAGCTCACAAGGAAACTAGGGTGCTTAAAAACCCACACCACTAATTCAGTCTTTAATAGGAGATTACTACGTTCATAGAAGTATACCGTTCATCGAAAGACAGTAACACTCTTATCTGATCAGACCATCTGTGAAGGATCAGGTTCAGTTCTGGGTGCTGCATTTTAATAGGAATATTGACCAAATGGAGGCTATCCAGAAAAGGACAACTGGGGAAATGTGTTACATGAGGAATGGTTGAAGGGAGCAGGGACATTTTATTTTAGGAAAGAGAAGATCTGAAGGGATAGGATAAAGGCCAGACAAGATTAGATCTGTTGTGCTTAGTATCAGATAAACGAGGATCAATGAGTGGAAGTTATGAGGAGGGAGTTTTACTTCTGTATAAGGAAGTGTATTAGAATGGTTTGCCTTATGAAATAGTGAGTTTCCTTATTACTGGAAGTATTCAATGAAAGTCTAGACAGCCAGTTATTTCGAGAAGATGGAGAGGAGACTCTTGTACTGAGTGGCAAGTGGGAACAGATAAATCAAGGTTGTGTGGTAGAGTGGAAAGACTTAGATCTGGAATCAGAGGACCTGGGTTTCAATCTGACCCTTGAGATTTTTAGGGCTTGTGTGATCTTGGGCAGACCACTGCTTCCTTCTGAGCTTCTCCTCATCTGTAAAAAATGAGGGACTAGGCCAGCTGGCCTCTAGGGTCCAGATCTATGATCCCCCTAAATTTCCTTCCAACTCTCAGATTCTGTTGGTTGAGCATAATCAATAGCTCTTTGTACCTGGAAAAGATTAAAATGCACAATGGTGATATGCTTTGCCTTTAGACTTAGAAATGTGGACTCCACAGCAGCACAAAATACTCTTGTTTATTGTTGTAGATCTGGGACTCTGCTGCTGTTGTAGAGACTACTCAGGCATGTTCTTGCTTTTTAAGCTAGGGAACAAGGAGGAATTAAGTCTTAAGTTCCATAAAGAATAGGTATCAGAGTTGGAATTTGAATCCATTTACGCTGCCTCCAAATCTCCCATTATTTCCTTGATATGGCAGCTACCTCTCCAACTCAGCATTTTATGGATTAAAGGTGGGAGATGTGGAATGACTTGTCCAAATTCACACAGAGAAAGAATGGAAACTATATCACCTAACTTCTGTATCCATTTTTTCCCCATTACAACTTGTTGCCTTACATTTGCTTCATTTTTTGGTGAGTCTCTTCAAATTTCTCTAGGATCAAAATGAAAGCTGGGGTAGGCTTCACTGCACTCTTGCCAGAACGTGCTGCCTTGAGGTCCTATTTCATGTAAAGGTGTATCCCTGTAGGGGACAGTGCCAATTAAGGGGATACCAGATTCCCTTTCTTAAGGTGATCCCTTGATCTCACTATGGATCAATCTCTACTTCCTACTATATAATTTAACTCCTTAGGACATGCCTGCACAACATACAGCCCAAGGCAGCCTGAGGGAAGATGCAGGGTTGCCACTGCACACTCTCCTATTTGTCATATAACCCTTGGAAACCAACCATCATCAGTCTCTCTCTGGTCTATCCAATTTGCACCTGAAGTTCACAAGTTGTGTAGATCTGTCTTAGGGTTTATAAATTACCTTTAAATTCAAATTTATTTTGTTTAAATTCAAAAAGATTGAATGCAAGTTGTCAGGTTACCACCTCAGACCATTTTTTTTCCTCTTTGATGGGAAGGAAATAGTTTAATTCCTAATACTTATTTTGTAACTTTCTTAATTTGCTAACTATGTACAAATACACTATCTTAAAATACTCCTCCTAAAGGGAAAAGGACCCACATGTTCAGAAATATTTATGGCAGCTCTTTCTGTGGTGGCCAAGAACTGGAAACTGAGGGAAATTCCCCATCAATTGGGAAGTGACCGAACAAGTTGTGATATATGAATGTAAGGCAATACTATTGTTCCATAAGAAATGATGAGCAGGCAGATTTCAGAAAAACCTGGAAAGATTTCTATGAACTGATGCTGAGTGAGACGAGCAGAACCAGGAGAACATTATACACAGTCACAGCAACATTTTGCAGTGATCGTCTTTGATAGACTTAGCTCCTCTCAGTAAGACAGTTCCAAAAGACTCATGATGGAAAATGCTGTCCAGGTCAGAGAAAGAACTATGGAGCCTGAACGCAGATTGATGCTCTCTATTTGCTCTCTCTTTTTTCCTTTCTCATGGTTCTTTTTTGTTCTGATTCTTCTTTCACAACATGACTAGCATGGAAATATATTTGTACATGTGTAGACTATATCAGTCTACTTGCCATGGGCAGGGGGGAGAAGGAAGAGGAGGAAATTTTAGAATTCAAAATCTTACAAAAGTGAATGTTGAAAACGAAAAATAAATGAATTAGTTAATTTAAAAAATACTCCCCATGGTCATGGAATAGTTCGCAGTCAGAATAAGAATGAGCAGGTAAATAAATAAGTCATTATAAGAAAATATTGCCCATTTTAATCCTATTGGAGGGGACAAAGTTGCTGAGAGGGTTAACTTTTTCACAATCTGTTTCTGTTCATATAGGCTTTGCTTAATCTAAAGCAAAGCTAAAAAAGATACACATGAGTATTGACATTAAAATTCTATTAAGAGTCTGGTTTGCCTACACAGGAGAGCGCTCAGGAATTTAAACTGTGCAAAGCAAAAAAGAAATCTGTGTTAGAGGAAAAACATCAGTCTTAACCCATTCTGTTCATGGTTTACTTTGATGGGTTCGGTGTGAAGAAAATCTCAGGAATCCTTTTGTTCTGGGACCTTTGAAGTGTCAGAGGCAGACGTTGTTTGTTCTTTAACATGTCCAGTATTCTTGTTAGCAATATTGATGTGATTTCGACTGGCACAATATTCAAAAAATTTCTCCAGCAAAATAACACCAAAATAAACCCCAAACTGATCAATCCAAGTCCCAAACAAAATAAAATGTGAAAACCCAACATACCTCAGTAGGTACAACTGGAAAAGAAAAATATAGATAGGACTTAGGATTCTGTATCTAAAGGACAACATTTAAGAAATTTGTTGTTCAGTCACTCTTCATGATCCCATTTGAGGTTTTCTTGACAAAGATACTGGAATGGTTTGCCATTTCCTTTTCCAGCTCAGTTTACAGATGTTGAAACTGAGACAAACAGAATTGAATGACTTGCTCAGGGTCACACAGCATGTCTGAGGCTGGATTTGAACTAGGGTCTTTCTGACTTCTGGCCCAGTGTTCAATCTCCTGCACCACCTAGATGCCCTAGTTAAGAATGGCGACTTAAAAAAAAATAAGCTTTACAGATGCCTTTGGGTCTTATATCACTGTCTTTTCTGGTCCTACTCCTCTGTCTCTGGAATTGAAAGTTCCCTTGTGACAAAGGAAAGCTGTTAAGCAAAAGTAAACCCTAGAGTGACCCTGACTTGACTGGGGAGCAACATTTTGCCCTCATGTATATCTGGGTCTCTGCCAAATGAAATGGAACAGGCTTCATTCTGTGCTTACCCAGGACCATTATTGGTTTTTTCAATTACTCAGGGTTTGGCTTCCTTTTAGTGACCTTTTCATTTACTGTGCATACTTCTTAATAAAGACATGCTGTGTGTATTTTTTTTTTTCTGAAGCAGATAATGAAAAATCATCCTAGATTTAGTTTTGGTTTTCTAACTCTGTTGGGTGCCAGGTAAAAAGTGTTGCCTGTGTAGTTCGGTACTGTAAACCACTGCCTCCATATAACGATGATGAGGATGATGAAAATGATAGCTGGCATCTATATAGCGCACTCTACAAGTGTCTCACTTTAACCTCACCACAGTACTGGGAAGTAAGTGTTATTATGCCCATTTTACAGAGAGGAAGCTGAAGCAGGTAGAAATTAATTGACTTGCCTGGGGCTCACACAAGGTAGAGACTGATCCCAACACTTGTATTCCTGACAGAGGCTCAGCATTTTAGTCACTGGGACATCTAAAAGCATGAATGATAGTTTTAGGAGCTGCTGGCCCTTCCCCTATCCCTCAAAGGCCCAAGCTCAGATATAATGACATTTTTTTAACCTCAGTCATCCTCCCTATTATTGGTGCTGCCAATGTGAGTTTGTTGGTTGCATTTAAGTAATGAAAAGGTGACATTGCATACTGTGATTGGAAGCATCACTGCCCAAAGACTCAAGAAAATTGGATCATAGAGTAAGACCTTAAGGGACACCTTAGAAGTCATTGAGTCTATACCATTCCCCCTTATTTTACAGATGAAAAAACTGAGGCCCAGAAAAGTTAAATGACTTTCCCAAGGTGACAGCTACTGCGTGTCTTAGGCCAAAGTTGAACTGCATTCATCCTTCGTTGCCGAAGACAACCATGCCATACTTCTAACAAGAGGAATGGTCAATGATAAGGCACCAAGATGAGAACTGGAATGTGGTTTGTCCAATATGATCACCAGGGACCACATTAAAAAGGGCTTTAAAAATGCTTTACAACTATAAAAGTTGTTTATATATAAGGGTGAGGTTCCATTGATTATCCCCTGCACTTAAAAGTAATTACCTTTGTTAGGTAAGATTTTCTTGATTGAATTAATCAAGTTTATTGAATGTAAAACTCTTGTCTACCTCCTTGAATCCGCCAGGGCTTTTTGTGAGAGATTTGGTTTTATCCTAAGGAATTTGTATAAGAGGGAGAACCAGATAAGAGATTTTGGAAGAGGTCTGGATGGGTAGGATGGAGCAGGAGTCATACTGAGCTGATCCATACTGGCAGCCCCTGGGAAAGCAGGGAAAGGAGAACTAGGTAGAGCACTGATGAGCTGTAGCTGAGAAGAGATATCCAAGAAGTCCTGGCACTGATTGATGCCCCCCCCCCCCCCCGTTACCCACCTATTCAAGGACTGAGAGAAGTGGAGGCAGGGGAAGATTTGATCTTTCTCCAACTATCCTCAGTGCCTGAATATAAACAGCCACTGTAATATAAATATTGTTTCATTATCCAAGTGTTTTCAGTTAACTGAATCCCAGTCACAAAGAGACCAGGAGTTAACTAGAAAGAGAGAGAAGTAAAAGTAAAGTTGCCTAAATGTTAGGAGTTTAGTGAGGCTGGTGACCTGCACAGCCCTCCCTCACATTTCTCTGATGGCCTGGTCTTCTTCGGCAACAAAGGACAAGCACAACAACAAGGAATTTTCCCTAACTGTTGCTTTCCTGGTTGTCAATGAGGCAGGGGGATACATAAACCTTGAAAAGCTACATTTAAATATGTGAGGCCTTTAGTGCTTGGATATTAAAGGAGTGCTTCAACAGTATTTTTAGAAAACCAGCTTCACTGTATCAGATGATTCTGATCAGAAATTTCCTTCTGAATAAATTTAATAAATAAAAATAACATCCAGAAATTACGCAAATTTATTCTGTATACATAACATCAAGTTGTTAACTGTCAAAAATATAAGAATATTTTTTATTTCTACAAAATATATTCATATTCAACTATACAAAAATAAAAAAATTTAAAAATCATAAGAGCAGTGGCCCCATAAAGCAGCTTCTTGCTTCTCAGTTAAAAGAAATCAAAATTATGTCTGTTGTACTGCTATGTATATAACTTTTTCATTATTAGCCAGTTGCTGAGCATTTAGGTTGTTTATTTTTATAATTATAAGTAGTGCTACTCTGTGGTTTTGCTCTAGCAGAGAAGATTTCTTTAAGAATCCAACCCACTCTTCTCTGACTTTCAGTTTTTTTCCAATGAGGGAATTGGACTAACTGATCATTAACCTCTCCTTCAATCTTTAAGTTTTTGGATCATCAAGTGTAATTTAAAGAGTAAAGGTGGTTGTTGTTCAGTTGTGTCTGACTCTTTGTGAAGCCATTTGGGGTTTTCTTGGCAAAGACACTGGAATGGTTTGCCATTGCCTTTTCCAGCCCATTTTGCAGATAAGGAAACTGAGGCAAACAGTGTTAAGTGACTTATCTAGGGTCAAGAAGCTAGTAAGTGTCTGGATTTGAACTCAGGAAGATGGGTATTCCTGACTCCAGGATGGGTGCTCTATCCACTTCCCCACCTGGCTGCCCTTTAAAGAGTGAAGAAATTGTTATCAAATCATAGCCATATTACTGACTTGGGTTAGTTGCTATGTGGCCTTGAGCCTTGAAATGACCTCTAAAGTCCCTTCCAACCCTAAATCTCATGCAGTGCTTTCCCATGGCAGATCTTACCTTAACCTCTTGCCTGGAAAGTGATTGTTTTGAACATACTGAGTCTGTTATAGATATGTAAACAGCTCCATTCAGTGAAAGTCTGAAATAAACATTTTCTCCCGAAGATAAGCCTCTGTTTGTACAAACCATCCAAAAACCCTGTAGATTTAGGCCAAAAGATGCAGCATAGTTTTTCCACTATTGGGCTATTTCCAAACCATTTTCCTTTCAAGTTATTTATGGGTCTTTGCATTCAATTGGAAACATCGAAGCCTTTCATTTCTGCCTGAAACAAGACAAAGTTTGAGGAACCTTTCTGTCCTGAACCAGCTCCAAGAACTTAAATTTCTCTTCATGTTGAATCAGATTCTGTCAGTGGCCCTAGTGACTTCCTGGTTGTAAATTAGCCACCTTAAAAAGGTGCAATTTAGTCTTTCAGGCCATTGGTGCTGGATACTAAAGTAGTGATTTATGTAACAGGGCCCTAGTGGCATGATGGGAGTTTAGGTATTGGGAGAATCTGGCTCTCTGAGCAGTCATAAAATTAGGGCCAGGCAAAAGGCATTGGAGCATCGTGCAAGTTCAGAGAATCCCATTGTCCTGCCGTGACTCCTGCCTGTCCTAAAAACTGAAGGAACGTTTCATAATATCAAAATGTAAAAAGTCAGAAACAGTTGAATTCATTGGAAGCTTAAGAGTAGATAGAAGAGCTACTCCATTATAGCTTATTTTCTTCTAAGGGTACCTTCACACAAGGAAAAATACAGAGAGAAACTAAAGTTCTCATAGGTTTATGGCCACGTTGGAGCACCTGGGGAGAATTTTAGGGTTGTCTGGGGTCCACATGCTATTTACAAGGTGAGAAGATAAGGATCTGAGGAGTCAGTAGCATCTATTTTTCTGACATTTCAGAAGCAGCAACAGAGATTCATTGAGGGAGGCAGCCTATGTGTTAATCAGTGGAGGGCTATACATCCTCCATGTCCTATTACTGTCTGGCTGAGCTGTCAATCAATGCTGTCCAATCCTGCTACGGATGTTGTGGCAACCTTTTTTTTTTTTTTTTTTGGTGGGACAAACTTATTCAGGAGCCCCACTAGAACTACCTTCTTGCATTTAGCCCTAAGTCTTATTTCCTTTTACTCAGTGTACAATTTAAAGGCTAACCAACATGGTACAATAGAAACAGCACAGAGTCAGAGAACTGGGATTTGAACCTGACTTCTGAGACTTACCACCTATGTGACCTTGAGTAGGTCACTTGCCTCAGTTTCCTCCTCTGTAAATTGAGAGGGCTTGGACTTTGACTTCTAAAGTCCTTTCAATACCTAAAGCTATGATTCTTATCTAGTTTTTTTTTTTAGGTATTTCAAAAATAATCATAAGCTTACAAACCCACACAGTATGTTCTGTCTTTTAAATTTTGGTCTGGAACTGTAATTTAATTGGTGCAGGGACATGGTACAATGTAGGAAGAAAATGTTCTATCAGTTCAGATGGGCAATTCTGCATGGCCTTAAGGAATTGCCTGGGGCATTGAGAGGGTCAGTGACTTCCTTAGGGGTTGGTTCAGAATTCATCAAGGTATAAAAGGGTAGAATTTGAACTCAGGTCTTCCTAAAGCCTAAACCAGCATTATATCTACTGTACCACACTTCTTCTCACTCTGTATTTGCAAATACTGTTTGAAGAAAAAGAAAAAAGTAAGAATGGAGAAAGATACCAAAGAGTTAACTGTGTTACTCCTTGTTCTGACCTGTCAGGCATTCTTCCCTTATAAATCATTATTTAATTTTATTAATAAGACTTTGTTTTTCTATCGTATCTTTCTTCTGAGATACTGGGAGTGCTTTGTGGATATTAGCTCCTTCTTTCCACAACCATGTGATGAGGTTAGAGGAACAGATATTATTGTCCCTATTCTAATTGATGGGGAAATAGAGGCAAACACACACCAAGTAACTCATTCGAGGTTCTATGTCAGTACTAGGGTTGGTACTATTACTCTAGGTTTCTAAAGTTTAGTCCCATTCCCTGCCTACTGGACCACATTGCACTGTGCCCACCAGAGGTCTGGGCCTTTAGTTTTTGTGAAAGTTATTTAGATTCTTTATTTCTTTCTCCTTTAGGTATGTAGATGGCTCCCAGGATATATTGATTGACCACCTAAAGAGTTGCCTTTTATGGTTTCCGGTCATATCAGCCCCTCCCCAGTCATGATTCAGCCAGACCTTTCTGAAGGCATGGATCCTAGCCCTAAAGCACTGTGTGCCACGTGTGGCCAAGCCCATTCCCCTGAGGAGAACCATTTCTATAGCTATGCTGAGGAAGTGGATGATGACCTCATCTGCCACATCTGTCTTCAAGCTCTATTGGAGCCCCTGGACACTCCCTGTGGCCATACCTACTGCACCCTCTGCCTCACTAACTTCTTAGTGGAAAAAGACTTTTGCCCCGTGGATCGCAAGACAATCATCTTACAGAACTGCAAAAAGTCCAGTATCCTAGTCAATAAGCTCTTGAATAAACTGGTGGTAACCTGCCCTTTCACAGAACACTGTTCAGAAGTTTTGCAGCGCTGCGACCTGGAATACCATTTTCAGACCAGGTAGGTCCTTTTTTTTCCCCCAAACAGCTTCAGGAAATCCCAGTTGTCTGGGAAGGTAAGGAAGCTAACTATGTCTCCAAATGTCACGGGTGGCTAACTTCAAGTGCATCCAAAATACTAGGAGAGTCTAGTGTCTTTTTTTTCTTTTCTGTATAACACATGGAAAATTCATTTGGAATGGGAAAACTTTGTAGGTCCTTTTGACTAGGACCCAACCTAGGAAAAGAGAGGAAAGAAAGGGAGAGGGGAAAGGAACGAGAGAAAAAAGGTAGGGAGGAAAAAAAGGAGTGACAGAGAGAGAATTTAAAAAATAATAGAAATCTTTTTTTACATTTTTAAATTTTTTCCACTTAGTATTTTAATTTTTTCCAATTACATGTGAAGATAGTTTTCAAAATTCACTTTTATAAGATTTTGAGTTTCAAATTAGAAATATTTTTAAAATGAGGTTGATCTGTTCTTATATCACAGTCAATTTTTACTCCCCCATCCTGAGTTCAACCTTGTCTTATAACAAAGCAAAACAATAGAGACTTCATCTGAAAAATGTATGAAATATCCTAACAACATCATCCCTATTATCCCCATGGGAAGGGAAGGATGTATCACTATCTGAAAGAGATTGTTTTATCTCCAGATTTGTTTCCCATCGATCTTTACTGAGTTTTACATCTGAGAACGATATCCTGTTTCTTAGTTTTAAAACACTGAGGTTTGGTCCAGACAGAATAGTATTTACCATACATGAGAACTGCAAAGGTTCATCTGACTATTTTTTGAGGTGAAGAGAGGGATGACTTCTTCAAACCTAAAAATGTAGCCATGCTCTGAGTGAGTCTTTACGTCTGGAGCCATGCCAGAGCCTGGGCTGAGGGATGTGATGGGATGCGTGGGTCTTTGCTGACGCTAACTCACTAGTGATGTTTACTGGCCAGTTAAGCTGGCTTGTTGCACTCCTGGGTAACTTGGCACCATTCACCTGTGTGATCTCTGGGGCAAGCACTGTGTCCAGCCCTGCAGCATATTCTCCGATTGGAATGTTCACCATTCTCGGCAAAGTTTAAATGACAATAAGTAATGCTGATCGTTTTGGAGTATAGACATTTATCTATATTTATATATGTATAGGTATATAGATTGGAGTATGGGCATTGGAGTATAGCCATATATATATATATATATACATATATATGTATAGACATTTATCTGTACTCCCTCTGTCTTAGAATTGAGAGAATAAGAGCCCGTTTCTTTAGAAGGTCACATAATGGTAATTATATACATTATATAACTGTGTGTGTGTGTGTGTGTGTGTGTGTGTGTGTGTGTGTATTTTACTAAAGCTATAAATTCATTGGTCCAAAGTGTCTGGCATACAGTTGGTACTTAATAAACGTTTAGTGACGGACTCTCAGTCTACACTGTGGGTGCTTACTCAGTGATTTCTAGTCTGAGGTACCTAGGGGACTTGAGGTGTTCAGTGTCTTATGACAACCATATGAAGTTGGTGCTGCAGATTTTATTACTACCATTTTACAGTTGAGGAAACTGAGGGACAAAGAGGGGTTAAGTATCTTGTCTATAGTTATATGACCAGTATCAGAAGCTGTATTTCAACACAGAATTTTCTGACTCTACTGCAACATGCTGACTCTTTATATCCATAGGTATCCACATTCTATCTCTATCCATAGGTATTAAGGGCATGAATATGGGTGGGCATTTGTCAGATGACAGGATGATTCTGTAGGATAGAAGTTGGTGGTGCCCAGAATATCTGCTGAGAAATTTCCTTTAAGAAAGGAAGCTTTGGCCTACATATAATTCCAAATCACCATATGCTCCCCAAACAAGATATGGCAACCAATTCACTGTTCCTCCCAAGATTTGTAGTCTAATGGAACATTCCATTGGTGATCTATGAAAGTTTCAAAGAGGGATATGGTTAATCATTATCCTTCAACAGCTTGCTATGGGGACTGCATTGAAAGGGGCACATGAAGAATGAATTGACTACATACCAACTGAACAGAGCTCACTTCAAAAAGACAACCACCCAGTTTAAAGACTTAGCTAGTATTTTGCATGGTATTAAAAAATACCAGGAAGGGGATTGAACCCCAAAATGGATTTGAATCATGCCTCTTCCTTGAGCAAACTGCCTTAGAATTCTTTCCCTGGGAACACTAATAATAAATATTTTAGGTAAGTAGTGGAAATATTATTGACCTCATTTTACAGAATAGGGAATTGAGACTTAGAGGGTCTAGAATCACACGACTCAGACTCATGAGGTGGAAGGAAAATCACTGGGTAGCCAGGTGGCACCACAATGCATAGAGTGCCATGCCTGGAGTTAGGTGGACTCCAGTTTTCCTGAGTTCAAATCTGGCCTCAGACACTTACCAGATGGGTGGCCCTGGGCAAATCATTTAACCCTTTACTCAGTTTCCTCATCTGTAAAATGAGCTAGAGAAGGAAACGATGAACCACTCCAGTATCTTTGCCAAGAAAACCCCAAATGGGGTCACATAGAGTCAAACACAACTGAAAAGTAACTGACCAGTAACCACAAACACTAGCTAGGTGACCCTGGGCAAGTCACTCCGTTCATCTGTAAAATGGGGATACTCCCCAGGGTTGTTGTGAGGATCAAAGAGATGATAATAATTTAAAACACTTAGCACAGTACCTGGAACATGGTAAGTGTGCTTTATAAATGTGAGCTACTGTTATCACTGGATTTAGAGTCTGAGGCCCTGGGTTTGAATCCTCTACCTGTCACCTATTGTTTGTCAGTTCTGTGCAGCTCAGTTTCTTTATCTACCGAATGAAGGAGGTGGACCCAGGGGTGGGAAATTTATGGCCTCTAGGCCACATGTGGCCCTCTAGGTCCTCAAGTGTGACCCTTTGACTGAATCCAAACTTGAAGTTCAGTCGAAGGTTTGCACTTCAGGACCTAGAGAGCCACACATGGCCTCAAAGCCGCAGGTTCCTCACCCATACCTAGTCACTAGACAACCTCAAAGAGCCTCTAAATCTATGACCTTAAATGTTTGAGGCAGGTTATGCCTCAGAGAACAGTGCACTGGAAACTATACGGTGCTGTCCTTTAAAGAAGGAAGGTCTCTGAAGTGAGTTGTTTGCTGATATTTCAGCATTTCAGTTTTCTAAGTGGGCTAGAACCAGTATTTCCTACAACACATGCTGGTCATCACACACCTAATATTTTTTCTTTTCCGATGGTGTCCAAGGTGGCACGTAAGAATCTGAGGTTAGTAGACTCGGGAATCCCTCTTGGCCTTGGGCAAATTTCTGAGTCTGTGCTCAGAGACCTTCACCTATGGGCTTGAAATAATACTTACACATGCTTAAGATCCTCACTGGGGATCTTAAAAGGATTAAGCTGTTAATACCTCTCTAGTTCCTTCAGCTTGAAAAGCAGGAGATTATGGGCCTGGATTGTTTTCTTAAGCAGAGTCCTCTTACTTGGGAACGATCCCATTTGAAGTCTTGAGGGCTCAAGGAGAAGTTGGATGCCAGTGGGTAAACTTGTCGGTTTTTCAAACATTTTGTGGTTTTAATTTATTAAATGTAGTTTTTTGTCTTTTAGAAAAGGTACTTTAGGAAGGCAAAGATTTCTTGAAGTTGGATACAGTGGGAAAATTTGGAAAACCACTAGTGTGGGTATGAATATAGATTATTAATTAAAGGGATCCTTTTCAGTGGTGCCTGGTGTCAAGGGCTGCCTTGGAAAACTTGGAACTGCCAGCTTTGAACCCTGGAAACTGGAAGCATTAGGCCTTGAACCTCCTTATGTTAAAAAGCCTTGAATAAAGGGCAAATATTTTTTAAATTTCCTTTAACCAAGTATTCAATTTTTTCACTCTTTAAAGCAGGCATTTTCAACCTAGATTTCAGAGTCTATGAAATTGAGCAGGGTTGGGGGGGGGGGGAACATTAATATCTTTGTTTTCACTAACCTCTGGCTTTCTTCTTATCATCATCATCGGGCATTTTTATGTAGCACTTAAAGATTTGCAAAGCCCTTTGCAAAGATCTCATTGGGAGGTAGGTGCTATTATTATCCTCCCTTCCGAGGGGGGATCCATCAGCTTCACCACACTGCCAGAGGGGTGTACAACACACAAAAAAAGATTCAGAAACATCTTTGAAGGAAGAAGCTGATGTTTGAGAAATATTTTTACCCTCCCTTGGCTAAGGCCTCTGTTAGAGGTTACTGATAGGGCCATTGCTAATAGGAACCACTCATTTGGTTCGCGTAGTGTGATACCTGTTTAACAAATTCTGCCGCAGTCTTTCCCCAGGGATCTTGAACTTAATAAACAACTTTAGTCAACGGATTTTAGATGAACCAAGTGGAATCTAAATCTTTGGATAAAAACTATGCTCTCTGCTTAGAAGTAGGAATGCAAATTACTTTGCCTTATACAGAGGGCTCTCTGGCTACTGGTTCTAATTCCAAGCCCCAGAACTCTCCTGAGGGAGTTCTGAGACTGTGAGCTACTGTTTGGAAGCCTCTGACTAATTCCTCTGACCTCTGACCTCCCCCAAAGCTCACACACTGTTACTGAAGGGACAACTTGCAAAGGATTTCCAATAGAGAGGGTTGGCTTGTCGGTCCAATAGCGGCCTTCTAGAGAAAGGCCTTGCTAATAACTGCAGTAAGGGAGAAGTTAAGTCAATCTAAGGCACCTCTTGACCCTGGGAATCCTCCCTTTTTGAAGAGGGTATGTAGAGGTCGTGCTTTTATTTCACTGATATTAAGAGGATGTGTAGTGAAACTAAGCACTTGGCTGTCTTACAGAATCCCTGTTAATATGGTATCCATTGAGCATCCACAATAGACTAGATTCTGAATAAAGGTACAAAGGTGGGATTGTTCCTTTGAAGAAACGGCACTTTTTTGTTTCGTTTTTAAAATTGTCCCATTTATTATCTTCTGGTTTTATATCTCCTCATCCCCATGCACTGTCAGCTCTTAAAACAACAATAAAATAGGAAGAGAAGAAAGTAAGCAGTTCAACAAACCTAACCAACATATAAACTGAATCTCACATGCTGAGTTTTACACTTGCGGTCCCTTATCTCTGCAAAGAATGTTTTCATTTCTTTGGAGACAAGTTTGGTCGTTGTTAACTGTACAGTGAAGCATTGGCATGTTAAAAAGATGAGAGAAGACAAGCACATACCTTGCTGTATAAGTAATATAAATTCTGAATTGGGTCAATTAATAAGACAAGGGCAAATACCTTTAGTCTCTCCTTTAGTAAGTGCTGTGGCCAAGAGGAATGGGGGCCCGCTGGGCTTTAGGAGACCGTGGGCTTTTAGGAGGTGCCCTACTTCTTCTTACAGAGTATAAACTTTGAGCAAGTCTAGCTCTGAGCCTAGCCTCTATGGGGAGATTATATTCCCTTTCATTTTCAAGTGATTCTCAGAGACTTGAGGCTAAGTGAATTGCCATATTGAAGCTTTTTGCTGCCCCCACAACAGAAAGTAGCTCTCCATTAACCATGGGGATAATGGAATGGTGGCCATAATGTAAGAGTTAGGAATGCCACTGCTGCTGCATACCTGAGGAAACCAGATATGACTGTCCTCAGTGGGTGAGACTTCACCAACTACGTGGATATTACCTGGCTTCACTGGATATCCATAACAGGATGTGCTGAGTCAGGATGGCAGAGTAAAACACCATGTTCATTTGGTGTTAGTGGGAAAAGCTCATGAATGGTTTTTGCTTGTTTGTTTGTTTTCTGGTGAGGCAATGAAAGAAAATGGACTTTAGTAGACCAACCACAAGCTTGTATAGCTAGTCTTTTGTGGAGAGGAAGAATGAGATTGTAACTGGAATTTTCATTACAGAGCAAAGATTCTGTAGATGATCAAGTTAGGTTTCAGCTCATTTTGCTGGGCCTATAAATGGTTTTACATTCTGTAAGGGGGGAATAATTATCAAAGAGATGGTAATCTTCTGCTTTGCCCTAATCAGTAATATGTACAATTCAGGTGACACATTTTAGGAATCAAACCAATAAACATTTATTAAGCACCTACTGTGTGCCAGGCACTGTGCTAACCACAAGAGATACAAAAAAAGGCAATCTCTACCCTCAAGGAACTTACATTGTAATGGGGGTCTATACATTATAGCAAGTATATACAAAGGAAACTCTATTCAGGATAAACAGGAGATAATTCCAGTGTCCTCCCTTGGTTAATTAAGAGGGATTAGGGAAAGGAGAAGGTAGAATTTTAATTGAGACTTAAAGGAAGACAGGGAGGTCAGTAGCTAAAGTAGAGGAGGGAGAGCATTCCAGACATGGGGAAGATGTCCAGAGCTGAAGAGATGAAGCGTCTTGTTTGTGAAACAGCCAAGAGATCAGTGTCACTGGGTAAAGTGTACCTTGATAAATTGCCAGAGAGTATCCAGGAAAGGAAAACCAGGACGAGGGAGGGTCTGGAAATCATGATTTATGAGAATTGGTTGATAGAACTGGGGATATTTAACCTGGAGATGAGAAAGCTCAGGGGAACAGGAGAGTGTCTTTAGTTATTTGAAGGACTATCATGTGGAAGGAGAATTTTTTGCTGTCGCTGTTCAGTCATTTTTCAGTCCTGTCTGACTTTTCCTGACCACATTTGGGGTTTTCTTAGCAAAGATTCTGGAGTAGTTTGCCATGTCCTTCTCCAGTCATTTTACAAGTGAGGAAGCTAAGGGTCACACACTTAGTCTGAGGCCAGAATTGAACTGAGGAAAATGAGTCTTCCTGACTTCAGGCTTGACACTATCTGCTGATTGGATTTGCTCTATTTGGCCCAGGGGAGATAGAAGTAGGAGAAAAGGCCAATTTGGGCTTGATTGGAGAAAC
Organism: Notamacropus eugenii; assembly: GCF_028372415.1. Lineage (NCBI taxonomy): Eukaryota > Metazoa > Chordata > Mammalia > Diprotodontia > Macropodidae > Notamacropus > Notamacropus eugenii. The sequence goes on along the minus strand of NC_092877.1, from coordinate 105,039,043 downwards.
TTCTAACAATGAAAGATATTGGAAAGTCAAATGAGGTATCTCAGAAGATTTGCTCACTGAAAAGCAAAGGCTGAATGAGGACTCTCTAAATCTGTTGTAGATGCTACAATATAGAGAGTTCTTATGGATTGCCTTTGCCCCCTGAAGCCCATTTTTTCTCCTACTCTGAGATTCTGTGATCACTTTGCCTCTCAGTTGCCTCTTCCCACTTTTGGAAATATCCAGGGGAATTTCTCTGAGTAGCAAACCACGGGTGAATGATTATTATTCCTTATGTCAGGGGTTGCTGAAAATACAGTTTGTCTGGAACATGAAAGGCAGAAAGAGCCTTTTTCCTTAGTGACCAACACATTTTAAAAGAAAGGCTTCTGTAGCTCGGGTTGGGGCTAAAAGGAACATGAGGAAGTGAAGCCAGAAGTGGATGGACGATTGCAATAGACTCCTGTTTGGTCTCCCCAACTACACCTTTGGTGACCTTCAAGGTCCATATGTCATAGTGTGGCGTAGCATTCAAATGAGCTCATACAGACTTGGGCTTCGGTTAAAAGGGGCGTAGCTGAAGGAGTTGATGGTCCCCTGTGCTCAGCCACCTTTAGAACTCATCAGCAATTTTTGTGTTCCATCCTGGGCACCACAGTTTAAGGACAGCAATGAGCTTCTGGTGTCTTCCCAAACAAAGTTTCCTCCTGTCTGCTTTGTGTGTGTTCTTGCTTATACCTGTACGCGAGTGTGTGTTATTTCCTCTGTTAGAAGGTACGCTCCCTGAGGACAAGTTCTGGGTTACTTTTGCCTTTATATCCTCAGTGTTTAGCCTCATGCTTGGCATACTAAGTACTTAATAAATGCTTGTTGGTTGATTGGATGGAATTGGGGAGTAGGTTTTCAGTCTTAAAAGGCAATATGACAATTAAAAAAACACAGCTTCCATTTTCATAGGTGTTTGGGGTTTCCAAAGCTCTTCCTATCCATTAACATGATTCCATTCTTATGAAACATGCTGGGGTAAGTAGTACAGGTATTATTATCCCCCTTTTACAGATTAGGAGGCAGAAGACCAGGAGATTACTTGTGCAAGGTGAGTGGTAGAGACAGGTTAAGAACCCAGATCTTATAACTCCCTTCCTAGGGATTACTGCTATACCATGCCATCTTTTTTTTTTTTTTAATCACTGTTGGCCTACACCCATCTCCCTTTATTCGCAGGTAATTGGGCTTTAAGGAAGTGATATGGAGATATTTGAGTCCAAATTCCAAGCAGTCATCCTCATAAGCTTTTTCTCCTTTCCCTATGAGCTCTGGCTTATTATGACTACATGCTTTTATGCTTGTTATTAATAGAACCATTTATCTCTGCTGACTCAGCTCAACTAAGTTGGCAAAGTCAGTTCAACATGAGCTGGCAAACTGGATTCCAGACTCACTTCATGAGTCTTGGATGCAGGAAGGACGTTCCCTATACGTAGCTGGTTATACGACGTAATCGGTGTGGATGTAAACAGGACCTAACATTTCAATGAATCATAGACTCTTAGAGCCGGAAAAAATCCTTGAGATCATCTGGTCCTCTGCCTTCAGATATATAGGGTATTATGTGCATTTCTTCAGAGGAGGCAACCTAGGCCAGAGAAGTTATGGGATTTTCTTGGGTCAGATAATAAGGTGGCAGAATAGTCCTTAGCTGATTTGTAGGGATGGAGAAATTCCTGTGATTCCACTGACCACTAACTTAGTCATTGCTCTGTTGTGTTGGAACGTCTTTATCATCCTGCAAGAGAGAAACACGGATAGCTATTTTTTAGGACCAATTTTCAAAATTAGCTTGGAAGCCATTCTCTAAGCTTACTTTTGTCAAGCGTAGCTTTTAGACATTTTAATTGTGCAAGCCACAAAATGTCCATTGAAACGATAAATTGGAGGTAACATGAATCCCTAAGTACAATGGCCTACTTGCTCTTCTGCACACGTAGCTCTCTATCTCCCACGTCCATGCCTTTGCCTTGACTGTTTCCCTTGCCTGATATGCATCCTCACTTCCACCTCTTAGTTTTCCTGGCTTCCTTCAAAACAGGGTTCAGATCTTTTTCTGAAGAAGACCTTTCTGGGTCACTCCCCCCAACCTTCAACCCCACCCCCCCCCAGCTGATAGTGCCTTCCTCTCTGATATCACATTGTATGTACTCTCTATATATCTTACATGTATCTAGTTATCACATATTGTCTCATAATGTGGACTCCTTAAAAGTTGGGGACTTTTTGGTTGGTTGATTTTTGTGGGAGAGTGGTTTGTTTTTTCTTCCACTTGATTGTATTTTTTTTCCCAATTACATGTAAAGATAGTTTTCTGCTTCTTTTTGCTTTTTTTTTGTTGCTTTGTATCTCCAGCACTTAGCTCAATGCCAGGCACATTTTTAGTTGTTGGATCATTTCAGTTGTGTCCAACTCTACATGACCCCATTTGGGGTTTTCTTGGCAAAGATACTGGAGGGATTTGCCATTTCCTTTTCCAGCTCATTTTACAGATGAGGAAACTGAAGCAGACAGAGGTTAAGTAACTTGCCCAGGGTCACACAACTAGTAAATGTCCGAGGCTGGATTTGAACTCAGATCCTCTTAACTTCAGGACCTGGTGCTCTATCAATCCTGCCACCTAGCTGCCAGGGCACATTGTAAGTGCATAATAAATAGGTGTGTTGACAAATTGATAAACGGATGAAGATAGTGGAAACTAAAAATTCTCTGGTCATGCTTTTGATCAAAATCCAAATTTTGGGAAAAGATATGCTGTCATCCAAAACAAATGAATCAGTAAACAAATACTGTTAATTTCATTTAGTGTAGATTTACTTAGCACCTGTGATGTATGAGGCATTATACTCTATACTGCTGCAGAGAAGATAATGAATGAAGTTTGGTCGCTGTCCCCAAGGAGCTTACAAATGAATTTTGGTAGAATGACAAGTACACAAATAGCCACGATGTACAAAGGGGCTTTTAAAATGGGCTCTGGGGGTTCAGGAGAGAGGTTGCTGTTGTTGTGTTTGCCCTTCATTTTCGAAGAAGACCATGCCATCAGAGAAGTAATGACATGACTTGCACTTGACTTTGTTTTGAGTGAGGGAGGGCTGTGCAGGTCACTAGCCTCACTTTCTCCTCCTGGGCCATCTGAATCCAGTGACCAGATATTCATCAGGATGATTGGCGATGGCCCAGGAGGCAGTGGGAGACCTTGACCTTTTTAGGCTAAGGCCTATTCAGGTACTCAGAGAGAGAGAGATGACATCTTTTCAGGGAAAATCAGGTAAAGTTTCTTCAAGGAAATAGCATTTGAAGGAAGGGGAAGAGTTTGGCAAGTGGTACTATCCAACATTATACGACAGTCTAGAAATGTTTAACAAACTAAATAAAAATGCAACAAAACATAGATAATGTTAATCTGTGATTTTCTAAGTCAATAGGCATGCAGGCCGGGATGTTTCTATATCCTTTGGTATCAGATAGTCATTTAAAGTGGAATATTTGTAAAGCACTTTGCTAACCTTAAAGTGTTTTATGAACGTTAAATATTTTTCTATCACATCTTCCTCAAAGAAAACAACTACATACAGGATAATCATAGTCATAACTGACATTTTTAGAAGGAGTATTTTTTTTTCCAATTACTTGTAAAGATAGTTTTCAACATTCATTTTTGTAAGATTTTGAGTTCCAAATTTTTCTCCCTTTCCTGCTTCCTCCCCAAGACAGTGTGCAATCAGATATAAGGTATACATGTACAATCATGTTAAATGTGTTTTCACATTAGTCATGATGTGAAAGAAGGATGAGAACAAAGGGGAAAAAATGTGAAATACAAAAACAACAAAAAAGTGAAAATAATATGCTTGGTTCTGCATTTAGACGCCATAGTTCTTTCTCTGGATGTGGTCAGAATCTTCCTTCACGAGTCTCTTGGAATTGTCCTGCATCATTGACATAGCTGACATTTTTATGACACTTTGTGGTTCCACACATTTATCTCATTTGCTCCTCCCAATATGCCTGTGAAGTAGGTGCTATCATTATTCCCATTTTACAGTTAAGAATACTGAAGTCCTGAGAGGTTGTCACTGACTCAGGATCCCATAACTGAAAAGTATCTGAGGCAGGATTTGAACCCATATCTACTTGTCTTAAGTCCACTCCTCAAGCCACTACCTTCCATGACTCAAAGAATGCCCAACATAATAACTGAAAGGTGACTCTTAGTTGTGTCTTCAAACTCCAGGATTATAAAGGAATCGCACTCTTACCCTGTGTACATGTCTCTGTACAATGTGACTTCAAGCTCCCCTGGGAGCTCCGATGAAGTCTAAAGGGAAAGAGGTGAGTGATTAGCCTCTCCTATAATTTTCTTTTATCTTCTTGCAACTCTTCTACAGCAAATAGATCTGAGTAGGAGGATAGGATGGAGAAAGTATAAGGTAATATTTTCTCTCCACCCTGGTCTCTATTTCTGTCTTTGTCTTTCTTGTGACGCACACACACACGCACACACACACACACACGCATCTACTTATATGCATTCACCGGAGTTGATATGATGAAAATACCCTTGGTTGCTTTTAAAGACGTTTGCATGCTGAAGTGCCTGCTTCCATAGTGAGTGTGTCTCCAGGGGCAGTGCTATTCCCCATCCATTTGGTGCAGGAGTTTTGCTTTGGGAAGGTGTAGCATGTGGCAGAAATTCCCTTTCCTGTTGCATGCTTACTCATGCTGGGTGGGGGCTTGATATGCCATGCTCCTACTCTCCTGATAACCCATCTGCTTCTGGCCAGTGATGTAAATGTACCAGCTGCTTCCAGAGAACCACTCTGAATCCTGCAGGAGAAAGAGGCCGGTCGAGCATCCTTCTGTTCTACAGCCTAGCCCTCTCGGTTCTACAGCCTAGCAGCTCGGTGCTGCTCCTTCATCCTTGCCTGGCCTCACCTCTGCCTGTCTGAGAATCAGACTGAGGAATCCTCTTACAAAACAGGGATTTCTCAGTGTAGCTTAGCGTAAGGGTTTTAGGGCTGCTGCTGATTTACGGCGCAGGGGAAAGCTTTGGTCACAGTGGGAGCTGGAAGGTTTGTGTCCCCACGGTGGCCAGACAAAGTGGCCAGGAAGAAAGCACAGAAAATGAAGGCTCTTCTCTTACTGGTCTTGCCTTGGTTAAGTCCTGCCAACTATATTGACAATGTGGGCAACCTTCACTTCCTGTACTCAGAACTGTGAGTACTCACAGTGGCTGTGTGTGTATGTATGGGGTCTGTGGGTCTGTGTCTCCCTGTTTTTGTGCCTGCATCTGCATTGTGCATCTCTTGAGTGGGATAAATCCTATGTACCCAACGTGCGTGATAGAACAAAACCTCCTGCCTGCATCTTAAAGCAACATGGCCGATTAAACAAACAAAAACAAAAAAAATCTGTGCCTGGTTTAACAAACAATAAAAAGCAGAGATCTTAATGTGGGCAGAGCTCATTCAGCAAAGAATTGTTCAGGTTTCTATGCTACCTTTGCTTCTTTTTTAAAAATCCATTTTATCCATTGATTTTTAAGTGCCTTTTTTTCAATAAATGCATCTCCTCCTTCCATAAATAGAACCAAAGAGGAGACTGAGCCCAGAGTATGAATGTGAGCATCTGTCTTATCTCCAGCTTCTATCAGCTGGTTCTATTTGATAGGGAAGATGCTTGCTTAAATACACATTTACTATCCTTACAGGAGGAAGACACCCTTGTTTGTTTTATAGAATCTTGGGGGGAAAAGGATCTATTCATCTTTTATGAGAGAAAATAATCCATGGGGCAAACCTCAAGTCATGCTGTTGTCCGAGTCCGGCTGTTGGTGAGCTTTGAAAGCAGGTTGCACGAGCAATATCCTGGCTTCTAGCAAACAAATAAATAGTTCTTCTAAGTATGCCTCAGCTATTTGGAGCATTTATAAAGATGCATTTCACTTGACTAACCAGTGGGCTCACAACAACTAGGAAAACAGTCATCTGGACTCAGAGGAGGTATAAAAATAACCCCAGTAAGTTCACTGGCAATGCCTGCAATGAGTGTCAATGGGTAATTTTAAACAGGAATTACAAATAGATGACAGGCCCGTCCTGGAAAAGACTATTATACGATCACAGTGAGTAAACATGGTTATGATTGACAGAGAGGGCAGCGATAGCACCAGAGAACATGTGGAGATAGCCAAAGGTGCCTTTTAAATCAGGGAACGCAGCCACTAAAAACACAGATGCTGATTGTTCTAGGATGTTAGCTGAATTATGGAATTATGCAATTCTAAGGCTTTTCTGGTTATACCTTCTTGGAGGTAAAGCCAGGTTTTTGACGTTGGGTAAGAATATCTAAAGGGAAAAGCTCTTGATTAACACAGGCTAACCCAAACCTAAACTTGGTGAGCCTCGCTGAGGCAAACTAGGACACTGAAAAATGTTTTTCTAGAAATGTAAATGCTGCCAGAATGAATCAGTCTCAGAAAGACCCATCACCTTTTCCGTGCAGATTTCTGACTATACCATACCATAAGTCCAAATACTGTTCCTGCCAAGGAATCTTCCCCTCTCATTATTTCTCCCTGCCCCTGCTGTTTTACAGATGGAGAAACTGAGGCCTTAAGAGATGAAAAACTTACTCAAGGGTATATAGCCAGTCTCATATCAGAGGGGAGAGAATAAGAATAAGTGATCATAGGATTAATCTCAGGTTGAGAATCCCTGATATAAATCAGTCGCTTGTCAGGCAATTGCCTTCTGACTCTACTTACCATCCCTGAGACTTACCTGACCAAAATACTCTGCCTTATGTGTCCTCTTCCTCTATTAGAATGTAAGGTCCTTGAGCTTGGCACGATGCCTACAATATAGTAATAACTGCTTAATAAATATTCATTCAGTAAGAAAACAAGATCAGCCTCAGTAGCTGAGCCTGGAACTAACTCCACTGTAGCTGCCATAACACAAAATAGCTTTAATGAAGACCCTCAAGAGGATCTCAGAGGAGTGAACTTAGAGGATTCCAAAGGATCATTTTTCCCCCTTTATCCCCAGTGCTTAGTATATAGTGCCAGATATATAGGTTCTTAATAAGTGATGGTGAGATAGGGAAAGGTTGAATTAATCCCCTTAGAAAGGCTAACATCTCATATTTTCAACATAAAAGGGCAGTGAGACCAAGTTGGGGGAAAAAAACCCAAAGCCTCTGGATTTGACTTCTAGGTTGACATTTTTGTTTGATTCCTCTCTAAATCAGTCATTTATTAGCCATGTGATTATTGACCGCTCACTTAGTCTGTGTGAACTTTCCAGTCTTCTCATCTGTAAAATGGAGATAAACCTGCACATACTGCTTACCCGTAGGAGGCTATTGTTAGGAAAGTGCTTTGGCAATGGGAATGACTGCTACGATCATATGGTAGCAAGAAGGATAGGGGCAGCTAGGTGACAGTGGCTAGAGTGCTGGGCCTGGAGTTAGGGAGATATGAGTTCAAATTTAGCCTCAAACAAATGTGACCCTGGGCAAGTCACCTAACCCTTTTTGCCTCATTTTCCTCATCTGTAAAATGAGCCAGAGAAGGAAATGGCAAACCACTCCATTATCTTTGCCAAGGAAACCTCAAATGGGGTCATGGAGAGTTGGACCCGACTGACACAACTAAACAACAGTAGCAGAACTAAGAAGTTTGATTCTCTGCATTCCTGATATGAGTGGGCTTGTTGTCTTTCTTCAACCTTGAAATTTCTCCATGGCTACCACCTTTGGCGATACAGTCTTTGAGAGCGCCTTCTCTGCCATATCCTACTTCTGGGTGTGTTTATCATCTTTATTTAACCATCCACTGCACTGACTTCCAGGCCCAGTTCTTTAATGGATGAATCTCTGTTCAGGAATTTAAACATATTATTTTTTACAAGTTTGAAGAGTAATGAGGAAGCTGTGCTTTATTTTCTGCGTGTGTGTGTGTGTGTGTGTGTTTGTGTGTATGTCAACGTATGTGATCCCGTATATGTTTTGGGCAGGGGAGAGGGAAGAAATGGGGCAGTGGAGACACTCCAGCTATTGACCCCTCGTGAAGCTGTTTTTTCATCTGTTTATATTGGGTGCTTCTGAATGGGCTGTTGCTGTGTGGTCTCAGTGGGTGGGTGGGGGGTGGATTATGATTTTCAAAATGAAGTTACCAACTATACTGTTGATGAATGAAAAGTTCCTTGTTATTGTTTGCTGTGGTTCAGAGAGCTTCCCAGGAAGTTAGGAAATGTCAGCTTAACTCATATTCATAAAAATATTGTCAGTATTTACGTATCAGTACTAGTGAATTATTGCCAGAAAGGGGAAGGAAAAAAAGTGATAATCCTTTCCCCGCAACTTCCTCTATCCAGTGGAACTAGCACAGAACAGCTAGGGCTTCTTCCAGACCTCAGTATCAAGGAGGATTGCTTCCTCCTTCCTCTTCCCTCCCACTCCACAGAGCATCAGTCATCTTTTCCCTCTCCTGGTCCCTACCGGCTATACCCAGGGTTCTGAAGCCATCACATCCCTCCTCTAGGGCCTAGTTACCCACCAGAGCTAAACTCCATCACCTTACCCCACCCCCCCAGAAATGCCACCTGACCTGGGGCATCATCCCATGTGACTGAGACATCTGAAAGCTAGTGTGTGGGATCAGTGGGAGGCAAGGAGATGAGCAACAAAGAAGCTGAGCACTGGTTACGGCTGCCCCCCTTTTCTCCCTCTCCCCCCATAGAATCAGGACAGTATACGACATATAAATACAAAGTACAATGTACAGATTCTGGTACTCATCACACCTTTCTCAGGGTAGTCAAGGGTCACACAGCTACTAAATGTCTGTGGTCACGTTTGAACTCGGGTCTTCCTGACATCAGGCCTGGGGCTCTCTCCACTCTACCTGCCCCCAAGAGTATTAAACCAGTCTAATATCAGAAGGGAGAGAAAAGAAAAGAGGCCCCATAAGTGCATACTACATGACCATAAGTTTAATCACCCTTCACACTCCCCAGACTTCTTATTTTTATCATCCTCTACTTTCCACTATTTTTTAGCATACCCTTTTCCATCTTAGATCTCTTCCTTTCCCATTCTTTCTACCTTCTAGTTTTCTCTGAAACCTAGCTACCTCCTCAAGTCACTACATCTCTTGGCACCCTCCTCAAGGCCAGCCACTTCCTCCCCGGAGCTAAGCCAGAATACATTTGTGGCAGACTCCTTGCTCCCCACCACCCATTTTTAGACCCTTCCTCAGTAATCATTCTAAGCAGCCCCTCTCTTCTTGAAAGTTGACTCCCTCCTTGTTGCTGTCCTATTTGGGCCTCTCCAGTAAAGTCTGTACCTGGGTCACATCCCCTCACCCTAATCCCTGCCCCTTGTGGCACCTTGGCCTCCCAGATGCTCAGTCTCACTCACTGAGGTTCCCAGCAGTTGCTAGAATTCTCACTGATGACTGTATATACAGCACTGGTTTTTCTGAGTAGAGAAGGTTTGTTCCAGCTGTAATTTTGTTTCAGAACATTAAAATGAGTGATTTCAATATCATTATATGAATCATTAGGTGCTATCAGGAAATAAGGCCCAGGAATGAGAGGCTGTCAGAGTAATAAGGCCAGGGAGCCCCCAGAGCTCTAAGGCTGGTTTTCTGACTACATAAGGCAGGCTGCCGAAATCAGATACTCAGAACATGGGAATCATAAGTAGAGTATTCACAAACCAATCCGAGAAAGCACACCTCTGACTAATTACACCTACCAAGCTGGAGGAAGAAGTTTCACCTCTGGGTTTGCATCCCCAAAATAACTAAATGAAACACAGCTGGTCTAACTCCCCCTCCTCTGCCCACCACACCTTGTTTGTATGTGAGAACATACCAGCCTGGGTAAGTTTTGCACACCTTCAAATCCTCTGCTGGGATCCTCAAGCTTTGCCAACCTTGTGTGTTCATCCTTCGTTGCCAAAGAAGACCATGCCATTAGAGAAATGAAGACAATTTGCACTTGGCTTTGTTTTGAGTGAGGGAGGACTGTGCAGGTCACCAGCCTCACTTTTCCTCCAGAGTCATCTGAATCCAGTGACCTGATATTCACCAGGATGACTGGAGATGACCCAGGATGAGGCAATTGGGGTTAAATGACTTGCCCAAGGTCACACAGCTAGTGAGTGTCAAGTGTCTGAGGTAAGATTTGAACTCAGGTCCTCCTGACTCCTGCACTGCTGCTCTATCCACTGCACCACCTAGCTGCCTTTTGCCATCCCTAGGTCAAAGTTGTATATGGACATTTGTTTAGAATTGATTTTCCCTTTCTCCTGCTTTTAGCCAGGTGTCACATAATGAACCAGGTAATTCAAGACTACGGTTTTTTTTAACGGTTGAAAGCATTTTGAAAGGAATAATTTTATTAAATGGGAAGACGTCTTCTCAGCTGTAAACTTGTCATATTTCCATAAGTTTTAAGTCTTTGAGAGGAGATGTGTGTGTGTGAGTGAGAGAGAGAGAGAATATGAATATGTACATGTGTAGAGGGGGAATCAATAACTTTAGAGCAGGGGTACCATTTTTGTGTGTCCCAGTCTCTGCACTGGCAGTCTGAGGAAACCTATTGACCCACTTTTCGGAATGACGTTTTTAAATACATAAAATATGTAGAATTGCAAAGGAAACCTGTGATATTGAAATATAGTTATCAAAAAAAATTTTTTTAATTCATAGACTCAGATTAAGAATTCCTGCTTCAGGATCAGTTTCTATCTCACTTCACTTTACAGTATTAATTATTCCCCTACTTTCAAAGTTTAAATCAACAGGTTAAGCTTTCTGGATTTGCTAGGGTACAGATATCTAAAATAAATCCCCAAAGGTTGTTTCTCTTGCACTAAAAAAAAAAAATGTTAATTTCTAGGTTTTAAAAAAGGTATGTATAAATGTTTTAAATGAAATATGGATTAGAACATGGAAGGAAGGTGGTATAGTTGATTGCAAATAGAAAAAAGAAGAGTATCCTTCTACTTACGAAAAAGAGTAGCTAGGTACCCACTTAGAGGAGGGAAATCAAGGACAGTGGAGGTTTCATGGTCCTGTCTCTTGGTATTTTTGTAGCATTCTTGACAAGTTGAGCCAAGCATTTTTTTTTTTAAATGTTAAACTTGTGTATTTGGAAGGAAATTGAAGCCTCATGTTTCTGATTCATTTACACTTAACTCATGAAAATGTCGCTTTCAAGGGTTCTTTGATGTCCAGGGAGCCCCATGATACTTTTTATTAGCTCCCCTTCCTCCCAAGAACCAGTCAGTTCTGCTTTGCCAGCTGTAATGTAACCCCAGCCTCTCCTTCCTTCTCTCTCATGTGATCCAGGATACATGTTCTCTACTTGGCAAAGTAGGCCTGCCTCTCCTTTGTCCTCCTGATGGTATGTCAGGGGATTGAAAGCCAAAATAGAAAGTTCCTTGAAAAACATGTTTGGCATAACATCAACCACGCCATGATATTATACTGGCTTTCTTCCTTTTTAACACTTCATTAACGCAAAGGAATTCTGCAGGTAACTTGTAAGGAATGTATAACTTTTAGAGAAGCCCAAGCACTAAGGCAGACATGGTGACCCAAGTCAGAAGAAACTAAGAATAAAAAGTAGGCAGTGTGGGGAGGTGGAAGGAACTCTCTGGATGTGGAGTCAGACAATGTAGGTTGGAATCCAGACTCTACTACCTACTACTGAGTGACATTGATCAGATTATCTCTTTGTGCCTCATTTTCTGTGTCAGTAAAAAGAAGGGTTTGAACTAAATGCTATCTAAGAACCCCTACAACAGAGGTGTGAAATAAATAGTCTGTGGTGACCCACTGCTCAACAGAGTGAGACCCAATTAGATGACAATGTAATTGGAAAATATTTGACAAACTAAATAAAAATACAATAAAACATAGATCATGTATTTTTAAATTAAAATTCTAATTAATTTAAAATTTTAATTTAAAAAACCCTCAGGGAGTCTTATGAATGGATTAGTGACCCAGTTTCTAGCTGAGTTTGAAATTCTACAACTCCAAGTCTTTGAACATGTAAATAAATCAACCAGTTAGATAAATGCAAGGGTTCCAAAACACTAACATATTATAAATCGAAGTGGACATATCTTTATTTTCATTGTGGAAGTATTAGACAAATAGAATGAATGGAAAATATTGTTTTTATATATTAACAGTGACCTATAAAACTTTTTTAAAGGCTTCTCTAAATTTTGTTAAGAAAAATGGTACCTGAACTAGATTGTTAAAAGAGAAGAATGTGATAATATTAATAATGATAAATGAACATGGAAGTATAAAACAATATTCTTTTTTTTCAGATAGGAGTAATAGCTCCCTTTTAGGTTTATTATGTTAAAAATCAAACTTTGACAAAACAGGTAAATGTTATGAAATTATATAAATGTGATGTGAAATAATTTGAAATGATGCATGTTAAAGTGTTTTTTTCAAAGTTGGAAGTGACCTGGAACCAGCTTCCCCTGGTTCTGTACAGAGGTGAAGGACTATTTTGCAGAACATTGAGAGAAAAGTCAGACTTTTCCAATATATTGATTAATTTTGCTGACCATTAAAATAACATTCTTTTTTATTATATTATTTTATTTGTTTTCAGTGTTCTACAATCACTTCCATATATCTTAGACTTTTTCCCCCTTCCTCCTTCTCCTTCCCCCCTCCCTCCCCCCTCCCTCCCTGAGACGCCATACAATTTTATATAAGTTTTATACATACATTCCTGTTAAATACATTTTCACCTTAGGCATGTTCCGTAGAAGAATTAAAATGAATAGGAGAGATCATAAAACAAAACAAAACATAATACAAAAGAAAATGGTCTGCTTCATTCTGCAATCAAATTCCATAGTTCTTTCTCTGGATGTGGAAAGCATTTTGCCTCAAGAGTCCACTGAGGATTTCTTAAGTCCTTTCATTGCAATGAAGATCCAAGTCTACCAGAAAAATTCCTCACCTACTGTGGTTGTTGCTGTGTACAAAGTTCTCCTGGTTCTGCTCCTTTTATTCAGCATCAGTTCATATAAGTCTTTCCAGGCCTCTCTGAAGTCTTCCTGTTCATCATTTCTTATTTCTTATAGCATAATAGTATTCCATTACATTCATATACCACAATTTATTCAGCCATTCCCCAATTGATGGGCATTCCCTTGATTTCCAGTTTTTGGCCACCACAAAGAGAGCTGCTATAAATATTTTTGTACATGTGGGACCCTTTCTCATTTCTATGATCTCTTTGGGATACAGTCCTAGAAGCAGTATTATTGGGTCAAAAGGTATGCACATTTTTGTAGCCCTTTGGGCATAGTTCCAAATTGCTCTCCAGAATGGTTGGATCAGCTCACAGCTCCACCAACAATGAATTAGTGTTCCAACTCTCCCACATCTTCTCCAACATTTATCATCTTCCTGTTTTGTCGATCTGATAGGTGTGATGTGGTACCTCAAAGTTGTTTTGATTTGCCTCTCTTAAATCAATAGTGATTTAGAGCATTTTTTCATATGACTATAGATAGCTTTAATTTATTCCTCTGAAAACTGCCTGTTCATATCCTTTGACCATTTATCAATTGGGGAATGATTTGTATTCTTCTACATTTGACTCAGTTCTCTAAATATTTTAGAAATGAGGCCTTTATGACAGACACTAGTTGCAAAAATTCTCTCCCAATTTTCTACTTCCCTTTTATCTTGGTTGCATTGTGTTTGTTTGTGCAAAAACTCTTCAATTTAATGTAGTCACAATTATCCATTTTGCACTTCATAATGTTTTCATGTTTAGTCAAAATTTCTTCATTTTCCATAAATCTGATAAATACACTATTCCTTGCTCCACTAATTTGTTTATAGTATCAATCTTTATACCTAGATCATCTACCCATTTGGACTTTATTCTTGTGTATGGTGTCAGGCATTGATCTATGCCCAGTTTCTGCCATACCGTTATCCAGTTTTCCCAGCAATTTTTGTCAAACAGTGAGTTCTTATCCCAGAAACTGGGGTCCTTGAGTTTATCAAAGTTGATTGCTATATTCATTGACTACTGTGTCTTGAGCATCTAACCTGTTCCACTGCTCTACCCCTCTGTTTCTTAGCCAGTACCAAATGGTTTTGATGATTGCTGCTTTATAGTGCAATTTGAAATCTGGTAGGGGTAGGCCACATTCCCCAGCATTTCTTTTCATTCATTCCCTTGATATTCTGGACCTTTTGTTCTTCCAGATGAATTTTGATGTTATTTTTTCTACCTCTAAAATAACATTCTTATGTGCCACTCTATCCTGGAAGCATCTTCTTGGGAATTTATCTATGGGGACATTCCAGGAATCCTCAAAGACAGGCCTCATCTTGATTCAAAGTGAGGACAGAACTGCCAGTTGAGAATCAGTCTCTTTCATTTTGTACCAACTCCTCAGAGTGTAGGATTACAAGATCATAAGATTCCCAGCTGGAGGTATCATAGGGATCATCTCGTCCAGCCCTCCTTCCTCCTTCATCATTTGACTTTTCCTTGCTTAGCTTTGACTTCCTACTCAGTCATTCACTTATAACCTCCACTCAAAGATCCCATAAACGCTAATATTTGCAGACACTAAGACAAAACCTGCCTCCCTTTTCTCTTTTTGACTCTTGTAGGCAATAGGTTTTTGAGTCAAGCAACTTGTGGTCAAATCCATCTCTGCCACTGTGATGCTGGTTGAATCATTTCAATTCTCTGAGTCTCAGGTTTCTCATCTTTAAGAAGAGGTGGGTGGACTAGAGGCCCCCCTTCCCCCAGCCCTAAGTTCTAGGAAATCTGTTCTTCCAGGCTGTTTATGTTGTAGGAGTAGAAGGATTAAATGTGGGAACACACTTTTTTGTGAGCACTGGAATTCCTAGTCCTGGTGGTAGAGGAAGTAGGATCTCTTCTTTTCCAGTGTTGGGCATGACAGGGAGAGAAGTTGTCCTTAAAGGGACACTGTAGCATAGCTTCATGGGTATCACTGATGAGTCAAGATCCTGGGGAGTTATTTTCCCCAATCACATAGTCAAGCCACCAAGTCATTAAGAAAGAAGGAAAAACCTAATTGATCTTCTTGTCTAATGAAGGGAATCTGGGAAGGGTTTTGTGGAGGCTTCTTCTCCCTCTGGTAGTACACCTGTGACCTAGGTCATACCTGCTCCACCCTTAACACAGCCCTTCATCCAGGAGGACTCTTCTTTTAATATATTTTCTGATCTCTGCCCTCCCTACTCCCTAGGATAGTCACTTTTGCACACAGTGAGATATCAGCCAACTGGGGGTTCCAGTTTTTCACTGTGGCATATGGAAAAAACTTAAGGAAATGTTCCCTCCATCCTGAGCAGAGCACATCTTTACTGTGAGAAGCAAAACTCACCACTGTCCAGTGTTTCTATTTCCTTCTTCCTTTCTTTTCAGTCACCACCATCAGGAGGAACTGAGTATAGTATATACTTGGTCTCATTCTGCATTTTTTAATCTTAATTTTGATTTTAAATATATCATTCAGTGTCTTAGCTTTTAGCATTTTTATATTTCAATTTGGATCATTAAATCTGATTTTTTTTTTATTTGTAGATTCAAAAAGTTGTAGCCTTTCCAGAGAACTTAAGCATTCATTATTTTCTGAAGCCTAATGCCAAAGTGTCACAGACTTCTAGTGCTGGGAGAGATGGTAGGAGCAGTGTGCTGGGAAATGTTTAACAACTGGTGACTCCCGGGGAAAAAAAGGCAAAGTGACACATCTTTAAGTTCAATCTGCATTATTAAATTTTTCTCCATCATTTTATTAAATCTTGACAACAAAACAAAACCTCAGTCCCTGATTGGTAGCTTGCCAGTTTCGAAGGTGAAAATTTGACAATCAGGTTGTGCAAGCTGTGTGATCTGGCTCCAGCATATCCCTGGAGGGTGAAGATCATCCAGTCCAAATTTCTAAAGCCAAAAGAGGTGGTAAGCTGAGTGTAGAAAAGGGGTTTTTTCATGCACCTCTTCTCAGAATAATGTTTTAGAAAGTATCAGATACACCACATGGGCTTACAAAGGAAACCAATGACATGGGAATAAAGATGTATTTCCTGCCAAAGAAATAAATCTATTGATAGACCCTAGGTTAAGAATCCCTGTTCTGGAATTTAAATGTGTCACTAACTCAGTTATGAGATCTTGAACAAGTCATTTGATAGCCAGTAATACTCTTTAATATTTATTACTTCAAGTGTGCCAAGTCAAGTTAAGAAGCCCTTATTAAGGGCTCACTACCCATTCCAGGCCCTGCACTAAGTGCTGGGGATACAAATATATGAGCAAAAATAGAGATAGCCCTTGCCCTCAAGGACCTTACATTCTAATTTGGGAAACATGACACATAAAACAGAATTGAAGAGCTGTGGGGGGAACGAGGCATTCTCACAGGGAGGCTGGAGGTGGGGGTGGGGGGGTTGGTGGTGAAGTCTGGGCTATACCTGGTCTGAGCCCTTCCTCGAAATAGAGGTTTGGGGAGAACTCACAGAATTGAAGAAGAGGCCCCTCAAGGGTAGATGGAAAAGGCAACTGAGTCATGGTGATAGAGTCTGGAGAAAAATTAAGGCTGGAACTAATTGGTGGTAACATTTTACTTTGGCAGAATCTTTAATGCAAATATAATCCCAATCAATACTCATCATTCTTTTTCAGCTTAGTATAACTGAATTCAATTGTTGGTGGGTCTCTTGGCTTTTTTAAACAGAGCTATAACTAGGGTGAGGTTAGGAACTTTGCTTCAGTGTGTTGAAATTTAAAGGGTAATGAATGCACTATTAGTTAAAATAAGAAACGATCAAATGGTGTACTTCCTCCTCTCTCTCTGCTGCCCAGGTGAGCTCTTCCTTGCCCCGCCCTGTGATTCATCCTTCTTAGCGGTAGCCTTTCAGGGTCTTGGGTTCTCTCCTTGACCAAGGTCCAGGTGTTTCCATGTCATTTTCATTGCCCATCACCAGGGCATCCTGGGGCCTCTCTTTCATGATGCCTACATTCCCAAAATCAAACATCTCTCTTTAAAATCTCTTGGCCACCTTCAACTGAATTGTATGTTTAAAGAACTGATTTTTAGGGAGCTTGTTCTAAGTACCAGAATTGCTATTCTGTTTCTCTTCTATTGGTTGATCCAAATAGGTGGGTGGGATCTCCATACCTGTAGAGGGATCACTGTGCATGTATTGTTGGGAGTTTTTTGGGGGGTTTTTTTGATGCTAAGAAAAGAGGGGAAATGTTTGTCTAGATTCTGACCTGGACCTGATTTATAAATGAAACGGTTGTTCACAGAACATTTTGGATTGTTTTTTAAGAAAAATTTAATTAAAGGAAAGGGAAGCAGAATAAGCATTTATGTAGCACCTTTTATGCATGTGTGAGGAACTGTGCTAAGAACTTTATAAAAATTACCTCATTTGATCTTTACAAAAACTCTGGGAGGTGGGTGCTATTATTATTCCCATTTTACAGTTGAGGAAACTGTGCAGAAGAGGTTAGGTGACTTGCTATGGGTCACATAGCTAGTAAACATTGGAGGCTGGATTTGAACTCAGATCTTCCTGACTCCAGTTGTAGTATTCTATACATTGCACCACCTACCTGCCATTTAAAGCAAAAACAATGTGTCTCTTGGTTAAAAAAAAAAATCTTTCCCTCAAGTAGCATTAAATGTAAAATATTTCTCTTTTGTTGAGCACAATATATTGAGAGATAGTTTGGGGGTAATATGGAAATAATTATTCCTTCTTTTTAAAAGTTTTATTGATTTTATACCCCAATCACTTCTTGGTATGTGCACTTGAAATATAGTTGAGTCAATAAGCATTTATTAAAGGCTCACATTAATACCATGCATCTACACGCACACACACACACACACACACACACACACACACACACACACACATTGTAGCAACCAACATCAGTAACCTTGTCTAAGTGTATGCACTCGTAGGCTTCTCCACCTCTATAGCAAAAGGAAGGGAATGTATTTCTTTATCTGTTCTCTAAGGACCCAAAGTATTTATTCCTGTGGATTACAATATTCTTGGACTTTGGTAAAGTGACCTTTTCACAGAATTGGAAACAATAGTAATTCCTTTAATAACACTAACTACCAATTCAGGAGTTTCTATCTCCCCATCAAGATAGCTCTACCATTGTCTATGAAGGAACTAACAGTAGACAGAAAGGTTATGAGCAGGAAAAAAAGTATACCAGGTAGAAGCAGAGAGAATAATTTCCACAAAAATAATTTCCGGACCTTGTCTCTACAATGCCAAAATGGCAAGAGAATTTAACAGGTTGTTCAGTGTCATCTAAAGAAAATTACTCATTGACTAATGGTGGACAGATGAGGCACCTCTCAGTTTCTTTTCACTTTTCTGTTCATAGTCTTTTCCTTAAGAGGTCAAGATTCTAATAGATGTCTTCCTTTATGCAACTCTGCACCTAAATCCAATTCATGCACAAGTCAAGACATTACCCTGTAATGTTATTGGTCCTCTTTGAAATGAAGGACAAACAAACAATGTCATCAACATCATCCCAAGTATTGCTCCCTTCCCCTCTCAAGGACTCATCCCATATAACCAATAGTATTTTTTAGAGAGAAAAAACCCAGCACAACTAACTTATCAATATATTGAAAAAGTCTCAAAACATATGCAATATGTGATACTAGTGGATTGATCCACAAAGGAAGGTTATCTCGTCATGGAGTTTGGACTTTTTGGAGGACTCCAATTAGAATTTCAGATACAACCCAAAATATCACTAATTTTTTAAAATTATTTTTTATTTGTATTCTTAAACTTAAAGACCAAATCAGTATTTACTTTTTTAAAGGACTGTTGCACAATACAAATTTACAAATTTATATGAGCACCTCTTCAGTCACTACATCCCTATATATCAAATAGGTTCTCTCTGCCTCCAGTTGCACCCACCAGCATTTCTGAAAGCTAAATCTTATGATGTTTCACATCTTGTGATTCTGTCCTTATCTTCAGATCTTCTGATTTCTTCCCATTTGTTCTCTTTTCTCATGCTGCTTGAAGAACTACGCAAATGAGTGTGAGCTATGAATTTCCTCACTCTCTCTCCCAGGTCATCCATCAATGTGTTGGGTCAGAGCTTTGAGGCTGCTGACTGTTGAAACACCCTCCCAGACACCTTCACACAACTGAATTTAATACCACTTAGAATTACTTTTCTTTTTTTTGATTCATGTTCATTTTCAGGCCAAATGAGCGAAGCTAATTTAGACTACTCTTTTTTTCCTCTCCTTACCCCCACTAATCCTAACTGTACCAACCACAGCACTGAGATCTAAAATTCTATCCTAATATCTCACAGGTTTGTCTGTTGTAAATTAAACCCCAAAAATGTATTATTTATAACTGCATTCTTCTCTGAACTTTTAAAGATTATTTTCCTAATGTTTGTTCAACTTCTTAAGGCAAAATTGTTGGAAAAATCAGATAATAATTTTCAGTACCATTCTTCCTCAATTTTTTCCTACACCAATTAGACAAATTGTGGTTCTTTTCCCAATCAACTGGGAACTCCCTCAGTGCAAGGTACTTTTCAAAAATAATTATGCGCATGTACAATACAATTGTGTAGTAAGTGTATCAGCCTGATTCTTTAATTCCCTAAAGATACACCTCTAATGTTAGCTTGTTCACATTTTCTAAGTATTCTATCTGCTATTTATACTATTTTAAGCTATTTTAAACACCTCCACCCATTTATATTTCTCTGAATGTCATTTCTTTATGTTTCTTGTTATTAAAATCAGGTTGTTTTTTTAAGAGTTTATTAACAGTCATTTTTCAATATAATATTTTAATTTCCCCCAATTCAGATGTTAAAAACAATTTTAAAGAATTTTTTAAAGTTTGGAGATCCAAATTTTATCCTTTCCTCTCCTTTTCCCCTCTCTCTCAGGGAGCTACAGTACCTCCCTGAGACAGGAATCAGTCTGATGTAGTTTGTACATGTGCAATCATGTAAAACATTTCCATATTAGTCATTTTTGTACAAGAAGAGTTGAATTAAAAAAGAATGAAAGAAAGGGAAAAACAGCCTGCTTCAGTCTGCATTCAGATAGTATCAGTTCTTTCTCTAGAGGCAGATAACATTATGCTTCGTCATTAGTCCCTTGGGATTTTCCTGGATCATTATATTGCTGAGAAGAGCTAAGTCATTCACAGTTCTTCATCGTACAATATTGCTTTTACTGTACGGTGTCCTGTTGGTTCACCGGCAGTCATTTTAAAATCTTCTTTCCATTGCATTCTTGCTTTACTCGGTGGGTCTGTGGTTTTTTTGGTTTCTCTGAGTAAAAACTGCTTAAAATTTCTTCTTTCATTTTGTTTTCATTCACCTCTAGTCTTCTTCTAGGAATGTTACTGATCTCAGTATATTGCTTGAGCCTTCTCTCCTTTCTCATGACTCTGGATTTCCAGAAGTATATGGCACTAAAAAGAATTTTTGGCAAATAATTAGTGTTAAACAATTTTTTTCTATTCCTTCTTAAGGCTTATACCACCCACTGATGTGGGGGGTAACCTGTTGAATTCCTAAGACTCCAGCTCGAAAACCATATCTTTTAAACTACCTCTGAAGAAGCTAGCTACAAAGTGCATTTATAATTATTGAGAAAACTATTAGAAACTGCCAGGCATATAACACAAGTCCATCGCTAATCCCCAAGCACAAGACTTGCTGTCATAGACATACTTTTGCCATCTGTCACCCACTTTACCATTCAGTGGAGAAACCAGATTCCCCAACTCACTCTCTCTTCACATTGATCGCCTTTGCCAAGAAAACATTTGGAGGCTTTTTGTTTAAGGAGGATATGTTAATAATCCATGTTCTGACTTACTCCTTGCCTCCACCCATCCACTAGAGAATCATGGAAATCACAAAATACATTCCTAAAATTATTTTTAGAATCCTGGAATCTTAGAATTGAAAGGAAGTAGAGATTTGGAGTTAGAGGTTCATGTTATATCGTAGAATATCAAAAATAAAAGGACAAACTCCCCTCTCTTTTACTGAGAGCAAAGAATTGATCTTGATTCTTGTACCCATGAAAGCTAACAATCCAACAACCCTGGGAGGTGAAAGTTATTATTATCCCCATTTTACAGATGAGGAAACTGAGGCAAACAGAGATTAAGGGACTTGCCCAAGGTCACACAAGTAATAAGTATCTAAGGCTGGATTTGACTTCAGACCTCCCTAACTCCAGGCCCAGCACTCTATCCACTGTGCCACCTAGCTGCCTGACATCTTGCTTGCTGCTTGTCCTTGGTTCTTGAAGAGGACCATGACATCAGGAAGGTGATGCTGTGACATGCAAATTAATTGGATTTAAGTGAGGGAGTGCTATGCAAAGTCACCAGCCTCACTTTCTCATCCAGAGCCATCTGGGTCCAGTGGCCAGAGTGTAAGGCCCCCTCTCTATCCACTGCATTCAAATGCACAGCAAATCTTACTGATCTCAATGCCAACTTTAGTTGCAAAGTAACTCTGAGTTTAGATACAGATGAAAGAAACTTGTCTTTCAAGGCAGCATAATAAAGAGTTCAATAAAATAGGCTGGAACAAGTCTGTTTTCCAGAAATAGCAAAATGGTGTTAATCATTTTGCTATGAATCATGGAATCTTGCGGCCGAAAGAAAACTTTTTTCTTTTTTGGTGTTAAAATGTCAGCTTTGTACTTAAGTGACTTTTATTAAAAGAAAGAAAATATTAAAAATTAAATAGCAATAAGACTAGAAAATAGGAAACCTGGAAATTCATTCATTAAGTAAATAGAGACCATTCATCCCTCCTACCTTTGTTTTCATCTAAAATTAGTGATTCTTTTTATTCTCTCCCCACCAATACTTCATAATGAATCAGAGGACTCTGTCTTTGCCTGCTGTGCCCTCTGTGAGGGATGGGGTACTTTCCACAGTCCAGATACTTTAACATGGGGATGAAAGCTGCTTTGTGCCATATTGCAACCAGAACTTCCTTTTATTCACCACTGCAGCTGGATTTTGCTCTGAGAGCTGTTTAGAACTGATTAGGTTTCTATAAAGCACCTTGAGCTACTTTGATGTATCAGGTTGTCTATGCGGCCAGTCCATTTGTTCAGGAATTTACTTCATTTGAAGTAACAATACTAAAGACAGATTAAACTTACAAAACTAGCCTTCCTTTTCTTTTTTTTCCCCCATTTAGAGTTAGTCCAGTTCCCCTCCTGGGTCTCCTTCAATCAGGTTCTCTTGCAGACTTGGCCATGAAGCATTGTCTATGAACAAATTC
The DNA here is from genome assembly GCF_028372415.1 of Notamacropus eugenii. Lineage (NCBI taxonomy): Eukaryota > Metazoa > Chordata > Mammalia > Diprotodontia > Macropodidae > Notamacropus > Notamacropus eugenii. The sequence goes on along the minus strand of NC_092877.1, from coordinate 105,016,619 downwards.
TAAGTGGTTATTTCCATGGCTCAGTTGGCTCACTTCCAGAATTTCCAGCACACATTGTCCCCATCAAGGATCTTCAGTTGTAATCCTTCCAACCCTAAAGGGCCTGTGTTCCAGTGCATTCTTGTTTGGTCTTCTCCAAGCCTGAGTATAATGAGACTGGACAGTAATGATCACTGCACTTATCCTTTCTGGGCTCATGTCCCCTGGGATCAAAACATTTGTCAGTTGGAAGGTTCTTTCAATCACGGTCCTTAAATTAGAAATTAATCAGATGAGACTCAAGCTCTGTCAAGATGAACATTTACTGTGACACGAGGCTGGATCTTCTGCATCTAACAGAACAAGTCCATCTATTTTGGTGTGACCCTGGCCTTTTGAAACTTAGTTCGTGCTCACTGGACTTGAATGATAATTTGGCAACATTCAGAAATGAACTATATAATGAAACACCATGGTTCGGATCTCTTCCCTAACCGTATTCTAAAATCTCTTCCCAGGAAGTTGCTGGAAATCTCTTTGTGTTGCATCAAGTCATTTTTAGTATTAAAACATGATGCTCTGAATGACATTTTTTCTGGTGTCATTACCCTCCAAGAAGGTTGAGGCCTGCCAAGCTGGCCTCTCCATAGTGGTTTCATGTCTAATCAAGCTAAACAGAGGTGCAAAAGTGAATAAAAAGCTGCCCAGAAACAATGATATCCTGTTATGAGGCCAACTCTGAGTTCCATCCTTCCTGCCTAGTACCATCCCATTCAAGTGCACAAGTTCTGGTGCTGTTGGGCTGTGTGTGTGTATGTATTCACATACATGGGTATTGTTACCAAGAGATGATTTTCCCTTTGCCACAGGCTAATGGAAACTAATTCTTATGTAGATTTCTTTTCATGCATAATGTATCCTCTAATATTTCACATTCCTAATGAGCATAATTTGATAAGCAATTACAAACAATACCAGAGCTGCCAATACCATGGTGCCAAACCTTGGGGCACTATCAGAGACTGTAGAAAGCCAGTGATGTAGAGAGGCAGAGAGAGCCGGAATTTCACTGCCACCCAATTCTTTGTACGTAGGCTCTTTTAGAGACACTACACGTACTAGATTATTGGCTGTTAGCTGTTTCTCTTCTCAATAGTAAACAAGACAATTCCCCTTCTAAAATGCACCTTAGGTTGCAGGATGGATCATATGGAAGGTGTATTAATAGGAAATCAGAGATGGTGTCCCCTTTGATGTGGACTCTGCATGCTTAAGAGTTTCCCTTTGCCTGAGGATAAAGTTCTGTACTCAGTTAGTATGACCCAAAGGAAAATATACAAAGGTAGCAGGAGGCAATGATGTCCTACTTTTTGACCAGCAATCAATTATTAAGCATTTATTAAGTGCCTACAATGTGGTAGGAACCGTGCTAAACTCTTGGGAGAGAAATAATCTCTACCCACAATAGGCTTACTTTTTAAGGGGGAAAGACAATAAGTACATATGTATATCTGTATAACAAATCTAAAAATAAATTTGGGAGGGAAGGCACTAGCAATTGGGGAGATCAGGAAAGGCCTTAGATAGAAGATAGTACTTGAGCTGCTTCTTTTAAAAAAAAAAAAAGATTCAGACAGTTAGCGGTGAAGAGGGATTAATTTCAGTCAGCCATGGATTGGCCATGGAGACAGGAGATGGAGTGTCATGTTCAAAGAACAGAGAGGATTGCCACCTTGGCTGGATAAGCTGAGGAACTATTTTCCAAGCTACCTGCTAATGACCTCTTGGTGATAATGCAATGTTGATTAAAGAGAGGTACCTGAGCTAAGTAACAACATCAACAACAGCTCTATTCCTGCATAATGGAAGAGAGTTAATTTTCCTCGGGTGAAGACATGGGATTAATTTCCTCAAACATTTTTCTTGTCTGTGTGATTGTGACATAGCTAGAAAGAAAATAAACTTGTGAGTTGGGAAAATCATCAAGGATCTGGTGAGAAGAGAGGGTGATGGAATGGAAAGTGACCATCATTGGAAAGAACTGAGTCTGACTTTGCTGCTATCTGGATGACTTTAGGAAAGTACCAGGCACGTAATAAGGGCTTAATAAGCTTTTTGCTTGCTTGATCTACAAGTTGAGGGGGTTCACTTAGGTGTGATGGCCTAGGCACCTTCAAACTTTAACATGCTGTGATTCTCTGAATACATTTATGGTTGGGTAACTTGACTGGTACTGGGGCCAGCAAGTAGCCACCTCCACTCTACAACCTAGGACTTATCTAAGAAGCTATTGAATTTTGCCTGTTTCATGATCATGATTATATTGGATTACATTAGATTATATTTTTTGTCTCTGTTAGATGCCATATTAAAATGCACGTTCTCAATTATAGGAGAATTGGTAAGAGAATATGGATGAATAGACCTAAATTCATCATTTCTTTGCAAGGGCTATGATTTCTCTGTGAGAGGATTCCCTTTACCAATGAAAATTGTAATTCCTCTATATGTGACAAGCCAACCTTTGGATGATGAACCTCTCTGAACATAGCTAATCTAATCCTTGGACAACAGTCTATAGTTCACCAGAGAGCCTGTACTTGAAGTTTTTCCAGCTTTGTAGGACTTGCTAGGGCTTGGCTTTGCTAGCATTTAAGTCTTTGAGGATCTGGGCTTATTTCTGGGCTGCAGGGGAGCACCAAAGTTGGACTTAAGTGGAAGAAATCGTGGCTACTTCTGGGAAAACAAACCCTGTTCATGATGTCGTGATGGTTCAGAAGCATCAGCTTTGAATGCAAAGTACCCAAACATTTTTTATAACACATCCTTATTCAGCATTCCTTAGATGGATCTATGACCCTAGAGGGCTGAGAACTCCAAGGTAGAGATTACACCCCATCCACATTCTGGCCCTGTGTTCACTTTATTCATGTCTTTCTGCAAGTCTTCCATAGGAGATCCTCTTAATGCTTGAGATACCTCCTTAAGTTCTTTTCATAATAGAAGGGTATTGACTTGTATAGTTATCTCTTACTCTCAACACATGGCTGTCCCCCCTCTCCGTTTTCTGGCCATCTCCTCTGTGATTAAATTTGCAATGCCATTTGAACAAAAGTCTTTGTAGATACACTCACCATGTATCTTTTCATTATCTTTTGAGTCACCTGCAATTCTGATTCTTCTAAGATATGGTGTTTCAAATGACGTAGGCTTTAGTGGGTAAGAGCAGCTTGGGACTTTTGAAAGCGTGGCAGTTTTCCAAATGTAATCCATTCTGACCTCATCTTCCTATAGTATTCAGATTATAAAAAGTAGCCAGAGGAGAGAGTGTGAAAGTCAGGTAGGTGTCAACAGACCGATTCCTTGGGTCACTGAACTCAGTTATCGGAGGGTGTAGGAGGTACTATTCTTACACAAACAATTTCAAAATTGGTTTCTTTTCCAAAGGCTTGCATGCATGTTGATAATTCCAGATAACTTACATGTAATTTACATAATATTTGGTTACATTTTAAAATTATACTTTGCTACCTTGGTATCCGCTCTTTTTAAAAATTTCACATCAACCTCCGTATCTCCATCATCAGGTTTGGATTAGATTACAGTCATTAGGATAACCATGACTTTTTGTTGTTGGCCAAGAAATGGCCAAGTCTCTGGCCTAGTACCCGATCTGCCTCATCTAATGATATACCTGCCAGTTGACTGAATGTGGAGATGAGTAGTGCCATAAATAAAGGAGTGGTCTGATGTGTGCTATGAGACTATTACCCAAATCCCAGCAGAATATTTGGGGTTGGTAGGGATGGAGTTGGGGAAGGAGCACAAAGAAAGATGTCAGTGAGGGGGGGAGAGTTTTGACAACACACTCTGGTCTTTATTTTCTGTCACAGTAGGATCTCATTTGGTGTAGATGAAGCTAATGTTTAAAAAACATACAAGAAGCCTCTAGGCCAAGACACCATTAGCTGAGAAATTATGACAAGAGGAGACACACAGGGCCTAGGAAAATAGGGAAGCAATTTCCCCTAGTAAATCCCATTCTCAAAACCACTTTGCACTTCCAAGTGTTAATCACAGGATCTTGGCACGTGCTTCAAGTTACAAGCATTAATTAACTAAGACTCAGGACATCATTGCCAGGAAGTCCTTTTTATAACTTTTTCTGTAAAGAATGGTATGGCCCGTTGCAAAATTCAGCACATTAGAATATCTCTGGGTTTCTAATTCTGAATCCAAACCTAATTGAGACCTCTCAGCAAAAGTCGAGTCCCCAACAAATTTTAGTTCTGATGCTTTCTGTGATGACATTTGGTCTTGTGGAGGAGGGGTGGAGAGGAAGGTGCACAGGGAACCACCAAGCTTGATGGGATCATAGATGTGGACCATTTAAAGCAAGATGGGACTTTAGAGGCTGTGGTCCAACCTATTCATTTTGTGGATGATAAAAATTGAGGTTCAACTAATTTAAGTGAAGAGCCTAACGTCATTACAGGTGGGATTGGAAGTTCTTTTCACTGTATTGTGATTTTCCACATCCTCTTTTTATGACTGTCCAATGGCAGTAGAAAACTACCTAGAAATGCCTACAATTATGGGGGTCTTCTATATGTAGTCAGGAATCCCCATCTCTTTATAATTTATTTTTATTGATTTGCTTGTTTTAATATCACTGAGATTTTTCCTTGTATCTCTTCCACTCCTCCCAGAAAGTTGTCCCTTATAATAAATAACTTAAAAAAAAGAAAGAGGGGGAAAAAAATGAAACCATTTAGCAAAATTGATCAGTTCATCAAAAAAAACAAAAAACAAAACTGACTTTATACCCAATGTCCCACACCCAACTTCTACAAAGGAGGCAGGAAGGGCATTTCCAGAATTTCTTCAAAGTTGATTTTCAATTCTTCTTAAGCAAAGACTAAGTGACCGCTTGTTTAGGATGACTACTTTGGGTAAAGGTTGGACTAGTTAACCTCAGGAGACTCCTGACTTTAATCTCACCACTCTGAGATGTTTTTAGTTCACCCGTTTAATTCAACTGGATTTCTCTTCTAACCAATATTTAGCATGTCTTTCAATTGTGAATTTTAAAACACACAAGCATTATTCTGAGATGGGGATCCATAAACTTCACCAGACTACCAATCGGGTCTGTGACACAAAAAGAGTTGAAAACCTCTAGCGTATTGGATAGTGTAGGACTTAATAGAACTGGGTTCTGGTATTGCCTCTTATACTTTACTAGCTGTGTGACCATAGACAAGGTGTTTAACCTCTCTGAGATTTAGGTAGGTCTCTAATATTAAATCTTAGGTCCTTGATGTATTCAATAGATGTCAGTTAAGTGCATAGTGTCTACAAGACATTCTGGGAGATAACAAGGTGAGAAAGACATGATCCTTGTCCTTGAGAATCTTACAGTATAATAAGAGTGCTAAGAAACATGCACATGGATAATGACAATATAAATTAGAAGGTTGTACGTGCATACGGGCAGCTAGGTGGCACAGTGGATAGACTGCCAGACCTGATATCAGGGAAACTCATCTTCCTGAGCTCAAATCTGGCCTCAGACACTTACTAGCTGTGTGACCCTGGAAAAGTCACTTCACCCTGTTTGCTTCAGTTTCCTCATCTGTAAAATGAGCTGGAAAAAGAAAGGGCAAAACACTCTAGTATCTTGGCCAAAAAAACCCTAAATGGGGTCATGAAGAGTCAAATGTGACTGAACCAAAAAAACAAAGTCCATGAGTGAAAAACAAAGGATATTCTAAGAGTCCTAAAGAGACTGCTACACAGTAGAAAGGTCAGGAGAGGCTTCATGCATCTGAACAGGGTCTTGAAGGGTTTCAGCAGGTATAGATGAGGTGGGAAATATATTGCAGGTGTTATATGGGAAGGCAAAGCTGTAGAGATGGGAAAGCACAGGAAAGATTGTCACAAGAGCAAGCAGGCAGTTTCTTTTGGTGTGTTTTGTTCCTCATTTTTCAAATGGCAGTGATCCACCTATGTTGAATTTCCAACAAGCATCTTCTGAGGGTATGTAGTGTATCCATCTAGGCCTGGAAGAGATCTCAGAGGTCATCTAATGTAACCTTTAATTTTATAGATAAGGAGGTCCTAAGATCACACAGGCAGCAAGCTTCAGAGGAGGGAATTGCCTCCAGAGCCTACGTTCTTTCTTTAGATTCCACTAGTGTTAGAAAAAACAGACCTAGAAATAATTGCTCTGCAACACCTTTGTGACCTGACTTCAGAGGATCAGTGGTAGTCACGTAGAGGTGTAGAAGATCAAATGCAAGGCAGACATCAGTGCCACTTTAGGACCCCAAAGTATAGATCTGTAATTCTTATGCCTTGGAGTGGTTTGAGAACATCACAGAATTCACATTCGGATGGGATCTCAGGGATGAACTAATACAACCACCCCTGAACAGGAATCCCCTTACCACCATCCCCAGGGAGTCCTGGTCTTCCCACTTTGGCTTGAAAACCTTCGTCAATAGAAAACCTACTACCCAGCTTCCTGAGACAGCTCTTTAGGCTGCCTTTTCTTAAGCCTAAATTGGCTTTATCAGAAACTTTCACTCCAGTTCAGTCCTTTGGGGCCAAGCCAAACAAGTGACTTCTCTCTTCCACACAACAGCCACTCAAATACTTGGAGACAACTGTCTTCCTTTCCCCCTCCCCACTCCCTACATTCCCAACTTCTTTTCTCCAGATTAGGCATTCCCAGTTCCTTCAACTCATCCTCACTTGGCATGAAGTTCATTTGTTTTGGTGGATAGGATTGTTTTGGTCGGCTGGATGCCCTCCAGTTTGTCAGCACACTTCCTAAAATATGCCTGACAGGACTCAGCATCTTAGCCTAGATGTGATCTCCTGGGACACCATACAGCAAATGATCACTTCCTTTATTACAGACTTTGAGCTTCTCTTAATGTAGCTATGCAGGGTCACATTATTAACCAACTTATCAAAAGCTCCCGGTGGAGTAAAACCCCCAGATCTTATTTTACATGAATTGTCCCTGCTAGGTTACTTACTCCCAACCTGGATTTGTGCAGTTGGTGGGGGATTTTTAACCGATTTGTCAAACTTACCCTTTATCCCTGTTACATTTTATATTATTCAATCCATCCATTATTCTAGCCTACTCAGATGACTTTGGATCCTGACTTTGTCATCTAACATGATATCAGAGGGAGGTGGTATGGTGGATAGAGCACTGGACGTGGAGTCAGGAAAACTGAGTTCAAAGCCATCTTCAGATACTCACCAGCTGTGTGTTCTTGGGCAAGTCACTTAACCTCTGTTTGCCTCAGTTTCCTCAACTGTAAAATGGGAGTAGTCATAGCACCAATCTCCAAGGGAAGGGTTATTGTGAGCATCAGATGAGATATTTTTAAAGCACTTAGCACAGTGCTTAATAGCTAGCAGGTACTTAATAAATGCTTGGTCCCTTCCTTTTTTTTTTTCCTCTTCCTTTCTCCTCTCTCTTTCCTTCTTCTTCCCCTCCCTTCCTTGCCTGCCTGCCTTTTTGATAAAACATTCTCTCTGTGCCTTCATTCCTACCACTAATCACCAGTTCCTATTACCTCACATCAAGAAACAATGTGATAATTTTAGTATCAGTAACAAGACTTTCCTCATGGTACAATAAAATGGCATATTAAATTCCTCAGTAACCCAGCCGTATAATGAGACCAATCATTAAAATAATTAATGCTCAGTTACATTCCAGTATAATGACCCAACTTATTGCCTTCAGCTGATTTGTCAAGTTCCCTTGTAGAGTTGCAACGTAAAGCAAGGTTTGTAAACTTTAACGCATTATATAAATGCTAGCTATTTTTAAAAAGCAAGACAAATTTCCACATTGTCCTTGTTCAAAAATATGCATGTCTCCTTTTCTGTCTTTTTTGATATTTCCCCTTCTTCCTCTAAGCCCCTAATTATGGGCATTATTCAAAGTTGAGGCCTCCCTCTGCCTTCTGTCTCTTTCTATATACACTCTCTCCTTCAGAGAGCTCATCTCCCATGATCAATTCCCTGTGATTCCTGTATTGGCTTCTCCAACCCTGTCTTCTGTCTGAATTTCCATCTGCCTTGCTGGCATTTCCATAGGGGGACCTCAGCGTCCTCATATCAAAATATCTAAACCAGAATTCGTCCTTTGTCTGATGGCCTAAGGACAGGCTTTGTGTCCTAGAATTTAACAATCAGGCAATGCCATTTGTTTGAATGGGGAGCCAGGAGATCTGGGTTCTAGTCTGGATTCTGCTAAACTTAGGGACTCTGTGATCTAGGGCAAATTACCAAAAACTTTGATGAGATCTTGGTAAACGATTTCTCCCGTGGTTTCCTGATCTACAAATTCACTGATTTTGTGATTGAAAGCAAAAATGAAATGAGTCTGGCTTAACATGTTGACTTTTCCTATTTCCTGTACTAGATATTCCCTAGTTATTTTATTTTATAGGACCTGTCACTTTATTTTATAGGGAACTCATGGTATAGAAAACTCCCTCACCTCATGCAAGTCAACATCTTCTTTACAATTCTGGATCTTGGAAAGTTGCCTATGACGAAGAGCAGTGATTTACCCAGGGTGACATAAACAGAATGTGTCAAAGACTGCATTTGTATCCATATCTTCTTGGCTCCAAGGTCATTCATCATACTGTACTGCCTCTAAAAGTCACTGGTTATTCCACACATGTGGCCTAATAGAATTCTCTAAGAGAACCTTTAAAATATATTCTAGAACAAAGGTTTTTTATGTGGACTTTTAAAAAAATTAATTAATTTTTGGTTTTCAACATTCCCTTCTTATAAGATTTTGAGTTCTAAATTTTCTCCCTCTCCTCCCTCCCCCCTCTGTAAGACAGTATGCAATCTGATACAGGCTCTACATATACTTTCCTATTAAGCATATTTTTACATTAGCCATGTTATAAAGAAGTATTAGAACCAGTGGGAGGAACCATGAGAAAGAAGAAACATCAATAAAAAAGAGAGCAAATGGTTTGCTTCCATCTGCATTCAGACTCCAGAGTTCTTCCTCTGGGTGTGCATAGCATTTCCCATCATGAGACTTTTGGAATTGTCTTGGATCCTTGCATTGCTGAGAAGAGCTAAGTCTATCAAAGTCAGTCACTTCACAATGTAGCTGTTACAGTGTTACAGTGTTCTCCTGGTTCTTCTCACTTCACTCAGCATCCGTTCATGTAAGTCTTTCCAGGTATTTCTGAAATCCTCCTGCTCCTCATTTCCTATAGTACAATAGTATTCCATGACATTCATATACCACAACTTATTGAGCCATTCCCCAGTTGATGACTCTCCCCTCAATTTCCAAATATTTGGCCACTACAAAAAGAGCTGATATAAGTATGTTTGTCCATGTGGGTCCTTTTCCCATTTTTGTGATCTCTTTGGGATACTGACCTAGAAGTATTATTGCTGAATCAAAGGATGTGCACATTTTATATTTTTTTAAACTTTTTTTTAAACATTTTGATAACTGCATTTCAAAAACAATTTATTTCCTATGGAATTCTATGAATTTTGTTTCATGCCTTTGAAAATATTGTTATGAGAGAAAGGGTTGTAGGCTTCCTCAGACTGCTAAAGGGGGTCATGGCGCACAAAACATTTAATGACTCTAGTTCTAGAGTTTTTTGGGGAGTTAAAGTCAAACTCATTGACTTATAGTTTATAAACTCCATTCTCTTCCCTTTTTGGAAAGTTGGGTTCATGCTTGCCCTTTTCCAGCTCTTCTGTGTCCAGGCTCTTTCAGGGATCACAGACAATGGCGCAGAAGTCATACCTGCTAATTTTCTTGGTACCCAAGAATGTAGTTGATCTTGTGTCTCATGTCTTGAGCTTCTCAAAGGCAACTACCTGTTTTCTTATTTTCTTCTTTATTTTGGATTTTGATTCCCTGTTAATTTCCTTTTATTCCATCCTTTAGAGTCCAAAGTCTATTCTCCTTTGGAGAGAAATAACAAAATAATATTGAGTGTTTGTGCCTTCCACAAATACTCAGATTATCCAAATTGTCTATGATCTTTATCCCATGCGTCACAAACAGTGATCCTATCCTCCTTTGGATACATCTCTTTTCCCCCACTCTAACTAAAAAGACACCCCCACACCTTTTGTCTTTTAATGTTCCTCACCAGTCACAGTTCCTTCTGAGCTTTGGTGCTTTATAGACCATCCACAAATCATCTCCTATGACATCTTTTATTGTCCCTAGGTACCTCTTCTGTCTCTTAAATCCATTTGAGCTGGTGAGTTCCTTATAACTTCTTTAGGCAACTACCCTTTTGCCTACTTAATGGAAGTTTTTAGATTCTAAAATTCCTTCCAGTTCTAATTGCTATCATCTGTTATACTCTATTAATAAGAAACCTTTCTCTCTCCCTGTATTCCTAGAGTACATGTCCTTTTTAATGATGGTCTTCTAGAGAAGATATCCCACTACCCCCTTTGTAGTCTAATGCAGTGGAATGACTGCTCAGGTCAAGTTAGGGTACTACCATGGAAGGTCCCAAAGGGAGCTACTTGAGGACAAATGTGGTGGCAGCCCTCCTGTACCTTAGAGTCACCCTCACACTTCATTTGTTCATAGGACCTGCCCTGAGTTCACCCTCAGGTAAGGCAAAATAAGCCAGAAAGCAATTTTTAAGGTACCATGTGTACAACCAACCAGGAAGACAGACTCTGACACCTCACTCTGGAACAGAAATAATTTGAATGCTTTAGGGAATTACGTTGTTTAGTCTGTCTCCTGTGGTTAAAAACTTCCTTTCTAAAATGTTCTTACTAGGGATGTTATTTTGAAGCTGGCATGAGGAGAATTTCCTATTGAAACTCTAAGAGTATTATGCTTTGAAAAGCTGGTTGGGTTGGATGGATTAGGCAGCGGCAGTGACAGGCTGCCACAGTGGTATTTACAGAAAGCAAGCAGGGTTTGTTTGAAATCTGTCTGGATTCAGTCCATCAACATACTCTTTCCCCACAATGGGTTACAATCCTTTGGATGAAACAGTTGAGGGCCCCTTGGGAGCCTTATATTGAGATGCTTACAAGGGGTCAGTCACCTCATTTAGCATGAGGTGACTTGTGATACTGCAAGTACCCACCTCATGCCCCTCTCCTTACTACCCTCCTCCCACAAGGAGCCAAAACATATGTGTATGTGTGTGATATTTATATGGAGGGAAGAGTCCCTGACCTACAATTTCACAGCTTTGGGGAATTCTTACTACAGAAACTTCTTCTGTGGAAATGGCTTAATCCCTACCATACTAGCTTAGTTACCTGGGCCACTTAGAGGGTACATGATTGGCCTGGGGTTGCCCAGCTAACATGTTTGGGCCACAGTACTTGAACCAAGGTTTTCTTGCCTCTGTCCTCTCCAGTCTACTCTCTTTCATAGTCTAGATATATATATGCAAATAATATTACCTTCCCTTAAGTAACATTACTACCTTTTATCTGAGAAGCTCAGACCACTCAAATACACATCTACTGATCTTAATGTACATAATACTCAGAAATACTATAGGTTATTTTAAACCCCACTCCTCATTTGGCAAAGGAGGAAACCGAGGCAGAAAGCTCTTGTGTGAAGTTTCCAGAACTATCTTCAAAATAAGCACACTCTTCCTTTATAAATATTTATGAATAGAAGTAAATAAATATATGACCAACATGTTTTTATAATAGGCCAAAGGACAATACAACCAATGTCTGGAAAAAACTAGACCCCAGATACTTCTTAGAACTTGGAGTATGAATTATAGTGCTATGTCAGGAACAACGATGTGTGGAGAGCGTGGCTGAACTGTACTCGGTTCCAGCAAAATGCAAATGTGCAACATTCTTAGTTTGGATCGTAACTGTGTCCCCAGTTTAGTTTACACATATCTTGTAAGTTCATTCACATCCATTTGCATTCCCTTAAACTTATATGTTTATAAGGCACAGAAGCATCAATGAGAAAGAAATCAAACAACTGGGCTTTTCAAGCTAAAATAATTTATATTAAAAACCATTTCCAAAGATAAATATTGGACTGAAAGTTTCCTATTCCCTTGAGGCTCTTCCAGAGGATTGTGAGGGTAGAGGAGACTGAGATGTAAGTCAGGATAGCTTCAGCGGATGTGAGAGCTTATCCAATCCAACCCTTTCATTTTACAGATAAGAAATCTGAGACCTAGAGTAGTTAATGGGTAGCTAGAGGGCACAGTGAATAGAATGCTGGACGTGGAGTCAGGAAGACTCATTTTCCCGAGTTCAAATCTGTCCTCAGACACTTATTAGCTATGCAGTGGGGGGCAAGTCACTTAATTCTGTTTGCCTCAGTTTGCTCATCTGTAAAATGAACTGGAGAAGGAAATGACAAACCACTTCTGAAGATTTGGACACGACTGAATGAACAACAACTGAAGCAGTTAAATGACTTGCCCATAATCGCACAGCACCGTTACAAGCAGAATTCAGATCTCCTGACTTTCAGTAAAGTGATGGGAACAGAAGCTTAAATAATAAGAAATTCAGGAGAGAAAAGTTGGGGGGAAATTGGAGACATTATTTGTGGATCACCTTTTCCCAGAAGTTTGACCACGAACAGCAAAGGAGAGATCTAATGGTAACTAGGTAGGGTAGAAGGGACGAGGGAAGGCTTTATTATGGTGTATTATATGTATGTATTGTAGGTGGATTGAGGGAAGCTAGTTAAGAAGCAAAGACTGACAATGTCCGAGAGTGGAACATTTTTGTAGAAAGCTTGGAAGACAAGACGTAGGAGACGATGGAATCAAGAGACAAGGGACTTGTCTTCCTAAGGGAAATGCCTGTCCCTTTTGGGGCAGAGAGAAGGAAGAGCTGCAGATGAAGAAGAAAATAAGAGTTAAGGGAGAGAGGAAGCGTAGTAGGTAGCTCAGTAGAAAGAACTTGGTGATCTGGGGGCAGAGGACCTGGCCTTGATTCTGTGCTTTGCCACTTGCAGCCTGTGTGACCTTGGAAAAGTCATTTCACCTTTTGGGGACTTTGTTTACTTATCCATACAATTGACTAGATGACTTGGCAGGGTGGTTTCACACTCTGAAGTCTATGATCCTATGAATTCCTCTCTGATTTCTTAATCTCAGTAAGGGAGAAAAGGCTGATTCATCTGCTGCTAGTATGCAAGGTGAAGTTGGGTAGGTAGAAGGCAGAAGAAAATACTTGGCATCAGTCATTCTAGACAGTGAGATAGATCAGAGCAGAGGGGCAAGGACTACTTACCATCCAACTTTGCAGCAGCCCCCAGTTTCTCCCCTGGTACTTGGTGCATGACCACTACTCAATAAATACCTACTTTTTTTTCTCATCCTAAATAAACATTTGTTGATTTGAACTGAACCTTTTTGACCAAGGGAGCTAAGAGAAATAACTCTGTCCTGGAAAGGGGCATAATTAAGGATAAAATGAGGAAATAAAATGATCTGGGGAAAGAAATCCTGGATTGAATGTTAGAGGACCTGAGTTCAAATCCTGTCTTTGCCCTTTGCTGCCTTTATGACCTTGACCTGGGACAACAGGGCCACTATCTTGCCATCTCCCCTGCTGCCAAGGGCATGATACCTCTCACCTCTATTCCACCTCTTGTTCTGGCTGTGGGAACATAGTCAAATCTAGCATAATTTCCGAAGTTACTTCCCCTATGATTCCCCTCTCATTGCCTGTGACGGCTAAGCCAAACTCCCTTCCCTGCCCATCACTCTCCTAACTCTGTTGTATTCTCTAGTTACAATGCAAGAATGTACCGAGTTCTTTAAGGATATGGATTGTCTCCCTTTTAAATATTTATCTACAATGCTTAGCATGGTGCCTGACATGTGGTAGGTGCTTAATGTATGCTGATTGATGAAATGGACCAACTAACCTTGGGAAAGGAGCACATAAGTTTAAGTCTATGTAGTCTAAACTCCAGCTTTTTTTGAAATCTTAATAATAACATAACCCTCAGTTCTATTTACTTTTTATCTATTAACAAAAAATTATTTTTTCTAGTCCCCTGCCCATTAGGAAAAAGAAAAACAAAACCCTTATAACACATATCTATAGTCAAAACAAATTCCCACATTAGCCATGTCCAAAAATGCAAGTCTAATTCTACATCTTGTGTCTATCACCTCTGTGTCAGGAGCTGGGCAGCACAATTCCTTTGGAATCATGGTTAGTGACTGCATTGATCAGAGTTCTTAAATCTTCCAAGGATGTTGTCTTTGAATAAATTGTCTTTATTCACTTCATCTGCATCAGTTCATATAGATCTTCCCAGGTTTTTCTAAAATAGTCCTTTTCATTATTTTTATGGCAGAGCAGTGTTCCATGACATTTGTTCTGTTGTTCCCCAATTTCAGGGCTCTCCTTTAATTTATAGCTCTTTGCCACTACAAAAAGAGCTATTATAAACATATTGTATCTATTGACCCTTTTCCTCTTTCAGTCATCTCTTTGGGATGTACAGAGTGGAGGACTAGCCCCTCTGGGATGAGGGCTTGCTCAGTCCTTTTCAGGGCTGCTTATCCACCTTTGGTGTCTACCTGGTAGTCAACCTATGGCTTCAAAAAGCTGTAGTATGCACAGTAACCACACCCCAATAAAACCATCTTGGTTGGGAGCAACCAGTGGGCCTCAAATCCATTGGTGAGTTAGAGGTGTATCTACCCTAAGCATGTGAAGATTTCTCCCAGCAGAATGGGGGTCTAAGAGCATTTTGTTCCAATGGCCAAAAAAGCAGCTGAAGCAGGTGCTGTGGCATGCTTAGAGCTAGGTTAGACATCTAAAATGCCAGGGTCACTCATTGCATCCCGGGCATCACCAGTCATCTTGACGTTCATCCTGCCACTGGACTTTGACTCTGGAAGAGAAAGTGAGGCTGACCACTTTGTGCCACTGTGCCTCAGTTAAATTCCATTCGCACATGAGTCAAGGCATCACCCCATATTGTCATTCGTCCTCTTTGAAAACAAAGTATAAGCAAAAACAACAGCATTTCTTTGGGCAATAGGCCAAGTCATGGCATCACTGTGACCCTCAGCTCTTGAAGTCCCCTCCAGCAGAGTGTAAGCTCATGCCGTCCTACCAAGGGATGGTGGAGTATGAGCCCAGTGATGGACTGTGGTGTCCATTTTTCATGAGGATCAGCTTAAGTCATTTCAGAATTCATCATCAGCTGGGTATGTGATGAAATTTTTTCAGCTACCAAGTCATGGAAAGGCTGTGACTTAGTTTAATGGAGGCAATGTCATTAACCAAGACCGCAATTATTGGGAGTTTTTTGCCGCTGTCTCAGAACCAAAATCTAACTTTATTGTCATCTTCACTGAGAGAGGGTGGCCAAGAATGTGGAGGACCAGGATCCCCTTGGCTTTTATGTGTGCCATTTTCTGGGCTGTATGTATTCTGTGGAATGTATGGTGTCTGTGTGGGGTTAATCACTTCTGTGTAAAGGGGAATTATAATTCTGGCCATCGTGGAAGGCTGTAACAATTCAAGACTGCAGACATCTGAGAAGTATCAAGCATGACATAAAAATAGGTTAATAGCAATAAATATGTAGTATGAGTCAAAGAACATTTGTGGGTGTGTGTGTGTGAGTGCGTGTGTGTGAGAGAGAGTGTGAGTACCCATGTGTGTGTTTGTGTCTAAGTCTTGGATTACAAGGAGGGAATGAAACTCCCTCTAACACTGCCAACAGGAACAGATGTAGTCAAGAAATGCCCTGAGGCAAAGACCCCTTATAATAACAGTGCAGAGCTTTGGGCTCCTTGGAAACACTGAGTTACAGATGGAGGATTTGACGCAAACTTTGGGCATTTTGAAGCCAGAACAAAGGTGATGGTTCTCTCACTCTCTGCCCTGATTGGATCATGTACATCTGTGTCTCAGTTCTAGGTGCCGCTGTATTTTAGCAGAGATGTTGTCTCAGCATATGAGTGGAACACATCCAGGGAAGTGTGATTAGGATGGTGAGGAGGATTTGAAATTAGGTCATGTGAGCGTCTTTTGAAGGAACTGAGTGTGTTTAGCCTGAAGGGGAGAAAGACAGCAAGGGATGTGATTGATTGCTCTTTTAAAGTTTTTGAAGGACTGTCATGAGGAAGAGGGGCCTCAAAGGCAAAACAAGGTCCAGGGAAATTTCAGCTTGATATATGGAAGAATTTTCTTAATGATCAGACTGTCTGAAAATAGAGCAGGATCCCCTCAGTACATGATGAGTTGCTGGTCATTGGAGATCTTCATTCTGAGAATGAATGGATCTTTGCTGGTGATGTTTCCAGTCGAGATTAGACCTTAAAGGTTTCTCCCATCTTTGAATCTTTTATGATGTCATGAGCCTGTGGCCAAACTAGGAATATAAAATTAGAAATTGAAGAAAGCTAGGGTGGCAATGTGATATAGTAGAATGAGTACTAGACTATTTCTCAGGAGCCCTGACTTGTAGTACTGACTGGAAGGCCACCAAGTGGCGCCATAGTGCACAGACTACTTGACCTGGAGTCATGATGACCTGAGATCAAATCCAACTTCAGACACCAACTAAACGTGTGCGCACCTCATCTTTCTCTATCTCAGGATCTTCAACTGTACAATCAGAAACATCATGGGTTGTTGTGAAAATCAAATGAGATCATATTTGTACATAGTAGGTACTTATTAAATGCTTATCCCCTTCCCTACTACTGGTTCTTTACCACTTGACTAAGTGAGATACATGGCCTTTGGACTTCCTTTCTTTCTTTCTAAAATAATTAGATTGGACTAGAGGTTCACCACATTTACGTCTAGCCCTAAAGGTCGATGATCATTGCAATACATGATTACTATGATAGGACCACTATCTATATGCAATAGAGACCTTCAAGACTTGTTGAATATCCTAAGATCAGGCCTCCCTCCCCCCCATTCCATGTAGGTGAGCCCTTTAGAGCCCTCAGGTGACCAGGAAGGAACAAAAATACAGCCATAGGCTTGTGTCTTAGCCCCTTGGGACAATCAAGTCCCATCTGCAACAATATCCCCTTTCACAGAAAAACTAACTCCCCGATGTCATGGAGGAAAAAGGGGAACCCAGGCAGATAGTGGTCAGTACAATCACAATAGCGTCCTTTCTAAACTTAGAGATTATTTTCTTTATAGCTTAGATCTGGTATATGTTTGATATAAAGAAACAAAGAAACAACTATTTCCCTGAATAAACATGATTGAAATAAAATGTTATCTTGAAATTAATTTGATAAGCTGTTAATTGAAATCAAGTCTTTTTTTTTCCTAATTGTATGTGTGTGTGCATGTGTGTGCATGTGAGTGTGTGTGTGTGTGTGTGTGTGTGTGTGTGTTTTACTTAGTTATTTTTCAATTGTGTCCAGCTCTTCATGACTCCATTTGGGATTTTCTTGGCAAAGACACTGGAATGTTTTGACATTTCCTTCTCTGGCTCATTTTACAGATAAAGAAATTGAGGCAAAAAGGATTAAGTGACTTGCCCAAGGTCACACCACTAGTAAGTGTCTAAGTCCAGAATTGAAGTTAGGAAGATGAGTCTCTGATTTCAGGCCTGCTGCTCTATCCACTGCACCATCTAGCTAGCTATCTTTTTGTGTGTAGGGGCAGTCTTTCCCAAATTTCTCCTCTAAGGGTTTTCTGTTAGGACGTATGGAATGCTTATCTTAAAACATATAAAAACATATAAAAAGCATGGTCAACTACCATTTATCAAGTGTGCACAGTGTGCCAGGCACTGTGCTAAGGATGTCAAGGGTCTCTTCCTTTCATCAGTGTACAGATTCCTTCTACCCGGGTAGATCACAACCCTTCTGCAGTTTAGTAGACTGATCTCATAAATTACTCTGGCCACCCTGACAATGGACCTCCTGAACACATACATACTTTAGTAGAACTGGACCCAGAGCCTTCTCAGGTTGGTGCTGGCCCTCCCGGAGCTGGTGGCCCACCACTGAAGCCTTTGAGAGCCTTGTGTCTCCATGTCACAGGAAGGCTTCCGGGGAGGACTTTAGTGGAAGCCAATATAGTATATGGGTCTCCAATTTAGCATATTTTGCTTATTTAACATTCAGTCCATGAAGTCACAAAATGATAGAACTGGAAAGTATTTTAGCAATCGCTTCTGACCATGTTACTCTTGCCCACAGTGACTGTCTGCTATCATTAGAGAGGATAAATGATGAATTTCACTGAGTCCCTAAGGTCTTCTGCCGTCCGGCTATAGTCAGTTGAAGGGAATAAGCTCTTATTAAGCATTGAGCCCTTATAATAACACAGAGGTAGATGCCCATTTTACAGATGAGGAAACTGAGGCAAACAGGGTTACATGACTTGCCCAGGGTCACACAGCTAATAAGTATCTGAGGCTCTTCCTGACACCAGTCCCTTGGCTCTATCCCCACCCAACTTGTCTCTGCTTTTTCAACTTTACTTCCCACTGCTCTTCTTTATACACTTTTATTTCAGCAAAATGGTTATCTGTCATTGTTTTGTCCTCTCCAGCCTTTTGCATTCAGCCTTAGGCATCCTATTTACCATAGGAGAATGTACTGCTTTCACATTCACACCTTTGAAATCTTTTTAAAATTATTTTTTTAAATTAACAAGCATTTTTAAAATTTTCTCCCTCCCACATCTTCCAACCAATTTGGGGGGGGGGGGGAAGAGAAGAAAAACAAAACCAAGAACCATGTAACAAATATGCATAGTTATGTCCAGAAATGTCAATATTATTCTGCACATTTTATCTGTCACCTCTCTATAAGAAGGTGGTAGGTTGCATTGTTGGTCCTCTGGGGTCACATTTCGTCATCATACTGATCTGAGGTATTTAAAAATTGTTCGTTTTTAGCACATCGTTGTGGTATGAGTTGTCTAAAAAGTCTTAGTGCAGCTTTAAGCTTTCATAGCTTTAAACTGCACTAAGACTTTTGGGACACTCTGTATGTCTCCGAAATCTTTCAAGGCTCAGGTCAAGTGTCATCCTTGCCATGAAGCTCCTCTAGCTCTCCTGGGCTCAATGAGATGCACTTAAATGTTCAGCTCATAGAAGTTCCAGGAGCTCTTCTCTGCCCCCAACTGTACTCTAAAGAGTTATACTTATATCCTCTCTGATCTGTCCTCTTCTCCTTCAAATCTTTAGCTGCTCCCTAGTTCCTCCTAAGTCAACTCCAAATTCCTCTACCCATGTTCAAGACCCTCTACCTGATCTTTTCTTACCTCTTTCTTCTACGCTCTGCCTAGGCTGGTCTATTCACTGTTACCTCAAGCAGTTCCTGGGCTCTCTCACTCTGCGTTTGTTCAAACTGTTTCCTGATTCTGAAATGTCTTTTGCTTGTGGAAGTCCACTCAATTCATTGTCTGTTCTTGCTGATCTCTCCCATTCAGTGGCAACCTTGACCCTCAGATCTTTTTTTTTTGTTCATCTCAAATGCACTTACTCTGGTGCATGCAGCACAGTGTTCAGGAGTTGGACTCAAGTCCCACCCTGGCCATCAAAGAATTAGGAACCTGGGCAAATCCTTTAACCTCTCTATGTCCCCATGTAACTCTTTAAGACTCTAAATTGCAAAATCGTTGCTGATTTGCATTAATAAAGAGAATGTCCCTCCCTGGGAACTCCCTGAACCAATGAAATAACAGGATCAGGAAGAAAAGAAATGCCATTGTAATTTAAGATTGAGTATTATAGTTATGCAAGAGGAAGTGTGGTTGAATGGCTAGAGAGCTGTCTTTAAAGTCAGGAGGACCTGAGTTCAAGATCTACTTTTGAGCATGGATGGACTGTCTGGCCTTGAAGCAGGTGCGTCAGAGTGCTGAACCTGGAGTCAGGAAGACCTGAATTCAAATTCGGCCTCAGACACTTATTAGCTGTGTGATCCTGGGCAAGTCACTTAACCTGTGCCTCAATTTCCTTATCTGTAAAATGGAGATAATAATAGCACCTACAGTCCAGATCGCTGTGAGGGTCAAATGAGATATTTGTGAAGCATTATATAAATATTGGCTACCACTCTCAAGGTCGTCATCGCTACTTAATCATTCAGTGTTTTATGCATCTCTCTGAGACTGTAAGTTACAAATAAAGTGCCTGAGTCCCTTCATCCAGGACTTCCGTATATTAGTGAAATCAGGGCCAGCTGGGTGGTGCAGTGGAGAGAGCCCCAGTGCAGGAGTCAGGAGGACCTGAGTTCAAATCTCACCTCAGACACTTGACCCTCACTAGCTGTGTGACCTTGGGCAAGTCACTTAACCCCAATTGCCTCCTCCTGGGTCATCTCCAGTCATCCTGTTGAATATCTGGTCACTGGATTCAGATGGCTCTGGAGGAGAAGTGAGGCTGGTGACCTGCACAGCCCTCCCTCACTCAAAACAAAGTCAACTGCAAGTCATGTCATCATTTCTCTGATGGCATGGTCTTCTTCGGCATCAAAGGACAAACACGCATATCAGTGAAATCCCAAGTCCAGTACCTATCCCTAATAGTTATCCATGTTTTTGTGTCTCTTTACTGGATTATAAGCCTATGAAAAAGGGGACCATATTTTATCTAAATTTCCTGTTGCTGCCAATGCCTAGCAAAGTACATTGCCCCTGGTAGAAGCTTAGTAAGTGTCAGATGATGAATTTGTAGACGGGGGCATCTTCATAAACTCCTCAGGGACACTTTTTTCCTTGTATCTCCAGGGCCTGCCACCTGGCTTTCCCCATAGAAGCTAGGTGCTTAATTAATGTTTGCTGAATCTAGTAAACGGAATCATTTGGTCAACTCTCCCTCATTTTAAGGATCGAGAAACTGAGGCCCCGAGAGAAGGGACTCATGTTAACTTTTCTCTAAAACTAAAAGGCTAGATAAGAGAGGAGGGAAACCTGACCAGGTGCACTTCAGCTATGTCAAGAACAAGTCTCAGAAACGTGATGAGTTCTTAAGATGACCTTTAGAAAGCTGTCATTTTAATTGCCATATTCCCCAGTCCTTCCAATGTATTTGCTGACTGCTTATTACCAGATAAGAGAATTCAGAATTGCAGAACTGGTTCAGAAAATAGCCTTTTTAAGTCACTCAGAAAATGTATATTATATACTTTCTGGATTTGGGGTTAGGAGGCCTGAGTTTAAACCTTGGCTCTGCCACTTAATCCAAGAACGATCTGGAGCAAGTTTGATAACCTCTCTGGGTCTCAGTTTCCTCATCTGTAAAATAAGTAGAATGGACAAGCTCATGTTCCTCTGAGCTTTAAATCCATAATCATATGAACCTACCTGTAGAAAGGTGCAAAAATTCCAGCAAGGGATGTATTCTCAAAAGAAAGACCCAAGGAAAGCACTTTTCAAGTATGTCCTGTGACTTTCTTCTTTTTTTCATTTTTTTCCCCAATTAACAAAGTTTGATTTTTTTCTTTTCCTTTTTTCCTCACCTCATTGGGGGGAAAAAAAGAGAAAACAAAGCCCTTGTAACAGATACACATCATCAAACAAAATAAATCCCCAAATGCCCATTAGTGACTCAGTTTACATTTCTAGTCATGTCCAGAAAAAATGATTTTTAAAATTTGACTTAACATCTTCTTTAAGTATATTATGAGCATATATAGCTTTTGTAAATATATTACATATAATACCAATTTTTTTCTTCTTCCAAAAACTGGAGGTAAGGTAAAGACAGCCTGCACCCCACCCCCCACCCCTCCACCACCCCAGCTTTTCTCTAGGCAGCCAAAACACAAGTGGCCTGCATTTTTTTCCCCACTAAAGACTGATAACTGAAGACGATTTTGATCAAACCCTAATTAGACAGATACTAGTGATTTGAGCATTCCTGTGGAAAAGGGTGGTGCTTCTTCCTATTACTTTCAATGTGAGTGATGGAGTACAACCTTGCATTGATCAGATTGTTGAACAAATAACAGGCCTCATCATTTGA